>NC_041218.1:72701025-72841393 GCF_002837175.3 Physeter macrocephalus
CATGTAGCTGTCCAGTTTTCCCAGCACCACTTATTGAAGAGACTGTCTTTTCTCCATTGTATATCCTTGCCTCCTTTGCCATAGATTAGTTGACCATAGGTGGTGGGTTTATCTCTGGGCTTTCTCTCTTGTTCCATTAATGTATGTTTCTGTTTTTGTACCAGTACCATAATGTCTTGATTTCTGTAGCTTTGTAGTATAGTCTGAAGTCAGGGAGTCTGATTCCTCCAGCTCCCTTTTTTAACATCAAGGCTGCTTTGTCTCTTCGGGATCTTTTGTGTCTCCATACAAATTTTAAGATGATTTGTTCTAGTTCCGTAAAACATGCGATAGGGATTGCACTGAATCTGTAGATTGCTTTGGGTAGTAGAGTCATTTTCACAATATTGATTCTTCCATTCCAAAAACATGGTATATATCTCCCTCTGTTGGTATCATCTTTAATTTCTTTCATCAGTGTCTTATAGTTTTCTGCATACAGGTCTTTTGTCTCCCTAGGTAGGTTTATTCCTAGATATTTTTTTCTTTTTGTTGCAATGGTAAACGGGAGTGTTTTCTTAATTTCATTTTCAGACTTTTCATCATTAGTGTATAGGAATGCCAGAGATTTCTGTGCATTATTTTGTATCCTGCTACTTTACCAAAGTCATTGATTAGCTCTAGTAGTTTTCTGGTAGCATCTTTGGGATTCTCTGTGTATAGTATCATGTCATCTGCAAACAGTGACAACTTTATTTCTTCTTTTCCGATTTGGAATCCTTTTATTTCTTTTTCTTCTCTGACTGCTGTGGCTAAAACTTCCAAAACTATGTTGAATAAGTGTGTTGCCCTTTTAAATGATACTTCTCTGATCTGCCTGCAGCCTTCAGAATATTATTTTTGCAGTGGTATAAATAAGTACAATCAATTGTAAAATAAAATTCACTATGACTTTCAGCTCTGCTCTTAAGCCTATATATCACACTCATTTCTCTAACCAGTGCAATGTCATGACATCAAGTTAAATATCCCTTCAATAAAATCATTTAGGCAAAGAATAATGGGATTTTTTTTACTCACTAAAAACAGCAGGTTTTTAGACTTGTAGGGATTTGTTTCCAGCTCTCCAAAAAAATGTCCATCAATTTTGTATCTCCAGGTTTGTTTCATAGACCAGCTGTTTGTCTATCAGGTCCTTTGCATCTATGAATTCATCATACAGGCTACCCATGTCTAAAATGCCCATTTTTAAGTACTTCGAAGCATAATGAATGTCATAAGTTAAACCTCTCCTTTTCAAGGAAAATGGTTTTAAAACACACAGATCATTTAAACGTGGTAAAGGTGCATTCCAAATAAATTACAGTTTTAGTAAAGAAAGTGAGAAAATCCTCTTTAAACTAGCTGTTCCCTTCTGGTGATATCTGAGTTCTCAATAGCCTTAGTTCCAAAAAGTGAGTCATTTTTTTCATTATATGAGTTTTTGTTACAGCCTACACATAAAGAACTCAGTTCAGTCCATCCATTTCAAGGTTTATTTTAGTCCCTTCAAAAATCATTCAACAGTTTTAGAGAAAGCATATAAATTTCTGTTTATTTCACCATACTCATTCTTGATGCATTTTCAAATGAGAGAAGGACATTATTCTTGTCCCATTCTTTGAAAATATGATTTACTGCAGGCCACCACTGGCATCTTTACTATGACTGGCAACAATGATAGCCATCTGGAAGGCAAATGTCTAAAGTTATCTCCTGACATTTTTGTAATGTCAAAACCTCAGAAAGCTGAAGCAATAATATTGTTCAGAACACACAGGTATAATAAAACTGTATGGGAAAGCAAGTGAATAATTACAGAAAACGGGCTTCATCAGGAAGCACGGAAGTAATGACAGGTAAAGAATATATAGGGATCTTTAAAACTATAATGAATGTTCTATTTCTAAAGCTGGATGGGGTATAAAGGTGTTTGCTATACTATTATGCCTAAAACTGTGTACTCTTTTAAGTAGGGTATATTTCTTAAGGCAAAAATGTAACCAAATGCACAAATAAGCAGTTTCCAAGTAACATTCATACTAAAATTGAAATACAATTTTTGTGTTAAGTATAAATTAAAAGGTATTATAGCATAGCCATTAAAAGTACTGGAGTGTCAGTAACCTTGAATCTTGAGGATTTTTGTGTCCATATTTATGAGGGATATTAGTCTGTAGTTTTCTAAATGATGTCTTTGTCTGACTTTGATATGAGAATGACACAACTCATAAAATGAGTTGGGAAGTGTTTCTTTTTTCCCTATTTTCTGGAAGAGTTTGTGAAGTATTGGTATTATTTCTTCTTGAAATGTATGATAGGGTTCATACCTAGTGAAACCAGCTAGACCTGGGCTTTTCTTTGAAAGATGATTTTTTATTATTAATTAAATTTATTTACTATATTTTCTGTTTCTTCTTAAGTCCGTTTGGCAATTAGTGTCTCCCCAGGAATTTGTCCATTTCATCTAAGTTGTCAAATTTGTTGTCATAAAGTTGTTTGTAATATTTCCTTATAGGCCCTTTAATTTCTATAGAGTTGGCGGTGATGCCTCCTCTTTCATTCATGATTTTGGTGATCTGTATCTTTTTTCTGGGCCAATCTAGCTAAAAGTTTGTCAATTTTGTTCTCTTTTCCCAACTTTTGGTCGTACTCATTTTTCACTATTGTTTTTCTGTTTTCTATTTCACTGATTCCATTTTGATTTTTACTATTTCCTTCCTTCTGTTTGCTTGGGTTTGTCTTGCTTTTCTTTTTCTAGATTTTTAAGGTGAAAACGTAGATTGTTGATTTGAGATCTTTCTTCTTTCTAATTAGGCATTTAAGGCTACACATTTCCCTGTAAGCACTTCTTTAATTGCATCCCATAAATTTTGATGTACTATGTTTTTTTTTTTTTCTTTTTGGCTGCGTTCGGTCTTCGTTGCTGCATGCGGGCTTTCTCTAGTTGAGGTGAGTGGGGGGCTACTCTTCTTTGTGGTGCGCGGGCTTCTCATTGCAGTGGCTTCTCTTGTTGCGGAGCAGGGGCTCTACGCGCGTGGGCTTCAGTAGTTGTGGCTTGCGGGCTCTAGAGCTCAGGCTCAGTAGTTGTTGCGCACTGGCTTAGTTGCTTCGAGGCATGTGGGATCATCCTGGACCAGGGCTCGAACCCGTGTCCCCTGCATTGGCAGGAGGACTCTTAACCACTGCGCCACCAGGGAAGCCCCAGAAGTCACTTTAAAGTAAATGTACTTTAAGAATAAAGGAGTCTGGAAGCCTGGGTCACCCTATTATTCACTGCTTCTCGCTCTCCACTCCTCACCCAGCCTCACTGACTTTCGTTGGACTGTGGCATGAAAGAGAAATAAACCTTTGTTGAGTTAAGCCACTGAGAATGTGGAGAGGTCTAACGGGTTTATAGGGCTGTTCAATTCTTGTATATCCTTGGTCATTTTCTAGCTAATTGTTTTATCCGTTTTTGAGAGTGAGTATTGAAGTCTCCAACTATTATTGCTGAATTGTCTACTTCTCCCTCAATTCTGTCAGTTTGTGCATCATGTATGTGGGGGCTTTGTTGTTTTATCATCCTCATCAACTGACCCTTTTAGAATTATAAAATGTTCCTCGTTTCTCTAGTAACAATTTTTTGTCTTAAAATCTATTACTAATATTGTTATAGCCACTCCAGCTCTATTTTAGTTATTGTTTGCATGGTTTACCTTTTTCCATCCTTTTACTTTCTACCTATTATCTACAGTGTGTGTGACCTTGAATTTTAACTGTCACTTTGTATCTGCATGACCTTGGACAAGTTAATTCAATTTTCTAATTGAATCAGTTTCTTCACCTATCAAATGAGGATAATACACAATAATACTATTATCAGGATTAAATAAGGCAATGTAAGGCAGTTGTGCATAGCAGAATGAATAATGGATTTTTACAAGTACTACAAAAATCATTACTAATGATACTGCCAGAGAAGATAAGAAAACAGTAATCAAAATATATTCTCACCTTTTCTGATAAATACTGTTCATAAATTCCAACAGCAGCTGCTCTTAAAAGACCTTTGGTTTGGTTGGTTTGATGTTTTCCATCTTTCTGACGACTTGATAAAACTTCTAGCTGTTGTTGGGCTGTAACACGGTATCCTTCCACTGTCATCCAGAAGAAGAGATGTGCCTGACCCCCAGTTTGCTGCATGTAATCTACCAAACAAAATCCGTAACAACATAGATATTAAAGTCACACATTTTGGGGTGCATACAGCTGTATGACAAGTTAAGAAGGATTAAAGTTTCAAATACTTAAAACTCTACATTTTGAACATGTTTAGAAAATGCTTGACGTTAAAAATAAAAAAGTTATATCATAAACTGGTTAGGCTGAGAAGACCAGTTATGCAGAAAAAGCAAATGGAAGCACATGTTTAAAAAAAAAAAAATCTGATTTTTCACTAAAATATCTCTAGGGGATAAAACTGCCAGAGAAGGCTTCATCAGAAATAAACTACTTCACCAACATTCAGCTTCCATTCTCAACAAAGATTATTAATCATAATATTACTATTATCATAAATATTAAAAATAAGGTTTGGGCTCTTCAATAAGCCATGCATTTGTTTTTGATCATGAAAATGAAGAATCAGGGAGTTTTGCTGGAAATGTCCCCCAGATAAAAGCAATTTTGATGTAATATTAATAAAAATTAACAAATATTTATATATTAAAATGGCATAAAAACAAAGCCCCTCCCCCATTCATGCACCAAAATGATATACACAGGTTATACACACCAAGTATTCCTGATAAAGTACTCTTTCTCAAATAACTTAGATTTAAATTCATAGTAGACTCTCCTAGGGTTTATTTAAAAGCAGATTAGCAAATGCACATTGGAGTTAAAATAAGCATTTATTTCCTCAACAACAAAATAAATCTCTCTGGTTTCCAAAGAAAAGGGAGTATTTCAGATAATGAGGGGTGGAAGAGAGATATATATGCCATACCTAATCTCAGGTATTTAAAATTTAACAATATTTACAATTATTAAAAATTTCAGGGGTTATATTATTTTTATAAAATGGATTCACCTACCCATAAAAAATTGTAGTGCAACATTGTCTACAAGAATGCTGTCCAGGGGGACTGTGCAAAGTTTCCCAAAGTTTGCTGCCAGTTTCACAGTATTTATTTCCTACAAATAAAAGTTAATGTAGATTAATATTTCATCTATTCACTCACTAGGTTAAAGATCTTTACACAGATGTAAAAATTTAAGTTAAAATGGAATAAAAATAAAGGTTTCTCTTCTTGTACATGTGGGTGCCCAATAAAAAGTATCAGCTCACTGAATTTCCTAGAGTTATTCTAAGAGCTGCTTAGTAAATATACATTAAAAGTATAAGCACTCATTTCTTCTAATAAAAAAAAAATCTAAACGTATTTTCATGGATTCTCTATCGCTACATATTCCAAACAAAAATGAACATTTTAGGAGCTAAAGGGGATATGTGGATCCCCTTAATATGTTCAAGAATAAACAAATCCCAATATTTTCAAGTACAGATTGAAGTCTACCTACTGGGAAAACAGAAAATATTCCCGAGTTAATCTGCTCCTAATGGAGTAAAAATTCTATAATCTTTATAGAAAATGTATTTCATTTCAGTCTACCTGAATAGTAAATTACATATACTTCAAAGCAAGAGAGCAGGTAACTACCTATATAGGGTGAAAAAAAAATTTTTTTAACAGGTTCAAATTTAGAGAATCTACATGTCCAGCATTGTGCTAGGTGCATTATACACATTACTTCATTAATCTCCGCAGCAATCCTATTGGATAAATATTACCAATCCCACTCAACAGATAAGAAAGTTGAGGATCAGAAATGTTGCCTGGGGTCACAAAGCTGGTTAGAATAAGTCAGCGTCCTCAAAACCTGCTGCCCCTTCTACAAAAAGCCATAGTGTTTCCGGGAATGATTTTCACCAGCTTCTCTGCGCTCCCAAATCCGTATCTCACAATCCTCTATTTTTAAAAGATACACAGGTTTTCTGAAAGTTAGATAGGCTGCCTTATTCAGGGGCAGATACTAAATTAGGCATAGGAAAAGGAAGGAAAGGAAAAGGACATAAAGGAAAAGGAAGATGATTTGAAAAAAAGAGAGAAGAGCTTTCTCTGTAATTAGTATCTCTCCTTCATATAAGTACTTAATAATAACAGATTACCAACTTAAAATGTCTGGGGTAAAGCAATCTAGTCCCAGCACATGATTTCTCCTAAGTCTTCCTTCCTCAGATTTTATCACCTCTTTTTCCTGTCCAGCAGCACCTCTATAGATATGGAATGGAAAAGAGTATTCACTATAACTTTATTTCTGATAAAAAGAATACAGCACCTCCTAAGACTTTAAGATAAGTAGCATGGTTAAAACTACATCTCTGTGAAGAGTGAGTTTTCTTCCAAAGGTAAACACTGTATGACTGACTTGAGCTATTAAAAAAGGTAAAGCTTGATACTCAAAATAGAATTGACAAGCTTCCAAACAAGGTTTCAAAATTTCAAAAGGATTCAATATCGGAAAGTGTTTAGGCAAACAGACTTTAAATAATGATGCGTATGGATCATTAACTCTTAAGATCTAGGTAAGGTAACTAGATAAAGAAACAGTAAGAACAAGTGAAACCATATTATTCTTCTATTCTGAATTTACATGCATGTATAAAGTCACTTTAAAATATAGTTAACTGAAACAAAGACAGTCAGACATACACCCGCACACACATATAAATGACAAATGTGGGCCTCAAGTAATGTAACTTATAATTAAACTAGCAAACTAAACTCAAGATTTTTAAAAATAAGTCTTCCATTCCTTAAGGAATTTAAGTACACTGCAAAATTATAAGACCAGAGAGTCACAAATAAATTTCCAACAGAAAACCAGCATGAAAAAGGTGACTACACTAAAAACTAAAGGTAGTAAAAAATGTTTTTTTATGTTTTAAAGCCCCAAATCTCTGCTTCTCCTTTACAATGAAACTCTTCCAAACAGCTACCTATAATCACAGTTTCTAATTCACCTCCTCCCATTTTCTCCTGGACTGACTCCAGGCAGGGTTTCTCTCTACTGTTCCACCAAAATGCTATCATCAGATCACCAATAATCCCCCTGCTGGCAAACCCAAGAGTCAATTCTAAATCTTCATCTTACTCAACTTATTAGTCACCTTTGATATACTTGACCTCTCACTTCTTTAAACGTTTTCTACACTTGGCTTCTAGGATATCACACTCCCAGGTTTTCCTTCAATCTCACCAGTCACTCTGTTTCTTTGGCTAGATCTTCCACTTTGTCTTAAACACTAAGTAACTGCAGGTCCTCAGGACTAAGTCCTTGATATCTCCCTACTTAAACTCATTGTTTTAGGTAACCTCATCCAGTCTCTTAACTTTAAATAAACATCTGATAATCCTGAGGATTCTCAAAGTTTGTTCCAGCACTAAACATTCCCTTGAACTCGAGTTTACAAATTAGCATGTCTACTTGAATGTCAAACAGGGATCTCAAACTAAAACATTCAAAACTTGATTCTCTCTTCCAGACTTCCTCTTCCCTCAGCTGTATCCATTTTAGTAAACAACAACACTGTTCATACAGTTGCTCAAGCCAAAAAACTCTGGAATCATCCTTGAGTCCTTTTTTCCTCTCCCACCCCATATTTAATCCATTAGCAAATCCTGTTAGCACTATATCTAGTCTCTAATTACTTCTCACATGAACCTCCACAGACATCTCTTACTGAACTAATGCAACAGTCTTGTAAGTGATCTGTTTCCATTCTTGTCCCCACCACTCCACCACAATCTATTCATCACAAAGAGTCCAAGTAATCATTTTAACTCATAAGTCACATCATGTCACTTGCCAGGGCAAATCTCCAATGGATTCCTATCACAATTAGAATTTTAAAAAATCTTACTACGGCAGTAACCCCCAAGGATCCTCTCTAATTTCATTCCTACTACAATCCCTTTCATGCATTCCATACCAGACACAATGACCTCCTCTAACTCACCAGGCACTTTCCTTTGCATGCTCTCACCCTTGCCTGCAAGATTCCTTAAAAAAAAAAAAAAAAAAAAAAAATTCACAGGACCCTCTCCTTACTCACATCTCTCTTTGCTCAAATGTCACCAAATCTCTCAGCATATATCTAAAACACTCCCAGACATTCTCTATCACCCTACTTTGCTTTACTTATTGTTTTCACATTTACTTATTTTTTACATTTTTTACATAATACATCAATTTATATATTGGTTAATTTTCTGATTCTGCAACTACTGGGTTGGCCAAAAACTTCGTTCGGGTTTTTCTGTAAGATGTTATGGAAATGTAAGCTCCATGAGAGAGATTTCTGTCTGTTAGGTCCATCTAAAAAATGGTGCCCAGTGTACAAAATATAACAAATGTTGAATTTTGAATAACACATGAGTAGATAAATATATAAATCAAGAAATAAAATCTTTAATTACTTCAGTATTTTTCATGCAGCATTTTAATCTCTTTAGCTTCTTTTAACAAATACTTACACTACATTGTGTAAGATAAACTTTTTTCTAAATTCTTAGTTCTTTTGTAGAGTGCTACACTGGTTAATATTCTACCTTTTGTCATTTGCTAGATGTTTTAATGAATATAAAGTATTTATAACTAAATATTAATTCAAAAGTACTTTAACTTACCTTGCCTGACTGCAACCGTTGTATTCTTGAGTCACATACTTTCTTTACAAATAATAAGCTGTTTATTTGATTTTTGATGGTGTTGATATCTAAAAACAAACAAATTGATTATGAGGTAGAAAGTGGCAGTGTTACTTGTGAAATACTTTAAACATACACTTACTATAATTTAACATAATAACCAATGAATAGAGCAATTATTTTATTTAATAAAAGAAATAACTGGAAATTTTACAATGAAATTATTTAATTAAAATAAAACCATGCCAATTATCTTTACTTTAGAGATAACTGCAATAGTAAGAGTCTCATATTCAGAAAATTATTGTGCTTTAGTCTCAGCACATATTAGCATAATAAAAGTCAGATTTAATTAAGGTGAAAACAACTAATAGCATAAAATGACATTTAGGTAAATTAAAGTTTTGTTTGAAGACACAGTAATCATTAAAGAAGTAAAACATTCTTATGCTTAAATAAATTATCAATACTTACCATCACCAGCTGTATCTAGAGATCGAAGATATTGTAATTCTTCTGCTGCTTTATCTCGGACTGCTTCTAGCTCTCCAATATTGTCACTCAATTTAATAATGTTCATAAAGGCCTCATAGTTGCAGTTAGAATCACGGATCTGAAAATAAAGTTTAAAATACAGATGGGAGGGAGACTCGCTTAAGTGAAAACAGAATCTTGAGTGCCTACCATGGGCCAGGCACAACTTTCCTCTATATCCCCACTGTTTATAACAAAACAAAATGAAAATCTCTGTACTCTTGGTACTTAAATTCTCGTAGGTCACAGACTATTAACAAAGTTAAGATATATAGCACACTACAAAGTAAAGAGCATGCTCAGAAGGTCTGATAATAGCAAGGAAGCCATGATGGCTAGAGCTAAACTAAAGAAGTGTAGAGTAATGGAGATCAGTGGTAATGGAGGGCAAATATGGTAGGGTTTAGTAAATATTTTGGCTTTCACTCTGAATGGAATAAATAGTTACTGGAGAGTTTTAAACAGAAGAGTGGCATTTTCTGACATAAATTTAACAGAATCACTGTAATGACATAAATAACTGTTATTTCATCTTTTTTCTCCAGCCACTTGCTATCTAAGAATAGGAATGGAGTAGAAGGTTAAGTTGGATTTAACGAGTGTGGTTTCCCCAAGCAAATACAAATAATAAAGTGAGAGAGAGAGGAAGGTAGTTGAGGATGTTGTGAAGAAACAAATGACTATGACTGCCAACAAAATTTAAGCTAAGTGAAACAGTAAGGGGAGCTATGAAAAGGTAGCCAACTTGGGATACTGTCCATTCTAAACAAGGAGTCAAAGCACTGGGGATTGTGTAAGTCCAAAGCTATGGGGAAAAAAAAAAAGGCCAATAAGCACATGAAAAAATGCTCAAAATCATTAGTCATCAAGGATGTGCAAGTTAACCATAACAAAATGACAATGCCAAATGTCTATCAGAATGTGGAGAGACCAAACTCTCAAACAGTGCGAGTGGAAGTACAAAATTATAACACAACTTTGTAGGACTACTTGGCAATTTCTCTCACTTGGTATAAATTTTACTTCAATAATACAACAAGAAGTAGGTTTTTTTTTTTTTTTTTTTGTGGTATGCGGGCCTCCCTCTGCTGTGGCCTCTCCCGTTGCGGAGGACAGGTTCCGGACGCGCAGGCTCAGCGGCCATGGCTCACGGGCCCAGCCGCTCCGAGGCATGTGGGATCCTCCCAGACCGGGGCGCGAACCCGGTTCCCCTGCATCGGCAGGCGGACGCGCAACCGCTGCGCCACCAGGGAAGCCCAAGAAGTAGGTTTTTAAAGACCTGATTTTTCTAAGAATACATTAAGAACAAGTAAGTAGCTGTTCACTTATCTGCTCTGGGGGGGGATTAACAATATAAACCAACTAGGTACTCTATTCCACAGTCAGAGATAGGACTTAACATTAACTAGTTTGTCTTAAAAAGAAATAAAATATATATTTCGAGATGAATAATGCAAATCCGTCCACACTGTTTTTAGAAATGACTTAAAAATTTTAAACTATTGTTGGGTAACACGAACAACTTTATATAGAGAAGTTATATGTTACTACTACACTGCTCTAAACTTTTCCTTTCAAATAGAAATAAACTATACAATTAGATATCATTAATATGAAATTTAACTGGGTGAAAGAGTAAGAACTGAACCAATTTTAATCTTTATAATACCTATACACGTAAAGGGTTTTCCACACAAATAATGCCAAAAGTGTGCAAACCAGACAACAAAGTAGGCTAAAGATCCTTTATTGATATATTCTTCTCTTTTAAATATATTTTCTGATTTTTATAGCAAAGTACAATAGTGATCAATTCCTGTTCATTAAATTATCAAAAAGACCCACCCATCATACACAATAATAGAACCAGCCCAAATGTGGGGAGAAGAAGTAAAAATATGATGGTCTGAATTCTTTTTTGAGTATGTGTTAAGTCCCCCCAAAATATTTTTCCCATATAACTAATTATATACTTAATATAAGCTTAGCAAAAGAAAAATTGAAAACTAAAGAAAAATATAAATAGGAATAAAAATAATTCCTAACATCATGAGTGAGAGATAACTATAATATTCTGGTAAACATGCATCCTTTTCTGTACTATAGGTAAGATTATACAGCACTGTACCCTGATTATTTAAGGTAAGTATACAATATCCATTTTTGTGTTACAAAAAAAATTTTTTCATGTCATTTACTCTTACTTTATTACTTAAATGTTTTTAAATTTTACCTGTGTTTCCTACTTCTTAAAAAATCATTTTGTTACATAACCAATACTCCTTGTAAGTAAAGTGAAATATATAAACAAAAGAGAAAAATTAAAACTTTCAGGATCCTACCTCTCTATTAACATCTCAGTCAGTATACATCTTATCAGAATCATAGTCATTCATAAATATATAATTACTTATATATTTATTTTTTACAAGATTAGATATCTAAACACATCATTTTTAATTATGCTTTTCACATAAAAATATACATATCTTTTCATATTCATAAAGATACACTACCATAATAATGGCGGCATAGTATTTTATTGTACCAATATGCCTAAATTATCCCTCTATGTGGGACAATTAAATTGCTTTCAATTTTTTAGTATTACTAGCAACACTGTCATTAATGGCCTTAAATCGGATTGTTGCAAACTTGCTTATTAGCACTTTAGAATAAATTTCAGGAGTATAATTCCTAAGCAAAGGACATGTATTTTTTTAAATTTTAATTAAGCGGATATGCATATTTTTAAAGCTCTTAGTAGAGCCTAGCAGGACTCTGAAGAAGCTGACAAAGGAAAAGAAAAATCAAGTTCTGTGACCTCCATGAAAGGCTCTAGGAACACAAAGATAGTAAGATAATTTCTGCCTGCAGGTAACCCACCATCTGATGGGAGAGACAAACACTGCGACAGGAACAACAATAAAAAATGGCAAGTCTGATAATGGATATGGTTAAACAAAGAACAATCAAGTAGTTCCTTCCGAGGAAAGCTAGACTGAGTTAACAAAAGACACTGTGGGGAAGAAATTTCAGATTCAAAAAAATGAATCAAAGACCTAGAAGTATCTATCAAAGTATTCCCAGTAATAGCCATTTACACTCTTCCTCAGCCATGAATTTACTGAGGAAAGTATATAACCAGAAAAAAAAAAATTAGAGCTAGTAAACTTAATAACCACTAACACTTTGATATATCTGACAAATAAGAAAACTGAGTTATCTTATAGACATACTAAGCAACTTACAGAAACAGATTGAGAATAAAATGTAAAGTACATACATACTATTTAAGTAGTTCAGAACACAGTTGTATTTAAGATCAAACAGCAGTTTTTAAAAATACTCATCATCTATACACACAGACAATAAAATATCCTTTTTTAAATTTAAATAAGTAGAAACAGCACCAAAATTGTAAGGAAGATTACCTTATCAACAAACTTGCTTACAGAGAATCTGGCTAGTACATTCAACACATAAGGAAATAGAAATACTGAAAATATAAAGATTATCTTTAGATGTATTTTTACTTAATTTCTTGAATAAATTATTGCTTAATCATCCTGACCTCCAAATCATATTTGTACATTTTAAAAAACTGTTTTAAAAACAAGAGTTGTAATTTTACAAAGTACATACCATCCATATGACATATTGATTAATATAATCAGGATCACTGAGTTGATTTATTAATGGAAGAAGAATTCCTCGTGCAAGGATTTCCTGGACAAAAATTTTAAAACACAAAAACAAACTTAATCTAATATACTTCTCAAATCAATAGCACAATGTAAATTTCCTAACACAATGCTGTTACTTAAGAAAGGTAAGGTAAACGTAAAAGTAAAACTTGATAAATGACATGATTTTACAAAAAGATGAGCTAATATACCTCAGTTAAATGAGATGAAACCACCTATATCAACCTGGATACATGGCCACAATGATAAGTAGAGTTGAGTGAAAAAAAGCAAAAGGATACCTCTAATATGTTAGCATTTATACTCATTTTTAAAAGGCAAAACATGGCACTATAAGTGTTTATGGATTCCTACATCTACATTAAAAGTATAAAAACAAAAAAGAAAAGGAAAAGATACCAATCTTAGAATAGTGATTGCCTTCAAGGGAGGGACAGAGCAACTACAGCAAAATATTAACAGTGGTTAAATCTGGGTTGTTGGTACATAAATGTCTATTGTATTATTCTCTACACCTGTCTGAGTTTGAAATTTACCTAATGGAAGATAATAAAAATAAAATAACATATGTTAAAACAATTACTCAACATTCTTTAGAATATACCTTCTCATTCTCTGCAGCTGTTTATGCTCCTACCTATTAAGATTCTGCCTCTCCTTCAAGGACTGAGTACAGAATTAATTTTCCAATTAAATAAACCCTGATCATTCCAGCTGAACACTTTTTCACTTATATGTTTAAAATACACTAATGCCCTGTATTTAAGCCATTTATCACATACCATTCTGTATGTAATTTTGTGTCTTCTACTTCTCTAATACACTACAGCTCTTCAGGACCTTTTTGTATATGAGTGAGATTAGTTAATCTATTGATTTATCTATCTTCAAAAGTACTTAGCCTCTTCTTCTCAAGGTCATTGTCTTAAACATGGCTGGAATTTGATAAATATTAAATGATGGAAATGAAGAAACTAAGAATTTAGTGCTGATTCTACTAAGACCATATTTTTACCTGTTATTACTCTTCAGTCCTTTATGCCTGTGATATCTAAATTTATGATATATCATTTCTTATGAATACTGGAGAGGCTAAATAGCTACAAATTTAACAGGATGTTTCACTTTTCTAAGTAAAGGACCAATTTATTTATTTATTCCTTTCCAGATCTCTAATTTATCTGTGCCATTTTCTGGTGTAAGTTCATAGAAGGTAGCCTTCATTTTCTTTTCCTTTAGAGAAATACATTATTTAAATTCTACTTTTGTAAGGTGTACAAGTCTTTTGACAACTTTTCCCCCATGATGAATTCATATTTCCAAAAGGCACTAATGGAGGCTCCAGTAACTTTCTGAAATCTCTTTTGAGACATCGTACAGTCTCAAAGTAGAAGAAATTGCTTATTCTTTCAAGGTTAGCTTTAACTCTAACTTCTTAAAAATTATATTTATTTATAGATTCCCTTCCTTCAAATTATGTATCTGACCACAGAAGCTCACATTTTTAAATGTACTTTGTAAGGAGAAAATTCACAAACAAAAAAGTATTTTTTGAAAGTTTCTTTTCAAAGTGAGAGAAAAAAACATGTGGACAAAATTTTTGAATAAATCTAGTGCTTCTTATTAATTAATGCAATCAGTCAATATGTCTCAGAAAACTACGATGATCTCCTAATTTGCCTCATGAAAGGGTTTGGTTAGTCAAGATGTAATCATATGACTCAACAATTCCTCTACAGGTTCTAGTGAGAGCTCTAAATATTCCAAAATATGTAGCAATTTCCAGATAATTTTCATATACTTTAAGACAAGCACCAGCTGCCAAATATGAAGGATCAAAAGATAGAGTCACTGAGGCCATGAATCTCTAAATCAATAAAACACAGTAATGGAAGAAAGGAGAAGCAATTAAACAGCAATTATCTCAGTCAAATACTGTGATCTGTACAATCCATACAAAGGATCCATATAAAGGAAAGAACTAAGAACTCTCTAAACTGTTATTTAATCTGAACAAAATATCTTTTGGGAAAACCTAGATTTAATTATCAACAAAAGAAAACTGATAAAGAATTACCAAGTTAAAAGAAAAACAAACTGATTACAGTGCTCTAACAATTATACTCAAATCAATTAGACTCAAGCAAAAATAAATAAAATATTGGTCTAAAAGAACAATCTATGGCAAAACATATTTGCTCTTTAAACATTCCTACTTATTTTAAACTATAACCCCATGTAACAAGACTCATCTTCATTCCTGTCTCCTAAAAGTCAATTTAATCTTTAAGGAGCAGCAGTAGCATGTCCACCACAGCCAGCAAGAAGGACAAATAGGTTTCCTTTTGCATTAAACCCAATTCTCTCATTGGGTATGTGCTATGTGGCAGGTACTGTGATAACCACTAAGTACATAAGCATGATAAATACAAAATATGGTCCCTGTCTTTAGAGAACTTAGGATTCTACTGGGGGAAAGAGGCATCAAGCAAGTAAATGCAACAACCAAATTATCATTTTAAAATACGGTAAATGTTATGAAGGAAAACAGTACTTACCTACACTAATAGGGAATTATGAGGGGGGCTTTTAGATTGGAGGCCTTTCTGAGGAAGTGAGATATGTGGGACAAATACAATTTAGCCAAGAGAAGAAGGAGAATCATTGTAAGCAGATGAAAAAGAGTACGAGACAGCCCTATGGTGGGGAGAAATGGCACTTCTGGAGAAGCCAATGTAGTTGGAACACAGTGACGGCATGGCATGAAGGCCAGAGAGGTAAACAAAGCCACATCATGCACAGTCTGATTGTTAGCCTTTTAAAAGGACTTGAGATTTAAAACATTTCCTGGATAGTTATTACTGGGATGAAGAAAAGACTTATAAAAGGCAGACAGGATTTGGAGGCAAGAATAAGATTTCCATCTTGGGCATTTAAAGTTTAAAAGGGCTGTGAATCAATCAAATAGTGATTTTAGTGGGCAGCTGGTCAGAGGGGCCTAGAGCTCAGAAGGGAAGTCTGGACTAAAGACATAAACTTTTATTAGCATTTGGCTGGTGTTTAAAGCCATAGGAATGGATGAGCAAGAAGAGGGCTCAGAACTGAACAACTTGGATATTTAAAAGTTAAGAAGAGGAATTAAAGCATATAAAGGTGACTAAAAAAGAGACCAAAGGAAGAGAAAAAGAGAAGACAGTAATGACGTGGAATGCAAGAAAAGAGTTTCAAGAAGGAAAACATGGCCAGCCATGTGAAATGCTGCTGAGATACTGCCTAACAACGGCTATCTGGAGTACCAGGCAAAGACTCTGCTGCCAAATAATCAGCATGAATGAGTATGATGACTGATTAGCAGTATCTTCCTTCAGTGGTAGATGTGAATCTAGTGATAGACATGCCAGATATTTACCTCCCTTGATAATGACTAGCCCAAATAATTGGTCTTCACTATATATAATCTATCAGACTCTTCCCATCAAAATCAAGCATTTTCTTCTCACTTCACAGTACCATTTACCCTACCTGAGAAGTGCACTGAACTCAAGTTAGAGAGCTATTAGGAAATTGATACTGCTTAAATAATAACATACAAGCATTAAATAACAACAGACACCTTAGGAATTGGTGTATCTGTTCTGCAGAATGGTAGACTAAAGAGATCATAAGCTTTCATTTTTAGAAAAATCAGAAACTTCAATTTTACCCGTTCAGCCAGGGTAAGGGCTAATGTTAGCAATAGCTAGCATTTCTCAATCACAACCAGTAGCCAAAGCCAAAATGTTATTCCTTTACATGTGTACAAAGAATTTTACTCCAAAGGTTTATACCCAGGGAATAAATGAGTCCAAGACTACTGTTCTCATCTGACTAACTTATTTTCCAATGACAAGAAGTAGAATCTCAGCTACCCAGGTTTTTCTGAAAGAGTCTATCCAGAAGTGTTACTTTGGTCGGCCTAATTTAATTTATAGGTGAAGCTATATTAAAGAAAATTTAAAACATATCTTTGTTATAATCAAAAATCCAAGTATCTAACTCTAACTCAGGCAGTTTTCAAGGTGTTGTCCAGGAACCTCTGGGGTGTAGGGGGAGACAAGCATACAGTGATATTTTCAAAAAGGAACATGACGGTGTGATGATACCATTAATGGAATGTGGGCTTGTGTATTTCTGTGTTCCAAAATTTCTTAGTTTTAATTTACAATACAATAAATATTGATAGATAAAGCCCACATAAACAGAAGCTCTTTGGGGTCCTCGATAATTTTTAAGAGCGTAACAGGGTCCTGGGACAAAAATTTTAATAATTACTACTCTAAGTTTCTTTACAGCCATGTATTTTGTATAAGCTTAAGCTTACCCTGACAAAGTATCGCATGATCTTGTTCTGGAAATCTCCAGGAGGTAGCAATAAATATAATAAGACCTCACACAAATCCCTTAGGAATCCTAGAAATAAAAGAAGTAGCTATAACAACATTAAAAAATACGAAGTCTCCACCTACTCTTGATATAAAACACAAATAAAGGTAGAAATAAGCAGTTGCCTGATTATACCAGCTTATTACCTTAGTAATCAGTATTCACTAAAAATTCCTTTATTGTTCTCCAAATAGCAACTATTCATTAATCAAACTAATACATATTTTTTATTCTGCCCAATTCTATCCCACATTGTGAATTGCTGAGAAACTTCAATTACAAAAGTGTTTTCCCCAAAAAGTTTTAGCTGTACCATGTATTCTACACTTCTACCACACATCTTTGCATACTTAAAAGTTATGTGCACATTTAAAAATACACTTGTAACTATTTTTTCAGGAAAGAACTTCCCCTATATTGGCAGGTAATAACAAGAAGAGTATGCGCTTCTATTGGGTTGGCCAAAATGTTCGTTTGGGTTTTTCTGTAACATTATGGAAAAACCTGAACGAACATTTTGGCCAACCCAATATTTTACTGATTGAGGAGGGCTTGATTTACATAAAAGGACTGTACATTATTATATCTATTTCTTACATTTAGTTATTTCATATTAGTGCTAATGAAGTAGCAGTTAAGAACTGAATTGCACAATAAATATAAAAAGGAAAGAAGGAAAAAGGGAAAAAGCGGAAAGGAAGGCAAAGAAATAAAAAAGCTGAGCACATTTTTAAAAATCTAAGAAAACAATTTCCACAACCAGAAATGCGTTTCTGAATTGTTCATATGCTGACACTTCCCAGGAATATAATTATAGCGTCAGAACGAACTTTTTGGTCAATGCAATGAACAGCTAATCAAAAAAATGTGCCAAGTAGCACAGACTCCTAGTTGTTGTAAAACTAGGAAAAGACAACATCCTCAGCTAAAGCTTATCGGGTCTAACCTCTCAAAAAGAAAAGTACATTCAACTCTATAAATTTCATTTGAAATATTATAATCATTCTCTTAGGAAATATTTAGGGTAACAGGTGTACTCTTGAAATAGAAATAATAAATTCAAGGGGAAGATAAATTACTATAGATCAAAAAAAGTAAATTTATAATTATATAATGTTTCAGTTTGCTGAAAAGATGACTAAAGAGGTACTCTTTAATTGCCATCTTTAAATTTTAAAGATGACCTTTAAAAAAGAAAAAAGAATCTAGAAACTACTGTTAAGAGTTAAAAAATACAATAAAGTGAATAGTAGCAGTGTCTTTACTATGCTGCCTGTCCTGTAAGAATAATTTCACTCTTAGATTTTACACTTAAATTTGTTCACTGATTCTGCTAACTTGTCTCCAACCAATGTGAACAGTTACTGTTCTCAAAAAAGTTAAACTGAAAAGAAAACCTTCTTCATCTTTGGGAGATGTGCACACTAGGTCACGGCAAACGTCCTTCTCCATTTCAACTTCAACTTCAAAGAAGGTATCTACAAGATCTTCTGCTGTACCTGGACAAAGAAGGAACAATTCAAGACATACAGAATAATAACGAAAAACAGATTTAAAAATCCTAATTTTCAAAGGGGATAAAGATATTACCTTTCACTTGATCATCTTTCTCTGTTATCTTCTGTTGAGCCTTTCTGAATACTCGTAGGTGTGTGCCAAAATCATCTACAATGCGTGTAGTAAAATAAGGTTGCCAGTCTATTTCTTTTGACCTTACAAAAAACACATGACATAAAAGCATTATATAAATGCTTTTTTTAATCAAAAAATAAGTTTATTTAATGACTACTGAAAGACATGATTATCAAAGAGACTGAATTTATTTATACTGAGATTTTACTCATTTAACCACTATTACACCTTAGCATTCCCTTTCAAAAGACCCAGTTTATCAAATCTACTTAAACCCTCGAACAATATTCTTTGAAGTATTTTATGTGCCAAAGCTTAAAAGTACTATCTAAATGCTTAAAATAAATAAGAGAAAAGACAACAGGTATATTATGCAATTTCTCATCCCAGACAAAACAATATGTTAGAAATTCAGAATGTTTTTCCTTGCTTTTAAAAGAGCAGTTGAGATATTTCTTGGTTCCTTCTGAAACCCTTCTGAATTCTCCACATTCTTCCTTTTAGTTATACGGTCCAAGTTTTGAACCAAATACCTTTGGTATGAGCCTGACTGGTTTCTGTTTGCATATACAAACACTTAAAAACTTAACTATTTGAAATAACTATAGTCACATGGGAATGGTTTAAAGAGTAATGTAAAATACCACCCTTACCCATGAAAAAGGTGATTACTAAGTTTATTAAGTTACCTAGTACTCTTATCTCAAAAGCAACAGACCTCAACAAACATCGCTAATTTATAAACCAGTGAAACAGATAACAAGTACAACAGATAAAACCAGATTATACATCTCTTTGCATTAAGTGATATTTTTAAATAAACATGTTATTCAATGCTGTTTTCCTTAAGTTAGCACTAAAATTAATTCACCCCTTTAGGAACATACCAAATAGAAGATAAAGAGGCTACCCATGAAGATGCTAGACAATGGGGGAGCAAAAAAAAGTTACCATAATTCATTATGCTAATTCACCATATATGTATAATAAAGAAGCTAGTGAATAAGTTGACTTGATTACTGTCTTTTGAGAAAAAACTTTTAAATGAGGTAATGGCACTGAGGAATATAACAGATGGCTATTTTCAAACAAAAACATAAATTATTAACACTCATAATTTTTAATGCACAATTATGATTTTGCTATATACATGGAAAGAAAGAGTAAATTATAAGTACATGAATACAAACAATTTAACAAAAATAAATGTAACCTGAGCTCTGGGATCTGAGGAGGGGTTACCATTACTTAGAATGTAAGAGCCATGTATATAAGCATACACTAAACTTGGTAACAATACTCAGTCTCAACATAAAACCTAAAATAAAAACTTAAACCTAGAGGTCTGTAGAGTCTCTTTTTGTCCTTATTTTAAAAAGAAAAGCACAATCTGTGTAAGCACCTCTGAAAAACTCTTTACATGAATATTTGTACAAAATCATCCAAACCTGAAAATTTTATAAGAACAAAATTTACTTGGTATAGGCCATTAGTTCATTTAATCCATAAAAGGTTCATTCTAACAAATTTAGAAGAAAGCAGAATACATAATCTTTCAAATTACATATGTTCTGTTTCATGGTACAGTGCTATTTAAATAATTTACTGAAATTTTCAAACAAAACAAAATTTATTAATTTTAGAAAGCATTTTAAAACCTATCTCAATTCATTATGAAGGATGTAATGACATTTAAAATGACTGAAAGTTAACAAGTAATGCAAATATATGAAAATTATTTTAAGTACTAAATACAGATTTCTACTTTCAATATACAAATATATTGAGGGTGGGGAAAACAGGGAACACAGTATTTCATATTCTCTATCCAAGGTCATCATTTTCCCTCTGCTTGACTCTTTTACCCTGAATACATGCAAATCTATTGTAAATCTCAACTCAAAGGAACTGTTCTAGGTTAGAAAGATGAGAACAACAGTAGTACATGACTTCCCATTTATATAATCAGGAAAATATCTACTAACAATTTCTAGTAGTATTTGTCTTAAAATTTGAAAGCCACACTTCCTTCTATTGATCCACAGGTAGCTTTCTATTAGAGCTCTTAATATTATTTATTCTTAAGTTAGGCCTACAGTCAAGGCTCTTTTTCACTTTGTTTAAAATATTCCCCCACATGACTCCTAGTAAAAACAGCTGGATTACTACACAATGAATCCTATTATCTACACTTTGATTTTATTATTACTTAGAGGCTTTCACTTCTTGAATTTAAAAATGAGAGCATACTTACTATATGACCAAGAGAATAAGGGATATATTCAACCCTACCCTGAGAATATACAATTTATATTAGGCCCTTGAAGCTTATATTTCTTGATAGAATGCTTGTAAGAATTACGAAGGTTAACAAGGAATGCAAATAAGCAATGAAGTCTTAATTAAAGAACAAAAGGAAAAGTCAAACTACCAAGTGTAGCTCTCTGATATATTTGGCATGCCTTGTCTTCATCTCTAACACCATCATCTTATTCCTGGCCTTTTAATTGATCTCCCACGTCCACTCTAATCTACCCTCCATTCTATTTTCCATACAGCAGCCAGAGTGATCTTTTTAAAAATACAAATACGATAATACAAAACAAGAGCTGTAAAAACCCTTTAATGACTCTCCAATCATGCATAGCTGGGGCCCTGCTTACTTGCTCATCATTTCTTCCACTGTCCTTCCTTTTCTGTTCTGTGTTTACCTCAATGCCTCCGGACAGACTATTCCCTCTGCCAAGTTTGCTCACCCTGTCCACTCTCCATAAGTTTACCTTCTCTCCCCCATATTCCTTTGACAATTCTCACTTATACTTTAGAGTTCATCTAAAATGTCAATTCCACACAGCACTCTTTGTTGACCCTCACCCTTTGCTTTATTCCTTCAGACTAGGTCTGGATCTCTAGTTACATATTCTCATGGCAGCACATTTTTCACTTTTTATAGCACTTACAACCTGCAGTTAAATAATTCAACTGCTGAGATAAAAATCTCAGGAAGTCAGGGATTTTGTCTGTTTTATTCCACTATGTTTTATTCACTAGTGGTGTTCCCCAATGGCTAAATAATATGTTAAACACTGGAGGCACTTGATACATACTGATTTATTGATTTCTCTTTCAGGGTCAGAGCACTGTTAATAGGTGCTTGGAGAATGGCCACATGAACCACATACAGCAACTGCTTCTTTACTCCTTAAAGTTCTGAAATATGACGTATATTGAGAGTTTTTTTTGCGTCTCTAAACCCCAAAGCTACTTAATGCTAATGCCAAAAAAAGGCAATGAATGTCCCAAATATGTGGGCTGAGACAGAGATTACATAAATTGCTTCACTGGGGCCATCTATTCTAAGCAGTATACAGCTCATCATCAGTAACACAAAAAACACATCAAAATCAACTAAGACTGAACTGGACTGAATACATGTCCTTGATTCAAGTAAAAGATACAGCATTTCATTAGTTGTGAAATTCAGCAAGTCATGTCACCTCCCATGGTTTTTCTCTAGGACACTTACAGCTTTAAGAATCTATGATTAACTACATACCCATCCCAACACATACACACATACACACACACACACACACACACACACACACACACACAGGAACACAGTACATGGAAAAGTGGTAACTGGTAAGTAAATCGAAATATTTGATCAAAAGAAGGAATCACGAATGTATTTCATTTTAACTTAAATCATATAAATCTTTCAGTGTAAGACTAAGATAAGACCTTTTGATTAATGTTTTGCTAAGTGTTATTAATGTGGCCTTTGTCTTGAATAAACCATTCTCACATTGAGGAAGTTATGGTTTCCAGTTTCTTTTAAATGGCATAACAACTAACAACATCTGTGAACAAATCCAAATGCAGAGTAAGAGTCTTTCAAGGCTTTTCACCAACATTTTATAGCTGTCTTTTACACACCTAATTCTACTGTGATCTATTTAGCAACTAACTGAGTAAATTCCAAAGCAAGTGACCTCGTTTTCATAGGAACTACCCTGTCATACTCATATTCTTCAATCTATGTAGAAGAAAATTAAATTATATGATTATAATAAAAAGTATAAGCGGGGTACACAGGTTCAGAAACAAATACAATTTCCTTTTTTAACACACTCAATTGTCTTCCTCCTCTAAAGCATCCATGCTCAGCTCAAACCACAAAACAATTATATCAGACTTTCTGCGTCCAGGAATCAACAACTAACTTCTGATAAGTTTAAAAGTCAAAAGGTAGGGACAGAAGTGGACAGAAGTACTAGAATGTAGTCTATTAGCCTAGCTTTAATGCTAAGGGCATGAGTCAGTATGTCTTACAAAGGGAATGGAGAGTAACTGGCTAACTAAAGAGAATTTCTATTACAGAAGTACAGAATTGGTACCATTCCAAAAATAGCTTATAATTTTTTTTGATGATAACCACACACAAAAATAAGGAGAAGTTAGTTAAGTGCTATGTCATAAGTCAAAAGGGATTAATTAAAGAGACCACACTATAAAAATATTTTGATGAATGACTAGTATTTAAATGGGGTAAAGAAGGATATAGGAACAGACAAAAGAGGGAAAAGAGCATGGCCTTTGCAAGAGTCATCATGTAGACCTGCCTAACTAAAGAAGTGGGTGACCATCTGGCAGTAGAGGCAATCTTCACACACTGGGCAGAATACTGCCCTGGAAAAGGCCCTTTATGTCAAAATGATAAAAGTAAAAACTGATTTTCCCACAGAAACAACCCTATAATAAATGTTATGTTCCTGATGCTATATTATTTTTTCACAGAAATGACTACTAAGACCTTATTTTAAAACAATGAGAATGACACAGTAGGGACCTCCTGGTGGTCCAGTGGTTAAGACTCCACACTTCCAATGCAGCGGGCATGGGTTCGATCCCTGGTTGGGGAACTAAAGATCCCACGTGCCGTGTGGCGAGGCCAATAAATAAACTAATTAATTAATTTAATTTAATAAAAAAAGAATGACACAGTATACTGTATACTGCATAGTATGTATGTACGTATATGTATGTATGTGTATATATATACATACACACACGCATAAAGACTTTTTAAATGTGTATTAATCAATAAGGGTGATATAATAACCAACTGCATAAAATTATAATATGTATTAATCTCCTATATGAGGTCTTTTACCTTCTAATTATAAAATTCAGACATTTAAAAAAAATCATTGGTATAGTAAAATTCCTATACTAATGATTCCTAGCTTTTCTGGGTAGATTTTGACAAGCATCTTTGAAGACATTTTGTGAAGTTTTATTCCACTAGAGGATTTTTAGATCACTGACTCAGACATCTTTTGCTGAAAGTGGGTGTCCTATCTGTGAAAGAAAAAATTCCTTCCTTGAGTCACGGAATCAGACAGTAATTTCCCCCTCAGACTTCACTATTATAAAGGATATACTCTTTAAAATACATAAACCTTTACATGTTTCCATCCTTCAAGAGTCCTTGAGGGAGTACGTTGTTAGCGTTAAAAGCTTCAGCCTAAAATTGAATTTGAGCAATATTTTAAAAGCACAGAATTGTAAACTTGCTCCTAAATCTATTAAAAGATTTCCCCTTCTTCCAGTCTCAATTTGCTCATATTATAAACACTTCACGTTACCATAACCACCTCCCTAGAGCACCTTTGTTTCCCTTTTAAAATCTACTTTAAGGATGTAGTTATAAGGATTGAGTATAAAATAATGAAACTGAACTTATATTAAATGTACTATTACTCTCTACCATAATCCTTAAAAATATATGGAGAATTACTCTTTCATGGCAGCTAAATTAGCAACCACATGAGGTAACAAATTTCATTACTTCATGGTTACTAATCTGTCTGCTCCCCTCCCTTGGCTGCACTGTTGTATGCTGAAGTGGGAGAGCCAAATGTGCACATCTCTCTCCTAACTCCACATTCAGTGACTTCATACTGACAGCTTAAAATCAACCATGGTGGGAGTATTTACACTTCACAAAACTTAAAGTAGTCGACTTATAAAACTACAAATTTATTGTTTTCAGTATTCAGTACAGAATAGTACTAGTTTGGATAATCAAATAAAAATTTTTAAAGTTTCACTGATACAAGACTTTTAACTACAGAGAAAAGACTGGTCTAGTAAATATCTTTCACGTTTAAGTCTTGTATGCTTTCTGACCATGCAGAAATACAATAAAAGGTTTAAATAAAGTTTATCATCACCCTACTCTAAGATCTCCTATCAGTAAAACAATAGACTAGAGGAGTACTTTAATCCCAAACTAAATTAAATCTAATTAGCAACCCCACACACTAAAAAAATAACTCCCCAATGGTATTCAAAATGTGGGGTGTGATAGAGAATGTGAGTGAGTGTTTTGAAGACAAGTATGAGTGAGAACAAACAAATCAAGATTAGTACCAACCAAACTAGGGAATCTCAGTCTTTTAGAACTGAAAGAGATCTGAAATAATTACCACAAACCCCTATAATTACAGAACCAAAACTTAAAATACTTATTCTAGATTATATAGTTATTAAGATCAAGGCTTTGTTTAAAAAAAAACAAAAACAAAAAACAAACAAAAAAAACCCCAGGGTTCCTAACTTTCAATTTGGTGTTTTCTCTGCTATACCTTAACAACACAAAACCTTCTGTCTCATAAACGTTATAAACAAATTGGTAGAAATGGAGAAAAATTTAGGCATGCAGTTTTATATAACCATAGTAAAGGAAATGGTATTTAGTGAACTATAACTCCACCTAAGAAATCCATCCAGTTCTACATCCTGTGCCTCAATGCTTCAAAGAGGTCAAGGATGCATAACTTTTAAAGAACTTGGATCTTCAAATATAAAGAAAAACTTAGATAGAGGAACACACATGAAGCACGCTCACCTATTTTAGGGGTTGAGTATAAAGAACACAGAGATGGAAGCCTTAATCAAGCTACAGGAAAAGAAAAAAAAAATAACCTGGGGCTAAGTGTGAATATTCTTAAGTATAATGCTAAGTATTAAAAATTAAATTCATGCTATTAAGTATTTTAATAAATAAGGTTTTCAGTAAAATTTACCTGATATATGAAAAATTCCTAGACCCAACAGTGAAATATATTAAATTTTGTGGGAAAAAAATTACCAAGGAAGTCATAAATGGAAACTCGATTAACAAAAATTTATTGAGTATTCACTACCTTATCATGTACAAAACACTATATTTAAGTATTAGTTTCAAGATAACTTCCCAAGGAAATAAAGATTCAGTGGCTACCTATACAAAACATGTCATCTACAGTTGAAAAACAGTTTCTTTTATTTATGTGTTCGCAAGAATATAAAAAACAGGGAAACAGGAAAATGAATTTGGTTGCAAAGTCATCCTAGATATTTTTATTGCTGAGCACCAAATGTTTCTGTCTTGGGCTATAAGAATAATATATGCCCGTTTTGTAAAATGTAATTTCCTTCTTTAGATTTTCTGTATCAGCTATAAATTAGCCTTAAATCCACAATCCAAAGATCACTGTTAATATTTTAGTGTTTTTTCTTTTAGTCTCTTTGCTATGCTCACATACTTAGAATTTTTACACAGCTAAAATCATACAGTGGACACTACTTTGTCTGCTTTTTATTCTAATGTATTTCCTACTTCGTTAATACTACTTCTTAATATTTTAACTATGCAAATCTATGTATTCCAGGGGTCAGCAAACTCTTTCTCTAAAAGAGCCAGTTAGCAACTATTTTAGGCTTTGCAGGCCACATCATCTCAGTCAACTCTGCCACTGTAGCACAAAAGCAGCCATTGACAAAATGCAAACAAATGAGCAGACTGTCCAATAAAACTGTACTTACAAAACCAGGCAGCAGTACAGTACACTCAATAATAAAATGACAAATAACCTAATTTTAAAATAGGGAAAAGATCTGACAGACATTCTCTACATACAAATGACTAATTTGCACATGAAAAGATGCTCGACATCGTTAGCTATCAAGGAAATGCAAATCAAAACCATCATGAAATACTGCTTCACACCCACTAGGATGGCTATAATCAAAAAGACAGACAATAACAAGTACAGGCAAGGATGTGGAAAAATTGGAACCCTCATACATTGTTGGTGGTAATGTGTAGCCACTTTTAAAAAGTTTGCAGTTCCTCAAAAGGTTAAACAGTTACCATATGACCAGAAACTCTACTCCTAGGTGTACATCTAAAAGAAATGAGAACATTAAGTCCACACAAAAACATGTACATGAGTGCTCATAGTAGCATTCTTTATAAAATCCAAAAGATAGACGCAACCCTACTGTCTGCCAACTGATGAATGGGTAAACAAAATGTGGTATATCCATACAATGGAAAATTATTCAGCAATAAGAAGCAGTAAGTAATAATATATGCTACAACAAGGATGAACCTTGAAAACATTACACTAAGAAGCCAGTCACTAAAGACCACATATTGTATTATTTCATTCATGTAAAATGTCCAAATGCATAGAGAGAAAAAGTATATAATTGACTGCCCAGAGCTAGAAGCTTTGTGGGGGATATGGGGAGAGACTGATAGCGGATATCAGGTCCCCTCGTGGGGTCATTAAAATGTTCTTAGGGCTTCCTTGGTGGCGCAGTGGTTGAGGATCCACCTGCCAATGCAGGGGACACGGGTTCGATCCCTGGTCCAGGAAGATCCCACATGGCACAGAGCAACTAAGCCCATGAGCTGCAACTACTGAGCCTGTGCTCTAGAGCCCACAAGCCACAACTACTGAGCCCACGTGCTGCAACTACTGAAGTCCGCCACGCCTAGAGCCCATGCTCTGCAGCAAAAGACGCCACTGCACGCTGCAAGGAAGAGTAGCCCCAGCTCGCTGCAACTAGAGAAAGCCCACGCCCAGCAACGAAGACCCAACACAGCCAAAAATAAATTAATTAAATAAATTTATTTTTTTTAAAAAGTTCTTAAATTAACTGTGATGAAGGCTGCACAATTCTGTGAATATACTGAAAGCCAATGACTTTAAGTGGGTGAACTGTACAGTATATGAATTATAAAAATATACAGTTAACCACCCCTGGTCTATTCTATAGATATAAAAACTTTAACTTTTTCTCCCCTTTTAAATATTTAGATGGTTCCTAATTCTTTTTGCATCTTTCTGATTAACATCTCTTTTGAGCTAAGTTTTCAAATGGCAAAGAATATAAAATGACAAGAGTATAAAACTTCACTGTTGCAAATGTCCATTACTGTCCATTATTGTACTTGCCTTTTGGACAAGTCTAGGAACATACGATTTCTATTTCTATGGCAAAAGGGAGTGAGAAAAATGGAAACCTTTCAAAACAAACTAAAATAACGCAGGACCCTTGGGACCTTCCCTAGACAGATCCCCCCACCACCACCACCATGTCTTCCACCTGCCTCTTGTCTGTAGAAAAACTTCAGGCAAAGAATAAATTTAATCAAAGAAATGAGAAAATACAGAAACAAAGGAAAATAGTCAAACAGGACAAAATAATAATAGTTCAGTCCTTAAACAAAGTCAAGGACCTTTAGTTCCTCCTCAAGGGCTACAGATAATATTGAGCCATATCCTGTGAGCTGTTTTACAAATATTAAAACCCTCACCAGGTGGAAAAAGTTAACTACTTGATGACCAGACTGTAGCCATGACATAAGCTGCTCCATCTTACACAATTCTAAGAACTCACCTCAAGGAAATGGGAACAAACTGACCCTGGAACTGAAGATTCACTGTACTTAAAGCAATCAAGATGATGCTAATCAGACCACCTCATGACCAATTTCAAGATGACTATCAGAGCTCACTATGCTGCTCTGCACAAAGCCCCCCCCATCTGCCTCTACACCCCTGAAACTCCTTTTTAAAAACTCTTGCCACCGATCAGCAATGGGGAGTTGGTTTCCAGACATGAGTCCACTTTCTCCCCAGGTTGCCAGCCTCCTGAATAAAACAACCTTTCCTTTCCAACCAAAATTTGTCTCTCAAGCAGCGAGCAGTGGGACGTGAGTTCAGTAGCAAAACCTCCTGTCATTCCAGGAACAGTGATCCCACCAGCATCAGAACCACTGAATCTCAGAACCGACATTTCCTATGTCCTTACACCATGGGAAAACCCTTCAGGAAGGAACACAGTAGCATTAGAATATATCTCCTTTCCACTAATCCTAGGGTTCAGGGGAACAGATGTGTAGACTTAGTAACCACATTTCACTTTTGAGAACAACAAGGTTCCTTGTTCACTTGTAGTACCTCCTCACACACAACCTTATCCCCCTTCTGAGAACTGTGCTCAGATTATTCCTTTTGCCTAACATGTCCTTTATCCCTCCCTCTCCATCTCAATACACCCATTCTTGAAGTCCAGTTTTGGCCTCAATCCACATGAGGTCTTGATCAGTGACTCTGGTCCATTCTATCTCTAGATGAAATCCTCTAAATGCCACACAAATCACCACTTTATTTCTCTCCATTTCATGTGCTTTAATTTTGTCTCCCTTTCCCTTCCACCTCAAAAAAAAAAAAAATAGAGCTAAGAAGACAAGGTCAAAGGATCTGTGTATATATCCTAGGAATGCAACAAATAACAAAAACAACAATAAAAACAAAGAAGTTAACATTCACTGAACACATACTATGTGCCAGATCCTATGATGTTATACATGCACTTTTCCCCCATATAATCATTACAACAATCCTATGAGAAAATTACCACATTTTACTGAGGCAGAGAATTAGGCACAGAAACCCAAATAACTTGCTCAAAGAGTCATTTATTGGGCTTCCCTGGTGGCGCAGTGGTTGAGAGTCCGCCTGCCGATGCAGGGGACGCGGGTTCGTGCCCCGGTCCGGGAAGATCCCACATGCCACGGAGCGGCTGGGCCCGTGAGCCATGGCCGCTGAGCCTGCGCGTCCGGAGCCTGTGCTCCGCTACGGGAGAGGCCGCAGCACTGAGAGGCCCGCATACCGCAAAAAAAAAAAAAAAAAAAAGTCATTTATTGGTTGACAAACACTTTATGAAATATTTCATGCACATCATCTCGTTTGCCCCTCACAACTCAGAGTGTGCTACAAGTTCAGCATCACTGCTGTTAAGAAATTTTCTTTTGGGCTTCCGTGGTGGCGCAGTGGTTGAGAGTCCGCCTGCCGATGCAGGGGACACGGGTTCGTGCCCCGGTCCGGGAGGATCCAACATGCCGCGGAGCGGCTGGGCCCGTGAGCCGTGGCCGCTGAGCCTGCTCAGAGTGTGCTACAAGTTCAGCATCACTGCTGTACAGAGCTGTTAAGAAATTTTCTTTTGGGCTTCCGTGGTGGCGCAGTGGTTGAGAGTCCGCCTGCCGATGCAGGGGACACGGGTTCGTGCCCCGGTCCGGGAGGATCCAACATGCCGCGGAGCGGCTGGGCCCGTGAGCCGTGGCCGCTGAGCCAAAAGATTTTCTTTTAAGTACACTGTAACTTAATAGTACAGGGAGAATTATAATACAAATCTCCCAGGACTTTCTATCCTATATCATACTATCTTATTTGAAGAGAGAATAAAAATACATGGGTTATCACAGATTCATCCGCTAAAGCTCCAGCCTAATTTATGCCCAGGTTCCACAGAGAACTCAAGTGCTATGGGAAGGTTTCCTTCCCTAAACTGTTACTAGAATAACAGGTACTAATGTTAGTATGAGGTGTTATCATTACAAAGTACTCCCTCACATGCGATGTCATTTAATCCTAACAACCTGATAAGCAGACATAGGTTATCATTAGACTCAAAGAATTTATGTTTTTTACCCATTCAAGGCCATAGAGCTTAATAAATAATAGAGCTAAAGCTCAAAACCAGAACTTCACACTCTAAGTATATCCTTTTCTTCCTGTTATATCTCAAAATGAGTATTTTGTTTTATGTTGATATTCTGTAATTGTTTCCCCAAGCTGATGAATAAATATGAACACTAGAATTTGGTGGTTCTAAATCTTTTTTGGGTTCATAGGCCATTTTTGAAAATAAAATCTATAGAATCACTCAATAGGAAAAAAAACACAGACAATTTTGCATACATCTTCAGGGCTTCATGGGCTGTTGGTTAAGAACCCTATGTAAGATTGTAATTTGAAGGAGAGAAGTGATAACTTATGCTTCACAGTGCACAGCAGACAAGAATAAGAATTTTTAAAGTATTTGAGTGATTATAACCAGACTTAATTTTCTTGATATTCACATTGGAAATAGTCAAGGAGCCTCTGTGAAGACATACATTTTAGTAGTAACAGAAAAAGCCAATGAAGGACAAAAATAAAGTCATTCACAGAAAAGACACAAACAACTGAGCTTTACTGTATGCTACAGGTTTTACATCATATTGTTTTTTAGCCTGAAATCAGCTTCAAAAGTAGCTTATTATCAGCTTTTTACAAATAAGGAAACTAAAGCTCAAGAGAGGCTGATTAATTTGCCCCAAAACTTAAGACCAATGAACAAGCAAAGATATAAATTCATATCAGTCTAGTATGGAAGAAACCTGGCTCTTCCTGTAATCACCCAAATATTTAGCTTGAAAGCACAGAATATTAGAGAAGGGAGGGGGGGAAACTTATGACAGGAAGTTTTAAAGAAAAGGTGGTTATAAGATCAAAAACAGGGAAAGCATTGCAATGATATGAAAGAAAGGTGGGAGAAACTAAGATGAATAATCTAGATCATAATATATCTGGTAGGGAGTGGAGGAAAGAATACTAACTATTAAGAACAATCTGATTCTAATTCTCGCTCTGCCCCCAACTCAACAGATAATCCTAGACTAATCGCTTAATCTTTCTGGAATTTAGCTTCCTTGTCCGTGAAATTATGGATGTTGGACAGCATAAAAACTTAAACTTCTAAATTCCTTCACAACTTTGAAAACATTTTCACAAGGATTATTTTCATTACATTCCACTGAGCAGGGATTCTGCTTTATTCACTGCTGTATCCGCAGCACCTGGCTGGTACAAAGTAGACACAAAATATTAGCTGAATGAATAGATGAATTTGATCATGACAATAACCCTGTGAGGAATGCAGTACTGGGCAGGTATTTATTAGGCTTATTTCACATGTGAGAAAAACCAAGATCCAAAAAATTTTTAATACTTGCTCACAGTATCACAGCTAAATGGTAGAGCAGGATACAAACTCAAGTCTTCCAATTACTAGTTCAAAGTTCTTTCTAGGTCTAAAATTTTTTATATTTTCATATACTCTTAAGCAGTCAGACACAAGAATAATGAACTCTTCTTATTCCCACTCTTCCAAAGGGGGAAAAACATCATTAGGATGGTGTTACCATAAAAAGCAGTGAATGACCAATTCAGAAGAATGATCTTAAAAAACACCTAACACACAATAATGTTACATATATGAAATAAGGAGATAAAATCCAATTTCTGACTTCTTTGATTATACTTTATTATATTTTCTGTGTTCCACAGTAAGTCTACACTCCTAATTATGGCTGGCTACTTTACAATGTTTGCTGTTAATCATAAGGGAGAAGGAACTCAAATCTATCTAAGTAAGGTTAAAATTCAAACCATGAAATTTACTGTAGGTCTCCTCAGTGACCTCAGGCTGAGGAACTCACCTCACACTCTAAAGCTTAAGGTCAACTGAATTATAGAAGAAAAAGTCTCGACAGGGCAGCATGAGCTAGAAATATCTATGTGAACAGAGATGGAAACAAAGTAACAGCCCTAGGGCAAAGTTCTATTCTCCAAGACTCTCAAAAGTAGAAAAGTATATTTCAAGAACCTAAGTAGGGAAGAAGAGGGGTTGGCTGGAGAATAACACCTTCAGATTTGAGAGTGTACTCCTGGCATAGCAATGCAGCCTCCTGCCTTGAGGCCACAGGCTCATAGGAAAATCACTCTGTGTACTGGGTAGCAAACTCTTTTATTTAAGAAAAAAAAAGATTGCAAATTCGCCCAAAGATAGAATCCTTTCTTTCAAAAATAAATAATTTCTGTATATGAAATACCCTCCCCAAAATCAAGCAGTTTAAACACAAGGATATAGACCAAAATATTTTGTCATATGGGAGGCAGTATGTAAGGGGTGTTTGTAAAGTGAGAATTTTTGTATATCTCAGCAAAGTTTCTTAAAGGAAACTCATTAAAATACACTTCTCTTCTGAAAGTAAACAAATAAACTGAATACGTATTCTCCACTGACTTATGCTCCTTTGGTTTCTTCTTCCTCTAAGAGGACTCCGTTAGGTATGTGCCAAAAGTGAGCAGTTATGCTGAACTATTTTCAGAGCACTTGAATAAAACAGAGTATCTGGGGTGACTTTGGAATCTCAGTGAGCCCCAGTTTATGCTGCACCAGGAACCGCCGCCAGGCCACCTACAAGGTGGTGCTGATCCCACACAGGAAAAGCACACAGAACCTGTAGAACGGCTTCAGTGGTTGGAGCAAAGCCAACATGAGCCCAGGAGGCATGAGGAGGTGAAGCACCGCATGCAGGTGCTACAAGATGCTGGCTATGAGTTTGACATCTGCTTCACCACGGTGCAGAAGAAAGCGATTTGGATCTTCTGGACAGCACTGAATGCCAATGACCAAGTGTGGCCGCCAATAGTGAGGACTTGACTTCAATAAAGCAGAAATTGCTGCCAAGCATGACGAAACCCAGGTAAAGATTTGGACACGCTACTATGTCCTACCACCTCCTATGAAGCTCAAACATCCCTTCTACAGCAACATCAATAAAGACTGAGGTATGCAGACTTCACTGAAGATCAGCTACCCTCCTGTGAGAATCTGAAGGACACTATTGCCAGAGCTCTGCCCTTTTGGAATGAAAAAATAGTTCCCCAGATGGAGGAGGGGAAGGGGGTACTCAATACAGCCCACGGCAATAGCTTTCAGGGCACTGTCAACCCTCTGGAGGGTCTCTCTGAAGAGGCTACTGTGGAGCTGCACCTGCCCACTGGTAGTCCCACTGTCTTTGAACTGGACAAGAACTTGAAGCCCATCAAGACCATGGAGTTCCTGGGAAATGAAGAGCCCATGTGTGAAGTCATGGAGGCTGTGGCTGCCCAGGGCAAGGCCAAGAAGTGAAGGCAAGCAAGCAGACTACTTTCCCAAGGACACCCCCCTCCCATCCCACTCCTCTGCACATGTCTGTGGGCATCTTAAGTTGTAGCTCCAGATGGGGATCAGTGGCTCCCAATTTTCTTTTAGCCATTTTGTCTCTTGCTCCCACTCCCTTCATACAATCTAGTCAGAACAGCACCTATGGGGCAAGGGGTCCTCAGTCCAAGCCAAGGGAAGACTTATTCAAGAGGGTGAAGAGGAAGTAACTCTGGGACTTTTTGCTAGTGCTTTGTTTATTACTAAGGCCCTGTTTGAGTAGAAGATAGGCAAGAACCATGCTAAGATACGACCAATGAGGAGGAACAAGAGAGCTTATTTGTGTTCCCAAAAGCTAATCCTGTACTATTCTGTAGTCAGGTGACTGTCTGGGAGGCTCTAGTTACTCCAGTAGAAGATGAATGTAACCTGCATGGTGATTCAAACAAACATTTCCTCCATTACACCAGAGGAACTCGCTCCAGAAGATTAGGATCAATCCTGAATGTTTAAGTGTTGCATTGACTTTTACAAAATATATATATATAAAATACATATATGTTGTGCCTATATTTGTACATATTATATATATTTCATATATTATTTATATATAAATATTAATATTAAAAATACCAACAGCAACAAAAACCTTCTGGGGATTTTAGTGGTGGCTGACAGAAAACAAACCATTCCTTACACCAATATGAGATAAGCTCCCTGACTCCTAAGGTATAGGACTTCACCCTGTTGTATGTTTCAGAACCCCTCCCCCGCCTTATTGTTTTATGGCCATAAAATGCCTTTTGATCATGTCCAAGCGTGTCTTTCACTGTGTCAGATTTCTTTTTTTTTTTTTCCCGGTACCAATAAGTCTTTATTCATTGTATTTTCCCAAGGAAAAGAAGGGGAAGGGAAAAGGGTCAGCATGTGTGTTACAAAATGATAGCAAAATGGGAGAGGAAGTACCTGGCACAGCAAAATCAACCAACAAATAAACACTGCCCAGATGGGGTCGCCAAAGCCCAAGAGGGCTCAGTCCCCTGCAGTTCAGTAATGAGGGGAAGGAATGAAGAACAGGTACATGCTTTTCTATCCTCCCTCCCTCCCTATAAATTCAAGATTTCACATAAAGCTTTGGTTTTTAGCAGTAAACATGGAGTTACATTCGTCCGTCTCCTATTAAACAATTTTGTGGCCACTGTGACATAAGTTTCTTGCACCTGCATAAAAGTTCCTGAGTGACTTGGCTATACATTCATCTTTCCTTTCGTGGTCTCCCAACCCCACTTCCTACACGGAAGGCCCCCTCGTTGCTCCTCTCTACCCTAGGATTAGAGATTAAAGTAGGTTTTAATCCATCCAAAGACAGCAGTCTGTTTGGCATCAATCAAATCAAGGAATGGTCACGACTCAGGAGACTGAAAACAAGGGATGGTGAGTCCTTAGGATTCTTCAGGATTTTTCCACAAATCATTTAATCACAGACACCCCACAAATTAAACGTATAAGTGTATGGACTATTTTTGGCGGGGGGCACGAAGGGGGAAAGAAGAGGGGGGTAGGAATACAGTTTTTAGGACAAAAGATCTTGTTCGAAACAGGAAACAGGGGAAGGGAAACACAAAAAAAAGTGTAGTTCAAGACCTCCCACTTCAAGAGGGGCCCCCAAGTTTATGTTTCAGATCTTTTTGGCTGGTGCAGATCTTTTGTCAAAGATGCTTTGGCTATTTTTCTCAATATAAAAAGAAGTTTGCAAACAATAAAACCCCAAAAGAACATGGAGAAGACCAACACATTATATTTACACAAACTAGGCCACCTAGCAATCACCAAATCAGCTACTTGGTGAAGTCCTATGAAGCCCAGACAAATACAATAACTAGAGGGGGGCAGCCATTGGGGGAGACAAGAACCCAGGATCAGACACACATCACCCAATGCGTTCTACTGCATTTGCCCTGTTACAACACAGTGAGGTAGGTTTGCAGTGATCTCACAGCATGTAAACGAAATCCCCTTTTCTCCTTTAGCTACCATGACACTAATTACTGCTGCAGCAGGGCAGGACACTGGCTCTGGGAACCACAAAGAAGCCATCACTGATGGTCTCTCTAGAAACCAAGGAGGAAAAGTCCAGAATTGTTAAAGATTAAGGATCTTGTCCTTGCTTCATATATCCATCCCTGGGCAGCTCAAGATGGGTACAGAGGCATCATTCTTAAAACCTGTCCTTACCAACTCACAGTATTTACAAAAACAATACACCCTGTTGTGTATGTTAGGCCTAGCCCAATCCAGTGAAGGATGGACCTGGTATGTAAATAAAGCAAGTCCTATGCCCTGGGATTAGAGGTCTGGAACAGGAATCCTTTACCACACATACAGATGACCTCTGCCTAATCTTGGCTTCCCCTCTCTGCACCTTTTACCTGGCCTAGCCTCTCCTAACCTCTCTGTACCACCTTTTCCTGTTCAGACCAATTTCCAATCTTTCAGGAGAAGGCGACCAAGTCATGGGGCAACCCAGTTAAAACCTTGTCTCCCATGAAACATTGAAGACGGAGGGGTTTCAAGAGGACACTGTGGCAGAAAAGCCAGCTCTAATTGGCAAAAATGAGGTAGTTCAATAGGCTATACGCTCCAAATAGTTGTTCTCTCTGGTGATAGAGCAACAAAAAGTATTCCTGCTGTGCAGACCCGGAGCTGCTGCCGACTTATCCCTGAGATTGCTCGCGTACCTGAGAACAGTGCAGGAATGAGGGCCTTAGATTAAAATATACAAAAATACAAAACCAGAATATTTATATTATGAAAAAAAAAGTTAAAATGCACATGATACGTCATTCGCACATAGCTAGTGCCGTTGGCATCCTGAAGAAAGTGGGACCCAAGGTACAGTCATCCAAGGGAGCAAATAAATAAAATTGTATTGGCCCAGAATGGGGTGGGAGTGAGCGTAGAAGCAGCAGGTCTGCAGCTGTTCCCTCACCCCGCCTTTTGGCTATCATCACAACCCACTGCTTGGGACAGTTCTCTCAGCACTCTATCCCAGGAGGAGGTTGTGAGCAGACAAGATGTGGAAAAGCCTGCCTTACCCCTGAGATATTTCCTCCCACAGAATGTAGTGGCTTGTGGGTTGGGTCCATCAATCTGGTCTCATGCTTAATCTTTTCACTCTGGCACAGGAAACATTATTCCATACCCTTCTTGAAGAGTAAAACAACTTCCCTATCCAGGCCACTTTCAAAAGCTGGAGATTCTGGGGGTGGAGACTCAGATAAAGCATGAAGGAAGGATTACCCCCCAAAGCCCTCACGTGCATTTGGATAGAGCATGATTGGAGTTTCTTTGCCTCACCGCTTCCCCCCACCAAGAGGGAAGAGGGGGTGACGCTCTGGCCCCCGGCCTGAGATATATGGCAGTGCCAGCTGCCCCCTACCCACCCTGTTCCCACTTTCTCCACCCTGTCAATTGATGCCTGTTCCTCAAAACTTTCTGATCACAAACGGATAGCCCGCACCCACTGTGGCTAAATTCTGGGCCTCTGGGAGCATGGCAGGGCTACTGATCTCTTCTTCCTCCTCCCGAAACTAGGCTGGCTTTCCCTGTGAGCTGGGAGCTTGCTGGGTCTTCAGTGGACACGAGGCTACCATATGGTTGATGCTCTCTGGCAGAAGTGGCACTTCTTGGGCTGCGGTGGCAGTTTGCATTCCTTGGCATGATGGTCTAGACCTCCACAGTTGTAGCACCTGTCTCCCTTTGATCTGCGTTTCTGCATGTTCTTCCCTTTGGGCCGCCTCTCACTCCCAATACAGAACACCCAACCAGGGCCGGTGACTCGGATAGATTCCAGGCCCTTGGCAGACTTCTTAAAGGTGAACTCTACAGCCTCACCCTCCTTCAGGCTCCGGAAGCCCTCCATGTGCAGCTTACTCTGGTGCACAAAGACATCCACCGGGGGGTCAAGTGAGACCCCGGCACGGGCAGTCATGGACAGGAAGCTGAATCCCATGTGCACGTTGAACCACTTACAGATGCCGGCTCCGTGCAGCAGCTGCAGCTCCTCGGCCGCCCAGGCCGCATCCTCCTGTGCCTCCTCCAGTGCCTTGGCGCCGCTACCTGCAAACTGCTGGTTTTACACAGAGCCCGTGGTAGTCGGCTGAGCCCGCGGCCCCGGGCCCCAGGTCGCCCGGCTGCTGGCCCCAGAGAAGTCCGGAGGCCTGTGTCAGATTTCTGAATCATGTTCCAGTTGTTTGGCACTGCCACTTGGCCCAGTACTCATTTTGAGCATAACTGTACTAAATCGTATTTCCAGAACAGGATAATAAGGGAGTGATATGCAACTAAAAACAAAATAAAACAGAACAAGAGTACCTGGGTAAGAGGGGAATAAAGTATTATCAGTAAGTGGGATGAAAGCCTTTGAATAGTCACATGATTGGACAACTGGACCCTGAGGAAGAAACGGACATACAGACTAAGAGAACAGGGATTAGTCAAGATAAACATTCTGTAAATGTAAAGGAGTAAAGGTTTTTATGGCTGTAGTTCTATAATCTAAGAGTTATCCCACAATAATAATCTACTGTTCTACTTACCTTGTAATAATCAATTTTCTCCTTCCATTTAAAAGTTATTTTCCATATTGATACAAACAATATTTAAATTTTTCTGCATAAATACAATGCAGTGACCTTACCTAGTGGCAAACTGAATGAGTGCATTCTGAAGAGTCTGCCTAATTTCAAGAAGAAAAGATTCATCATCACTTAGTGTATAATACCAATACTGGACATAATCCCTCAAGGAAAATTGGATAACCTAAAACAAAAATATGGAAAAAAATACAATTTTTTAGGATTTAAAAAGTAACAGTGGCAACTAAAACCTGAAAGGATTATTTGCGATTTATATTTATTCTCTACATACTGAATTGTAGTGGTAAATAACTGCCTTCATTAAAAAAGCAACAATATACTAAAATAAATTTCAAAAATTTTTCAATTATTTTGGTAGCCCAATTCATCCACTGCCCAAATTTTTTAAAAGATTAAAGAATTATCTATGGCGAAGTCCCACCCAATTTCAGTTAAAGATGAAGCCTGCAGAAAAAATAAATTTCCAATGCTATAACATAATGAAGTTTTAATCAGTTTGATGGAATGAGATGCAAAATAATGTCAGGAGACGCTAATAATCTTGGAAACATGTTTTCTTTTGAGAATATCATCAGATTCATTGCATCAAATTACAAAAATGACAATTCACTTAATTCTAATACCGGTGATGCTGCCAACAGCACTGCTAGCCAATAAATAGCAAATAATACAGTTTAATGTATTATGTTTTTGTAAATCAGACAAACTAAAGAGGGGTTCATCTAAAAAACAGTATTACAATTTTAAACTATACATTATTTGTAATAATCACAAAATCAAGAATCGATGAAAAATATTTTGGAGGAGAATAATTTTAATTCTAATTTTTAAAATATTTTTGAATGAAACCATAAATATCCATTTTAAAAAGTAATAAAACTAGTAGGAAAAACATCTGATTTATCAAACCACTAAGCTTGTTCATCAGCTGAAGAGTAACATTTTAACTATAAAATAATTAGAAACATTATCAGATGTCAGTAAAAACATTTTTTTCTAAATGCAAATTCAACCAAAAGGCTTTAATATCATATTAAGCAAACACCTTATTATAAATAAGTTCATAAGTAAGGCAGCATCTTTATGTACAGACTCCAAGGACAGCATTATAATGAATTTCCAGCATATTACACAAATAGCAAAAATTATTCCTTAGTATTTTCAAAAGAAATGCACCTAGCACACAACATATGGAATTCAAATACCACATACTGAAACTCACTTGCTGGAGAGGTTCATCAATTATATTGGCACCTGTCAATCTTCTATCGATCTTTATAGTCCTGGCTTCCCGTTTCATTTCTTCTAAGCACTGAAAGGAAACCATAACATTCTATTACATAGTTTCTTGATTTAAAGTCTCTGTAGTTTACTTCTAACTAAATATTCATTGTAACTTCCCTGTCATTATCTTCAAGTTAATAAATAACCTTATTTCTTGAGACTCGGGTATAAAGCAAACACTATTTCTCAAATTAACAAAACTAGACATCCAGAAAATAATCTTGTATTATCACCAAAAATAATTATCAGCAAACATTATTTAGAATGTGAGAAATTGAAAATATCAGATATAATATTGCCACATTTCAATGAAACTTTAAAATCATAAGTTAGTGTTTCAGGTGAGTCAAATTAATAATTGCCTTTATTAAACACACCCCTATTTCCTCCTTCTCCCTCCCAGCCCAAAACAGTATACCAGCTGCCAAATGAATATATTTTTAATTAATTTTACTTAGGGATGGTTTTTAGCAACTAAAGAAAATGAATTTTTCTCTGTAGTCTTCAGAAAGACCAGTGACCTGGAAATCGGGTGAAAAGTAGTAAGACACTCTTCAATTAAAAATACAAACCAAAGCAAAAATACATATAAAAAACATATGTCTCGAGTTATCACATGCAACCTCTAAGATTTTTTCATAAAATATACATATGAATCATTTTAGAAATAGCAATCAAAATCACCATTTTTTTACCATACACTAAAAAACAGATTATAAAGACTTAACCAGTCTTGACTATGATTTATTACTGTTTAGGATCTTAATTCTTAAAATATTTTGCATCCTCTCTATGTACTGCTCAAGTAAGTGGAAAATATGGATAGCTAGGAAATGATTCAAAAAGAAAAGGCAAAAAAACAAACAACCCAATAGAAAAATGGGCAGAAGACCTAAACAGACATTTCTCCAAAGAAGACACACAGATAGCCAGTAGGCACATGAAAAGATGCTCAACATCACTAATTATTAGAGAAATGCAAATCAAAACTACAGTGAGGTATCACCTCACACCATTTAGAATGGGCATCGTCAGATAATCTACAAACAACAAATGCTGGAGACGGTATGGAGAAAAGGGAACACTCTTGCACTGTTCGTGGGAATGTAAATTGATACAGCCACTATGGAGAACAGTATGGAGGTTCCTTAAAAAACTAAAAATAGAACTACCATACGACCCAGCAATCCCACTACTGGGCATATACCCTGAGAACACCATAATTCAAAAAGAGTCATGTACCAAAATGTTCACTGCAGCTCTATTTACAATAGGCAGGACATGGAAGCAACCTAAGTGTCCATCGACAGATGAATATATAAAGAAGATGTGGCACATATATATAGAATGGAATATTACTCACCCATAAAAAAGAATGAAATAATGCCATTTGCAGCAACATGGATGCAACTACAGATTATCTTATTATATAAATGAAGTAAATCAGAAAGAGAAAGACAAATAGTATACGATATCACTTATATGTGCAATCTAAAATATGGCACAAATGAACCTATCTCTGAAACAGAAAGAAAATCACAGACAGAGAGAAGAGATTTGTGGTTGCCAAGAGGGAGCGGAGGAGGGAGTGGGGTGGACTGGGAATGTGGGGTTAGTAGATGCAAACTACTACACTTAGAATGGATAAGCAACAAGGTCCTTCTGTATAGCACAGGGAACTATATCCAATGTCCCGGGATAAACCATAACGGAAAAAAATATTTAAAAAAAGAATGTACGTATGTGTATAACTGAGTCACTTTGCTGTACAGCAGAAATTAACACAACATTGTAAGTCAACTATACCTCAATTAAAAAAAAAAAAGGTTCATTTCCTCAGAAAGATCTGTGAGCAAACTCAAAGAATACACACTAAAGGGAGTTTTAAAGACAGAGAGAAGTAAGTTTCTTTAAAACTTTCAAAGTTACAGTAAGTATTGGAAAAAAAGTTACAGTAAGTATTGGAAAAAATGTATTGAAAAAAATGTATTTATTTATCAATATGAAAGTCTTATTAACACATAACGGATAAGTTAATAATTGTAAAATTCAGTTACTGGCATCAACTCCAGACCATTTGCCTCTCTTCATACAAGACAAACCACCCTAATCCCACAATAATAATAGAAGGCAATGAGAATCTGAAGCCTACTTCTAGTACACAATTCCAATTTTATTTCTAGAGTATGATATTGAAAAAAAAGAATAGAAAAATAGGAATATGAAAGATAATATAAAATTGGACTTGAGTTATGAAAATTATAGAAACTGCAGAGCCTAATCGCAAGCTCTATTTTTCAAGTGAGTTAAAGAAAAAGTGCCCATTTTCCTCCCTCTGGTTCCTATGCATTTATTTCATTCAAAACAGTATATTCATTGACATTTCCACAAGTCATACACATGATGCATTGAAATTCTAAGTTAAGACAGCAGGAAAAGACCCCAAATTTCTATCTTTTCCTCAAATTTGCATTCTCACCTTTAACATCTAACATGCATTTTATAAGCCTGATCAGATAGTCTCTCATAAATTTATAGTGAGCATTAGTGAATTATAGGAAAATCTGCCAAGCCATATAAAGATGATCACATTATCATCACTGCATGCAGCAGGACTTTAAGGTTTCACATTCCTTTACCCTTCTTACCTTAGGAATCCCCGTTGATGTTGGAGGAAGAAATGAGTGTTCACACTGCTCTAGGTACTTCTCTGAGTTTGTTTTTCCAAAGAGGAGAGTAACCACAAAACCCCTGAAAGAAATTTAATTATAGATACAAAAACAAAACTTCACTACAATTTAACACATCTATTTATTACCAAATATATTTTTCACATTTAATTGATGGCTTACCATTCACTAAAAAGTCAGTTTGTGACTTTGGCGAGGCAAGGAATTGACAGATTTTGTTAAGTTCTGAAGTTTAAAACAACTATAAACATTTTGTGAATTTATACAATAATGCCTTTACGAGTTTTCATCCAATATACTTCATAAAGAATCTCAGGCAACATTTTCAAACTTTAGGAAAATAAACCTTCATTAAATAAGTAGGCAAGCTAATAACCAAAGACAAAGACAAATGAGATGTACATCTATAGCTATGCAACACATTTCTATAATTCTGTTAGCTAATTAAAGCGAGATATAACTTACCACTATGAATACAGAATAAACAAAGGCTATACAAGAAAAAAAAGATCCAGTTTACGATTTGTTTAAAATAAGACTGGAATTTAAAAAAAGAAATATAAATATATTCCCAAAAGTTAATTATTTTTAAAACAATTATGGAGTCAAGGTAAGATAAATACTGGTTTAGAATACTTTGTATTGACTAAATGCTATCAGTATTTCCTACATTTAAAGTTTACCAAATAAATCTGAGCACTACTAAGTAGATAGGAAATCCATAAAAGAGTATTAAATTTTAATTTTATAATGATTTACAGTAATCTTACAACGATTGAAAGAGTGTAGCTGGGGACTTCCCTGGTGGCGCAGTGGTTAAGAATCCATCTGCCGATGCAGGGGACACGGTTCGATCCCTGGTCCAGGAAGCTCCCACATGCCGCGGAGCAACTAAGCCCGTGTGCCAGAACTACTGAACCCGCATGACACAACTACTGAAGCCTGTGTGCCCTAGAGCCCGTGCTCCACAACAAAAGAAGCCACTGCAATGAGAAGCCCACACACTGCAATGAAGAGTAGCCCCCGCTCACCACAACTAGAGAAAGCCCATGTGCAGCAACGAAGACCCAACACTGACGGACGGACGGAAGGAAGGAAGGAAGGGTGCAGTGACAAGAAGGGAACAGTTAAAAATTAAACACAGTCAGCCTTAGCTATTGAAAGGAAGATTCTCAAGGTCCTCTGCTTTTTGTGGCTATCTGCCATTTCACCACTCTTCAGTACAGGCACCACAAAAGCAAGGAGGAGGGTGGAGAAACAGATAAAGTCAAATCAACTCATGTCATCAATTCTGTTTCTGTTTCTTTTTGAAAAGGCTGGCCTCAGAATTACCAGTAAATTTCACATATCTGTGTTGTATCTGACATTATTAAGAATCAAGTTGGTCTTGTATTTCAGTTTTACCTAGCTGTAAGCATATTTAGACACAATAAAATGCTGATATTAAGTTAGCAATGCATTTCTAAAAACATTATCATAAAATAAACCGATAAAATGTTCACCTTTGCCCACAGTGTGACAGTAGAAAAGTAAGCTAAGGAATAGTATGATATCAGAAAGAACCTAATTAATAGCTTCAGCCTTGAGGTTTAAGTAAAAACAGGTGCTACAAATGATTGCATAACCAAACAAACATAACGGAATGCCATTAAATGACTCATATCAGTATTGAAGGTATCCCAAAATAACAACCAAAAAAATAAAAATAAACACCAAAATTCAAAAAACCAAAAACCAAAAACTTCTGAGTGGTTTTCTTTCCAAAGGGTTTCTTTATATTAGAAAATAAGGGATTACCTTTGACCACAAGCAAAATATATACATCATCAACACTGTATACAGGTAAACTGCAGAGCTCAAAAACTTAAGTTTTACTAGCCAAAAAAAAAGATAGTTTCCATAAGAAAATGTATTAATTCCTCTCTGACTTGCATTTTAACTAGGAAAGAGAACAAAAACAAATCTTTAAAACTTACACAACAAAAACAAAAAAACACTGAAACTAAGAAATGATTTTTAGTTATATGAAATATAACTACTTTGAGATTGATATATAAAAGCCTATTTTTGCCCTTAAAATTCATAAGGCACTAAACTATATTAAGCTACATTAAAGAAAGGACAATCATTCTTCATAATTAGAGCCAAAATTAGAAAGATTTTTGACTCAGGAATTGTGATACTCACTGACTGTAACTGAGTAACCTGGGAATGCTTAATTAACTAATCCTCTGAGATGATTCTGGGATGCTTGTCAGTATATAAATTGAAGTCCCCTTACTGTGGCACTATATTTCCTGACATCAGTAGTCTGGAACAGAATAACAAATCAATTTATGACATAACATGAACTTGGAATTTCAGATCCTTCCATGTGACTTAATATTATCTTAAGAGTTTTTAGTGGCCCTTCCACACCTACCAATATCCCAACTTATCTAAAAAATTTCACAGAACTTTACAAATATCCAAAAACTTTCTTGAAATTATTCCTTAATAAATTAGCAGACTCAAAAAGGGAACAACAAAGGTTCCTGGGACTTCTAAATGAATGGACTCGTCACCCTTTTCCCTTTCCCAAATTTTATATGGAGCAGTTGAGTCTAAGAGAAATGATTCTCACCCCTCTACCTTCATCTGTAATGCTCCAATTTCTTCCCTTTCTGAAGCATTGTAAAATATTCTGAAATTCTTCCTCACTTTTGCCAAAGGCTTATTCAATTAGTGAAATAAAATAAATCTTTCCTTTGTGAGAGAAACATCTCCTCAATTTCCTTTCCAATCAATAAAAGCAGCCATGACCTTGTGGGGGAGTGGTGCAACCATGCAGCTCTGGCCTTAATTTGTGACTAAAGAATGTAACTTAGGAAGCCCAAATGGCTGCAGATCTGTAAGTCTTCAATCATCTTTATAATCAATAAAGATATTCAGAGCTCCATTTATCTGATTCCTATGGCTTATTTCTTAAATGTCTCAGTATATAATACCATATCCAAGCAATTATAAGGAAAATATTAAATCTAATATAAAATACAGTTTTATGAATAGTCCTTGATGTAGCTTCCCAGTTAAATTAATTCTCACTTGTTCAACAATCAGTGGGTGACCTCCCTATAAAATGGTTACACATGACTTTCAAACTCATAACCTGGAAAATGTGACAGGTGGTAGATATATTTAGAAGCCATCCCTTCAGTGTCTTATACAGTCTCTCTCAGGCCACAGTTTATATATGCTATTCAATTCAGCTAAGTCCTCTAAACCTATAGGCTCAAACAATTCCTCCAAATATTTGGGGTCTCAAAAGATTTTTTTGAAAGAACTCATAGGTATTCACTGCACAAATAATTACATAAATGTATTATACATATACACAAATACACATATATTATACATACACACATAAACATTAACAACAAAATGCTCATTTCAGCTAAACTACCTTGTTCAGAGTATCTAAGTAGCAAGCATCTCTCTTGTTTATACATTTTCTTACATATAATTCATATCTGATACCAAACGTTCTACATAGGAAGCTGTACTAAATCATGACTGATACCTCTCCTGTAAAGTTTTATCAACTCAAGGTAAAGCATAAACACCGTAAACCAAATAACCATGAAGAGAAAACGGCAAAATCAGTTGTTGGAATTTTCTAGAACAAAATGACAGCATTCACTAAGGGAAATAATTAACACATTAACATTAACATAATAATTAACATTAGTGTCTGAAGTCTAATCAATGAAACAGTATCTTCTAGTCTGTAAAACTTGATGTGTCATCTCAATTTAACTTATTTATCTTATTATTATAATAGATAAGGAAATTTCAACCTTAAAGGGGAAATAACACCAAAAGGAATAAAAAAATCTTTAAAAACTTTTACACAAAAAAGTTTATATCATCAGAAACTGAAATTTATTTTTGAAGATGATGACCCACATTGCTGGTACAAATCATAACCATCGTTTTTATTTCTATAGGTATCTTAATTTTACTATTTTTAACTTTGGTAAAAACAATTTGCAAAAATAGCATTCACAAATAAATCATACTGCCATTTCTCATGATCATTTTTTTTTCTTATTGAGGTCTCATGGTCATTTGTTTCCATTTTGAACAACTGAACATGACATGAACTATAAAATTATCATTGAGAATACTTACCCACCCACAAAGCAGAGGATATAAAATGCCAAATAAAATATTACAAAGGGTCCAAACGTTATTAGAGAAAGGACAATGCCAAGGCTTCCCCATCCCCATATGGACAGACTGGTCTGAAATAAAGCAGGAAAAAAAATCTTTTTAATAAATAAATAATTTTCCATAGGAACTAGAAAAGAACCAACAAAACTTTTACATAGTTTATGTTTCTCCTTTTAAGCATTCATGGTATTGTTTCAGTAATTTTAAAAATATTTACTTTTGAAAGTGTTAAGTACATTCTTAGAAATTTATCTCCCAGAAACAATATACAAAATCTGTACGTAGAAACAAATTTATAGCATATCAGCAATGATTTAAAAAAACAATCTACTGGCAATATAAATGAACAAATTACATAAATTGTTGAATGACATGAAAAGTGATAAAGTATTTATAATAAAAACATTTATACATTTATATATGCAAAAGCATGTATGAAAGCTTAAGTAGACAACAGATTGTACTTGTTTATATTTCATCTTAAAACTACAGCATGAGACTTCTTAAAAATTAAAATTTCAAGGTAAAAAACCTATGTCTCACTAAAAATTATACTTTTATTTCCTCAAATTGTGTGTAGAAATTTGTAAAATTATAACTGTACAACTTCCAACTTCCCGTTACCAAAATTTACGAGTTCAACCATCTCTAAAAATTCTCCATCCTATTTCCCTATTTCGTTTAGAATTATACTGTATTATCTATTAAAAATACTCCTTTTGTTGAAGGCAAACTGGATTTTAGCAATTTAAGTCATTATGAAATAAATAAATGTATTCAGTTCAACAAGTTCCTATATCCATTTGCCTTGTGCTGTGAGGTATACAAAGGATGCATTTGTCCCACTCCTACCATCAAGAAGCCCAGAGAAGAATGTCTTACAGGAATGAAACAATTAGACACTGAACCAAAAGAAAATAATAGAAAGCATTATAAGATGCTAAACTGAACGAACTTAATGACCACAAAACTATGGAATAGACAATAAGTGCTATGGACTATGAGAGAAAGCACAGTTTTACTTATTTATTCATTCATTCATTCATTCACCAGTCACTGACTGCTTCCTATGTGCTGTAAGTTCAAAGTGCTGGGGATATCACAAGGAATAAAATATACCCTCATAAATCTACGTTTTAGTAAGGGAAGAACAACAAGCACACCCTCATGAATTTACATACCTTCTTAAGTTTACATTCCAGAAGAGGAAAAAAGACATAAATAAGTAAATATATATCAGATGGGGATAAATGCTATAGAGAAAAATAAAGCAATTGTATGTGGTTGATCTAAGAAGCTTTCCATGATTAAGTGACACATGAACAGAAATCTTAGATAAGATTTAAGGAAAATTTATAATAGTCTTCCTACCCCCAAATAATATTTTTCCATTTATTCATATCTTCTATGTCCTTCAGTGAAGGGTCTTTTTTTAATTTCTCCTATATAAGGCCTACACAACTCTTGTTCATTTGTATTTTTATTACCTTTTTTCCTCATCCTGGCCACATCTTTTTAACCAGAGGACAGAATGCCTACTGATGTTTCTACTCTGCCTTCATGATCTCCTCCTTGAATCAGCTGGGGATACTATTGCACCTATAGAAGTGGTCTCCCCTGACTTCTTTCCCAGAGCTGAAAGTAGGCCATGGTGGTTTAGAATAAAGTACAGAACATTTCAGTCCCTCTGACGATAGTTCTGCTGAACATCCAGTACCTGATCCACACTAGTACTGCAAGATGGCCAACTATAAAAAACAGATGCTATTTCCCAAGATTCATTCAAAACCTTTTCCACTGACTTTCCTGAAAAGAATTCTTCCAAACTCTCAGGAAAGCTCAGACCAGACTATGACCCAGATACTTTATCCAGCCTACCTTCTTCAATGATATTTGACCTAATATAAGCAATATTACTCTTTACAAAGTTATATTTATGCTTGCTAGCCATTTTTCATAGCTAAACAACTTACTGTTTAAGGATCTATTCAGAGGTTTGAACAATGAAATCAAGCAAAATGGCTATCTCTGGAGATAAAGGAAAGAAGGGAGCATGCAACTGGAGGACAACACACAGGGGGCTTCTCAAATACTCAATACTCTAATGTTCTATAATTTTTAACCAGGTATTTGCTCTAAACTGTATAAATGTGTTATGGCTCCAACTGTTTGACTATCAATTAAAGAAATTTAAAAATTAAATTTTCAGGGCTTCCCTGGTGGCGCAGTGGTTGCGCGTCCGCCTGCCGATGCAGGGGAACCGGGTTCGCGCCCCGGTCTGGGAGGATCCCACATGCCGCGGAGCGGCTGGGCCCGTGAGCCATGGCCGCTGAGCCTGCGCGTCCGGAGCCTGTGCTCCGCAACGGGAGAGGCCACAACAGAGGAAGGCCCGCATACCACAAAAAAAAAAAAAAATTAAATTTTCAAAAAAGCATCACAATTATATAATGTGGGAAAGATTATTAACTCAATTATTTAACATGGGGAGATGCTCAATTGTCTAAAAACTCAAATTATCAGAATCTTACAAGTCTCTTCTTACTCATTTGAAAATGGCAGCAAAAATCATCAAAAAACAAACTCTTATTCATTCAACAAATATTTGTGAATAGCTACGTGCCAGATGCTAGTGATTTAACAGTGAACAAAAGAGACATTACTGTCACATGAAAAAACAAAAATCTATGGAGAAGAACCTTCCCTTAATTAAGTTTGAGAGGAATTTCTATATTCCAGGGACTAATAAAATTAAACATTTCTAATCAAGCAAGTCAGGTGCTCATTTGTTTTGTGGTTAATCTCATAACTTCAAATGTTAAACTATTCAATGAAATACCAGAATAGAGAACTGTCCAAAATTAAGAAAGTTTCATGTTATATTTAGTGTTCCCATTTACATATTTGGCTAATATTACAATCTTAACTGGTGAGATTAAGAAGAACATTTGATCTAAAACCATTTAAAATTTTTGAGTTCTAATTATTTCCTAAGATGATACAGGATGATAAAATTTAGAAAAATTTTGAACTTCATCAGAAACCTTTTACAAATTCAGAATGGAAGCCGAAAAATATAAATAAATCCACTTCACAGTGATTTACATTAAAATAATACTTGATATGTTACTATTTTCTTCTCCAAACACAATAAACAACACTGAAATATCCATGTGTCTGGTTCCCTAAAATCACCGACACACCAACTGTGAGATGGAAGAAACCTTCATGATCATCTACTGCAGTACTTCTCGGACTTTAAGAATCTTAAATGCAGGTTCTTAAAATGCAGATTCTGATCCATTATATCTGGGGTGAGCTCTGTGATACTTCTATTTCTAATAAGCTACCAGAACTGTTCAGAACTAAGGACAATTATATATTTATAATTCTCCTAAATTAGCCTCTAGGTCCACAAAACCTGACAATTCCAGAACCCAAAACCTCTGAAAATCAAAATTGTACCAAGTATTCTACATACCTATCTCATTTACTCCTCAGAACAACTTATGAAGTAATCAAGAAGGTAATACAGCATAGTGCTCAAAAAATATGAACCCTGGAGTGAAACTATCTGAGTGCAAATCTCACCTTTACTATTTATTAGCTGTGTAACCACTCCACGCCTTCATTTCCTCACCTACGTTACGTGGTTTTTTGGGGAGTAAATAAGCCCATGGTCTAGTGGTCAAGTTTAGCTTAATCGTTATTATTATCCCTAGTTTAACAACACAGAAAGTAAAATACTGAGAAGTTTTTTTTTAAAATGGCCCTAGGTCACACAGTTAGTATGAGAGTGGGATTTGATCCTATTCAAATCCTGACTCCTTAATGAACCTTAAAATCTGTCAGCTGACAACTGCCTGAAATTAAAACTCACAATAAGAAAAAAATGTCAAAATCATAAATGAGTGCTTTCTTTTATTTAAATATTCATCATCTTAATATGCCTCCCAAGAAATTAGTCAGAACACTACTTGTAATGAATGTAATAAATTCCTGGTTTGAGTATCAAGTACATAAATATAAAGTATAATTTTTATTAGACAGTTTATCTATAAATAATGAAAATAATTTCAGTTTCAAAGGATATCAATTTTATTAGCATGCCCTGGTTCTTACATGTGTCAGTTTGGCCTTGAGCAGAGGGACACACAAAGACATTAAAAAATGACTCCTGCTGCCAAGATGCTTAAAAGCGAGAAGTGACAATGTAAAAAATCTTAAATGCCTCCTGATAGTAGAAAGCAAATGGAAATAATTTACATTGTGATACTTTATGCCTATCAATTCATACTACCATTTATCTCATTTCATCCTCATCACAGACTTTTACTGGGTTGGCCAAAAGGTTCGTTCAGTTTTTCCCATAAGATGGCTCCAGTAGCACTTAGCTGTCTTCAACTTCATTTGAAACAATTTTGTTAGATTGTATGTGACAGCTGTCCTATCAGTGTGCATTTTCAAAAAAGACTTACAAAAATTGGTGAATTTTTGTGTAGCCATTTTAATATTGAAGATGGAAGAAAAAAAGCAACATTTCCGGCATATTATGTTTTATTATTTCAAGAAAGGTAAAAACACAACTGAAACGCAAATAAAGATTTGTGCAGTGTATGGAGAAAGTGCTGTGACTGACTGAATGGGTCAAAAGTGGTTTGCAGTTTCGTGCTGGAGATTTCTCAGTGGACAATGCTCCATGGTTGGGTAGACCAGTTGAAGTGGACAGTGATCAAGACATTAAGTGAGAACAATCAACATTATACCATGTGGGAGATAGCTGGCACACTCAAAATATCCAAATCAAGCACTGAAAATCATTTGCACCAGCTTGGTTATGTTAATTGCTTTGATGTTTGGGTGCCACTAAGTTAAGTGAAAGAAAACTTCTAACCGTATTTCTCCATGCGATTCTCTACTTGAACGTAATGAAAATGTTCCGTTTTTAAAACAAATTGTGACGGGCGATGAAAAGTGGATACTGTACAATAATGTGGAACAGAAGAGATCGTGGGGCAAGTGAAATGAACCACCACCAACCACACTAAAGGCCGGGTCTTCATCCAAAGAAGACGATGTTATGTATATGGAGGGAGTGGAAGGGAGTCCTCTATTACGAGCTCCTTCCAGAAAACCAAATGATTAATTCCAACAACTACTGCTCCCAGTTAGACAACCTGAAAGGAGCATTTGATGAAAAGCATCCAGAATCAGTCAACAGAAAACGCATAATCTTCCATGAGGATAAACGCAAGACTGCATGTTTCTTTGATGACCAGGCAAAAACTGTTACGGCTTGGCTGGGAAGTTCTGATTCATCTGCCCCTTCAGATTTCCATTTATTTAGATCTTTACAAAATTCTCTTAATGGAAAAAATTTCAATTCCATTTATTTAGATCTTTACAAAATTCTCCTAATGGAAAAAATTTCAATTCCCTGGAAGACTGTAAAAGGCACCTGGAACAGTTCTTTGCTCAGAAAGATAAAAAGTTTTGGAAGACAGAATTATGAAGTTGCCTGGAAAATGGCAGAACATAGTGGAACAAAAGGGTGAATACGCTGTTCAATAAAGTTCTTGGTGAAAATGAAAAATGTGTCTTTTTACTTAAAAACCGAAGGCACTTTCTGGACACCCCAAGATGATAGGAAAGGTAGCAGAATACAGTACTAAAAACACAGAATCAGAAATTACAGGTTCCAGTTTGCCACTAATGTTCTGTGTAACCACTGCAAAATCACTAACCACTCTTTGATCCAGAATTCACACTAGCACAATGAAGGAGCTGAGCTGTGAGACCATCTCTCAAGTCAAGTCTATCTACAGCAGACTGATTAAGTAACTTGGATGCAGAGCTAGGCATAGACTCTCCTGGCTACGTGTGGAGACTGGGGCTAAGTGCAAACAGCTATTTTATATATTAATAGATCACATGAAGAACAGATTGTCAGAGCTCCCAGAGAACGGACCTTGGACTCTCATAAGAGTCTTTACTAGAGTGAGTCAGCCACTCTCAGTTATATTCACCTGATATGTCTCAACACATTACATGGCATAGGGCAGCCAGATAGGGCTGAAAATCTTAAAGCTGATATTACTTCAGTGCCAACTTGGATCAGAGAAATTATATAAAAGAATTCAAGAACAAAAACAAGTACCCATAAGAAGAGTCGCCTTATTGAAACTACAGACTGTTTTCCTTCCACCTTATTCCACCTATAATAAATTGGAAGTTCTTCTCCAAGTAATTTCAATAGAATGTGCTCCTGACACAGAACTTTGGCTCATTCAACATTACATAATAATTTAACCAAGGCCTGCTACAAAGAAGCTGCTCACTAAATATGGAACTAATTAATTAATTTACTAACTAGAGAAATTAAATAAGGGAGGGAATGGAAAGAGAAGGTAGGGGAGAAAAGAGAGAAAAGGGCAAGAAAAGGAAAAGGGGAAGGAAAAGTGAAAAAGAAAAGAACGCTAAATTGAAGTCCTGCCCCTCACTCCCACCTTAGGACTTTAGGCAGAGTTATACATTCCTACCAGCACAACCCGCACCAAGCCCCCAACCTCCAAAAAAAAAAAAAACCAATCTCCCAAGAGCTTGGTCCTTTTTCTCCCATAGGACTGATGTACAGAAGTAACATACTTTTGACTGTCTCAACATACCCTACACATCAGCCTACATCACGACTTCCCTTTCAGGGAGGCAGCCACGGAGAGGCAGCCACACAGGGATTATCAGTACATTTAGCTAAGTTGGTCCCCAAACCCCTCTTTTCATAGTCCTGGGACATGGAAATAAAGATCCTCTTCCACTCACGTGTATTTAAGATACCTAGCATATCCTTGTGAGGATGATTAAAGACTAGCACGATAATCGGTGCACATTTTCAATCCAGCTGTTGAGCCAGGAGGGATAGAGGGCCTTGTCTCCAAGATGGCTAACTGCCCAGCTGGCAAAGATAATGGCCACTGGATACCTGTGGAGATTATCCTCTCTCTCTCAACTAGGGGTGCCCAGAATAATTAGGTTATATACACACATATACACCAGCCCCATGTATTTTTAGTTCTTTGGTAACAGAACCCTCTCCCTTAAAACAGAAATCTATTGTTCAACTTTTATATACTTTCAAGAATTAATTATGTACACATGTAGGTAACTACTTTAACAAACCCTTTAATGTTTTATTAGAGCAGTAGTTATAAAAGATCATAGACTACTGCATAATTAGGACTCCTAGCATCCAATGATGAAGAAAATACAAGAAAACAAAAAAAGCTACAATTATTTCAGTGTTTTTTAAACTAGATACCATCAATTACAAAATAACTATACAGTCTGAAACAACAGCAGGTACATTCATATGCACTTGTTTTTTTCAGGATACAAACTAAGTTAGGCTGCACAACCCCTCCCCAGTCCACAGCCCATTCATTGGGGATCAATGGAATTAAGAGTCTAAAAGAAATTACAGTACTGAAAAAACAAAGGACTGTATTTACTGAATGCTTTCCCTTATAAAGAATAATAAAAGTATTTAAAATGGGGATGGAGCAGTATAGCAAAGAACAGTCCTGACAGGCTTCTAGTAGACTCAAAGCCTCCAACTGCAAAACCACGTTAACAAGGTTTCCTGAATTTCCAATAAAAGGTCCAGTAGATACACAAAGCTGAAATAAATTAATCAAAGGTGTTTTTTTAGAAGCTGTATTTTTCTAGTTATACATAATGTTTTTGTGCCTTAATAATAAATAACTGCAGGACTTCCCTGGTGGCGCAGTGGATAAGAATCTGCCTGCCAATGCAGGGGACAGAGGTTCGATCCCTGGTCTCGGAAGATCCCACATGACGCGGAGCCAACTAAGCCCAAGTGCCACAACTACTGAGCCTGCGCTCTAGAGCCCATGAGCCACAACTACCAAGCCCGCATGCTGCAACTACTGAAGCCCGTGCACCTAGAGCCTGTGGTCCACAGCAAGAGAAGCCACGGCAATGAGAAGCCCACGCAGCGCAACAAAGAGTAGCCCCCGCTCTCCACAACTAAAAGCCCGTGCACAGCAAAGAAGACCCAGCCCAGCCAAAAATAAATAAAAAATAAACTAAAATTAAAATAATAATTTTAAAAACTGCAAAAAAATCATAGTAAAGACTTTTTAAAACAAACGTTTAACCTAGATGGATGGGATAGGGAGGATGGGAGGGAGATGCAAGAGGGAGAGATCTCGGGATATATGTATATGTATAGCTGATTCACTTTGTTATAAAGCAGAAACTAACACACCATTGTAAAGCAATTATACTCCAATAAAGATGTTTTTAAAAAAAGAGAGAAATAAAATAGATTATTTTCCTTATAAATGTTTCCATTTGACAGATAAATGTCAATTTTTAATTTACATATATATCAGTCTCATTCCTAAACAAATACATATGTATGTATACATGTATATATAGATAACATACAAAAAGTAAAAGTATTCCCTTAAAAATAACTGATTAAAGCAAAATTTTTAAAGCTACCAAAGAATAAGACAGCTACATTTCTAATTATGTGAACTAAAAGAATCCATCAAGATATCAGAAAAAAAATACCAATCCTGGGCATTTTGAACAAATTTTTTTGTATCAGCATACTTACCCTGATTATTTTTTTAATTCAATAACATACCAGTAGAAGAAAGCATGTATAGCTATCACTCATCTAAGAAAGGGAAGGTGAGAGTTATAAATTTATAAACATTTGCTTATTTTTTTTAAATATAAGGATATACAGAATTTTTTTTAAATGACGATCTAAGGAATGGAGAAAATGGGGTAAAGAGGACAGGGATAAGAACTAGACACTCTGAAAATACCTTGCTCTGTAAATCTGACTTTGTATCAGTATAAATATTTTACATATAAAAAGAAGTTCAAAAGCAATCTCTAAAATTCAAAAGCAAAGTGAAATTTAAAAATCTAACTGAATATATTAACAATGTGGAATAACCACACAGAGAAAGCAAATCAACTGATTTTACAATATAGTAATTTTACTATGAATCATTGCTTCAGTAAAAAATAGTGTTGATAGTTCCACTAAAACGAACTAGGGCTGTTGGAGGAATGGCTGATTCCAAGTCTGGAGCAGGAATTGAGTTTAAGATGGGCCTGGAACACTTTGCCATACCAGAAAGCTACCAAAGATTACTAAGAATATGTCAACACTCAGCAGACAACCTGAAGAGGCTTCACCTGGCTAAAGATGGAATCTAACACTAACAACTGCAATGTATTGGAGCACTTCAAATATTTGAGTTAGTTCATGAAATCATAGAAAGATTTTTAAATTTCATTGATCACCTTTGAAGGGTTCTAAAGAACCAGCTCTTTTTGAAAAGTGGTAGAGAATTAGGCATTTATCAGGGTAATCACAGAGTTGATGAAAAATCGGTTTCTCTTTAAGGAAAAAATCCATATAAGAAGAAGAAATGACAGAATATTGCCATTGCAATCCCTAACATATTTAGGCATTTACCAGTCTAACACGTGCAAGGGAGGGATGGGGGGGCAGAGAGAGAGGATAAAAGAGAGAGCGAGAGAGAGAATATGAACCAGACACTACATGCCTCTTGAAATAAAAATACACATCGCCATCTATCACAGAGTTTTGTGGGGCTGGGGTGGGGGGACTCGAACCTGAATCTGACTGAGGAAAAGCAGAAGACCGAGAAAATGTTACATCATGGAGATGAACTTAGCAAAATTCAGACTGTGAGAAACACTAAAGGGCAAAAGACCCAAGTCCTTCAACAAATAAAGGGCAAAGGGAAAAAAAAATAAAGAGGAGGGAAGAGGAAGGTTAAGGAGAACCTGTGGGTTAAAACTGCAATATGTAGAGCTTATTCAACTTGATTTTAACAAAAATACAGTGGAAAAAGGAGAAGAATGAGGAGAGAAAGAAGGAAGAGAATACTGGGTAATTCTAAACATCTTCTGAATATTTAATGACATTAACAAGTTACTGCTTATCTTTTAGCTTAAATAATGAATGGTACCAGCTATTATAACAAAAAGAACCCTTATGTTTTAGAGATGCATGATTAAATATTTAAAGATGAAATCACGTATCTGGAATATGCTTCAAAATAATTCTGAAAGTGGACAGTAGAGGAAAAGTGAAAAAGGATATAGACAAAATACAATTAGCCATGAGTTGGTAAATGCCTAAACTGGGCGTGACAGAGGAAGTTCATTATACTAATCCTTCTACTTGTAATGTTCAAAATTTTTCACTAAAAACATTTTTTAAAACACACACAATAATCACAAAATTCACTTACATAATAATTGCACTTGCATTTCTTAAGGAACCAATGCAGGAAATAAACAGCGCACAAACATGCTACATGTTCACAGCCCAGAGAATTAAACTGGGATTAAAAATTTCCTGTGACTAGTTGATAGTAGAGCAATATACACTTGGCTAGTCAATTAAGAAAAAGATTCTTTTAAATATGGAACTACTGTGAGTAATGAGTTTTAATATCCTATTTTATGTGTGGGTTATGTATTTATTTTATATAAGAACTACTGCCTTTCAAAATAATTATTTGGAGGGTTTACACTGATCCTATAATAATTAGATAACCATGTATTAGGCCTTAGTTATACAAAGATGAATCAGGCAGTTTCTGCCCTCAAAATGCTCATAAACTAAAAAGGTAAAATACACATGTAATGATAACACAAATGTGGTAAGTGCCATAATAAAAAGTTACAAAGTGTTTGGGAATACAAAAAAGATAAATCCTCCAGAGCTTAAACAGTATTGACACTCCTTTAAAATTGGTTTCCAAAGGCAGTTTTGCAGTTGAACAAGAAAAATCAATCTCTTTTCTTTTCAGTTACCCACTTATTTCCATCAAAATGGTATTACCCAAAATTAATTACTCACTTGATTTACTAAAGTTTTGGTAATTTCCAAAAATAAAAATTCCAAGTGAACAAAGATTCACAACTGCTAACGCTACATAAGAGTGTGCCACAGGGGAAGTAATCTTTCATTCAAAAGTAGGACAGAGAATATCATTTGTTTACTGAACTTTTAAGCTCAAGGCTATTTATACTTTTATGTGTAAATGTATTTAAAGATTCCATTTATAAATGGCAAAAAGTAAGTTGTGAGAGATAAATGCACTATTCAAGAGTTTCCAAAAACTACACATAACCAAATACAATCTTTTCAACAAATGGTGCTGTCACAGACATCCACAAAGAAAAAAATTAATCTAAGACACGGATCTTATACCTTTCACAAAAATTAACTCAAAATGGACACAGACCTAAATATAAAACATAAAACTATAAAACTCCAGAAGAAAACTTAAGAGAAAACCTAGACAACTTTGGGCATGGTGATGCATTTTTAGATATAACACCAGACACAATCCATGAAAAAAATAACTGATAAGCTGGACTTCATTAAAATTAGAAGCTTCTCTGCACTTTCCTTTTAATTTTGTTATAAATCTAAAATTGCTCTTTTAAAAAAGTCTTTTAAAAAACTACATATAATCACAAATACAAGATGATTTTACAACAGGAGAGAATGATAACAAGACAGCACCAGTCATGAATTATAATAAACTGATACACCATCATAGTCATTATCAGTGCACAAAAGTATGAAACTCAATCGTCAAACTGCTCAAAATTCATTCAACTTTATTAAAATGTAAAGAAACCTATTTTTACATAATGTTAAAATTAACTATTTAGGGGCTTCCCTGGTGGCGCAGTGGTTAAGAATCCACCTGCCAATGCAGGGGACGCGGGTTCGAGCCTTGGTCCGGGCAGATCCCACATGCCATGGAGCAACTAAGCCGATGCGCCACAACTACTGAGCCTATGCTCTAGAGCCCACGAGCCACAACTACTGAAGCCCGCAAACCTAGAGCCCCTGCTCCGCAACAAGAGAAGCCACCGCAATGAGAAGCCCACACACCGCAACAGAGTAGCCCACACACCGCAACAAAGAGTAGCCCCCGCTCTCTGCAACTAGAGAAAGCCCGTGTGCAGCAACGAAGACCCAATGCAGCCAAAAATTTTAAAAAATAAAATAAATAAATTTTTTTTAAATGTGTCTTTTAAAAAAAAATTTAACTACTTAGATTCATTTCATAGATTTCATAATCTCTCATCTGAGAACAGGAAACAAGAGGTCAACATCTCTGATACAGAAAACCTAAGAGAAACTATAAACATACACAAAATATGTATCATGTAATCAAGGAAAACTGTTTGATGATCAGAATTTTAGTTGACATAATACATTAGCACATACTTCAACTACCTCCACCTAGACTCCCCTCCTCCCAAAGAAAATCACACTGTCTTTATTCAGGATACCTAGTGTATGAATTCCTCATAATCTACTCTAGTGTGGTCAAAAGCCAATTAGATCAAGAATCAACAATCAAATTCTAACATTTTGTGGCACAGTTTTTTAAATATAATTTTTACTTGTGAGATCTAATTTTTAAACAAATGGAATTTATTTACAAGGGAAAGCTGTTGCTAAAAGAACATGCGCACTCAAAACTATGAAAGTTCCACTTGCAGGAATCATTACTTTTCCCTCCCATGGAGAACAAACAGAAAATCCAAAGGTCACTTCCAACATATCTCCCTGATTTTCCTATGGAATGAGGAGATTGTCTATAAAAATTCTTTGACTCAACAAAAATAAATAAATACAGTAAGCCCTAACAAATTATACTTTGAGTACATTCAGTAAATCAGGTGTTCAGAACTTGAAACCCACCAAGTGACAAAAACATTATCATTCATGTGGGTTACATTCTGGTGGCAAAACTCCAAAGCTGGGTGTGGGGATGGGGGTGGGTGTGTGTGTTTAATTTTGTACTTAAATATGTATGATAAAATAATAGAAAAATATCCTCCCTAACTAAACACTCCAGTTGCAAATCACTGATCATGGTGCCCAGGATCAAAACCGCAGCAAATAAGGAACTGAAAATAGGGAGGATTCATTACCAGAATACTTAGTGCAGATGGGATAGGAGTCAGCCCATCTGATTTCATGACCCTTTATTACTCAATCGTCCAAATCAAGAGATTAAGCCTGTCTCCTTTTCCACTACAGTCTTCTGAGGCTTCCAAGTCAAGTTTCCTCTCTTACCCTACTATACAATAGAACCAAACACACCTCAAACAGCTCAGTAGGTGATGATGGTTGGTCTTTGTTACAAAGAATTTAAAGTTTGAGAAAGGGATCAAAAACTGCCAGCATAGTATTTTTTTTAATTCAATAAACATTTTTTTTAATCACATAAAAATCAGGATTTCTGACTTTTCTTGAAAAACAGAAAAATCTGGCATCAGTGGAATCACCTCCCTGCAAGGCAATAATGGAATGAAGCTGAGTGGCAACAATCCCCATGAAAACGAGCCACAAACTCCTGGGTAGTGCCACAGTCCCCAAATTTGCTATAAGGTGTACCTGATGTGAGTCCAAGATGTGATTTATCACCATAACTTTACAGCTGTTTTAATGAAAGAAGCAAAATATTTATCTGCATCTATGTTACTATCAGAAGAGGAAAAACAAAAGATAAACCAAGAAAGTAATAAGTTTAAAAAATGGCAGACAACCTATTTCTTAGTGGAAGTCAGAAATACATATCCCCATTTCATGAAGGGATGTGAATTCACATTAAGCGTTTCCTTTTCCCTAGTTTAGTCTGACAACAGACACTTCAAAGAGGAATAAACTAATAGCCTCAAGAAGAATCCAGTGGAGTAAAGAATGGAAGGAACAAATAGGGGCTGCAAAGGGGAAATTTCTGAAATCTGTTAAAGTGGGAAAGAATAAAAGGAAATTAAAGAGATCAAAGAAAATTTCTACTGCTTTGCAACTATACCAGATTATCTTTAAGCAGAAGAAAGCCTGCAATGCCCAGGATTCTGTTTTCACTCTCCTACAGTCTTACTATATATGCAATCCCTGAATAATCTTGTTTTCTAATCTACCACTTTTAACTACCTCATACGTACCATGACTTCCAAAACTGTGCCTCCAGCCCAGATATACCTCCTGAATTTCTAACACTTATATTCAACAGCATACTGAATGCTTCTGCCTGAATTTCTCATGGGTACCTCAAACTCATCATGTCTAAAATTAAATTCATTCCATACCCCAATTTCCTATATTCCCTCATTTAAATTGAAAGGAGGAGATGTCGACATAGAGAATGGACTTGAGGACACTGGGAGGGGGAAGGGTAAGCTGGGACGAAGTGAGAGAATGGCATGGACATATATACACTACCAAATGTATGATAGACAGCTAGTGGGAAGCAGCCGCATAGCACAGGGAGATCAGCTCGGTGCTTTGTGACCACCTAGAGGGGTGGGATAGGGAGGGCGGGAGGGAGGGAGACACAAGAGGGAGGGAATATGGGGACATATGTATGCAGATGGCTGATGCACTTTGTTGTACAACAGAAACTAACACAGTATTGTGAAGCAAGTATACTACAATAGAGATGTATTTTAAAATTAATTAATTAATTAATTAATTAATTAATTAAAAGGAGGCATCACTGCCTATCCAATCACTGAAAAGAGAAGTCGTAAGAGTTACCCTGAACTGTCCTCTTGGAACTCTCACATCCAACTAATTAGTTATATTTTACATCTTAAATATCTCTTGGGGCCCTCCTCACCACCAAAGCCTTATACAAGACCTTCATTACAGCCTGCAAGCCTGCAAGACTACAATTCCTGCCTCTCCTCTGTTACATCCTCCGCACTGCCAAAATGACTTTTGAAAAAATATTCTGAAATACCTGGCTTTTTCATGAGTAGGACTTGTTCTCTTGCTTTTGTTCTCTAGGATGGATCACCTTCCTCTCTAGCAAAATCTCTATCAAGTTCCCTTCAAGAACCAGATCAAATTTATATCTTCTATAAAGCGAGTCTTCCCTCATAGGCACCTCTCCCTCTTCCCAGATAGAATGTTCAGTCCTTGCATTCTCTGCCTCCACTGCACTATTTAAAGTTCTATAATAATTATTTATGAATATTTGCTTTTTCTAAACTAGAAACTTCTTTCATTCTTTGGTCAAACATTTATTAAAGTCTAGCATGTGCCCCCTATAGCCAGGCTCTGCAAGTAAAGGATTGTTCTGGGCCTCAAGAAGCTCACAGTCTTGTGGAGGAAGAGAATTACATATAAAATTATAAAACAATACAGTAAGAAAAATGATAGACATGCATCAGCTATTACAAGGCACTAAAAAAAAGGAGCAGGTAATCTGACCCAGTCTGAAGGGGAGGAGGGGCGGCAAATCAGAGGAAGCATCCTGAAAAAGGTAACACCTAAGATTAATTTCAGAGGATAACAGGACACAGCCATGCGAAGAAGAGGGCAACTGATAAAAAGAAGACAACAGGAGTAGGCACTGAAGCAAGAAACAGTGTCCCATGGGGAAGTCACTGAAGGTTGTTTTTACAAGGTAGATTGTGAGAATCATATGGAATGTTTAAGTTAAACCATTCTATCAGTTACGTGCAAGATCTGAAATAGGCAGGAAAACCTATGAAGAGCAATTACAGTCATACTCTCTAAAAGCCAGAAACAGGTCAGAAGTAGTGGGGATGAACAGATGACTGCATAGTGGAGAGATATCTAGATAACCCGACCAATAGATCAATAGATTGCATGGAGCATAACAAAGAGCCATCATCACAGCTCTTTAAGCTTGAGTAGTATCTGGCTGAACAACTAGTCACCCCAAACAAGATACAAGAAAGGTTGGGGGATGGTAAGTTTGTTGTTTTGCTTTGTGGATGAAGAAGTGAAGTTCAGTATGAGGCATGTTCTGAGCAAAGATACATACAGATCTCAAGTGAAGACAGACAGCAAGCAAATGGAGAGAGTGATACAAGTTATTTTCAAGGGAATACTGAGGACTACTGATACACAGAATCAGAACTAATTATCACACAGTCATCTAAAAAAAATGAGAATGAAGCAGATCGTGAAGAGACCAGTAAGTCAAGGATGAAATACTGGTAACATCAACATTTTAAGAGGCAGAAAAAGAGAATGAAGCTCATGAAGATGACTGAGAAGGTAAGCTTAGAAAGGTATAAAAAGAACCAGTAATGGATGGTGTCCTAAAAGAAAGAATGATCAACAGGTCCAAAACAAGGAGAACAGTTCAGTAAGATAAAAGCCAGTAAATGTCCAGAGGATTTGACAACTAGAAGGTAACTGTTGGTCTCACTTAGAGTGACATCTGTAGAGTAGTGAGTACAAACCAGACTGCAGTAGTTTAGGGGTGAGTGGGAACAGAGTTGTATATATGTTAGGCTCTAGGGAAGGATCCAATAAAGAGTACAAGTAAGATAAGGTATGACTCATAGGGCAGTAGGTGAAGGAATCAACGGTACAAAGAGACTCTGACCTCTAATAATTTCATTAAAGACAGCTCAGCTTCCAAAGCAGAGAATTCTTTTTTTTTTTTGCGATAAGCGGGCATCTCACTGTTGTGGCCTCTCCCATTGCGGAGCACAGGCTCCGGACGTGCAGGCTCAGCGGCCATGGCTCACGGGCCCAGCCGCTCCACGGCATGTGGGATCTTCCCGGACCGGGGCACGAACCCGTGTCCCCTGCATCGGCAGGTGGACCCTCAACCACTGCGCCACCAGGGAAGCCCCATAGAATTCTTTAAAGGCAGAGAAAATACCATTTTCAACTTTATCTGCCCATAGCTAGCAAAATTCCTGGAGCATAATACAAACTCAAAGATTCTGTGATATGCATGAATGACCAAGGGCAGCGGGGGGGAGACACACTAAAAAGAAATACTCCCTAGAAGCATGTATCTCCTGTATCTCCACCCTTGAGAGTTACTACTTTAGAGATTTATTTACATTTAATGAACTTAAAAACACACAAATATATGGGATATGGAGTGATATACCATGATAATGTCTGTTCAGTCTTTGCCATTCAAATATAATATCTATTTAGTAGTTTACTAAACAACTAAAAATGAAATCAGTAATTGCTACATACTATAAAAGGTATGTGCCTATCCCATCCTCTCATCCACAGCCCTGAGAATGTTATCACTGTATCTACTGCCCCATCCCCAAACTTGTCTACACCAGGAATGTATACCTGACACAGAGACAGCCAATGCATACTTTGGCTGTATACTAAGGCAGACAATGCATACTTTGTGAGACTGGGCTCCATCAGTGATCTGAGCTAGACCCTCTCTCGGTAATTTGAAAAGTTAAAAACTGTTGCCAGCCAATGGTGGACACTGCACCTGAAAAAGGATATATATGTTCTGGGGCTGGAGTAGCCTTTTTTTTTTTTTTTTTTTTTATTTATTTTATTTATTTATTTTTCGCTGTGTTGGGTCTTTGTTGCTGTGCGCGGGCGTTCTCTAGTTACGGCGAGCGGGGGCTCGGCACGTGGGATCCTCCCGGACCGGGGCACGAACCCGTGTCCCCTGCATCGGCAGGCGGACTCTCAACCACTGCGCCACCAGGGAAGCCCTGGAGTAGCCATTTTAAGGGGACATACAGGTCAATCGGTAAGCAAGGAAGCCAACTGAGAAAAACTGAAATGAGGCAGATACACTCGGAAAAGCCAAGATGAGAAACTCTGTGCTTCCCTTAAAGAGAGAGAACTGAGACTTTGGTCAGCTTTTTAGTTCCTACAGGACCAGCTACATTCCATTTTACTTCCCTGGATTTTCCTTTTTATGGGAGGTAACTGGGGTATATTTCTATTCCTTACAATCAAGAGTCACAAATGGAAAAATTCCTAAACAAGATGAGATAAATGCCAACAATACAGAAGTAGTTTTTGTTTATTTAAGTCTAAACAGATACTACACACTGTAACACAAAAGTAGTTAGGAATTCTAATCCTAGCTGGTTTCTACTCCTAGCTCTGCTCAAAGATCATGTGAACCTGAGCAATCAAAATATCTCTCAACCTTTGTTTACTCACTTCTAAAAGGAAATGGATTATAGACTTCTTATATATACTTAAATGGCTTAAAAATTAACTTGAGATGATAGTGTGAGGGGTGTGCATAAGTGTATATACAACAAATTCAAAGATATACTCAAAGCAACTCTGGAAGTCTTTCGTGAATTTCTGTAACTGCAAGAAGAATGTAAACTTGGAGTATAAAAGGGCTCTTTCCTAAAACCCTTAACTGGATTATATGTAATAAATTATTTTTCTATTGAGATCATCACTAAGGCTACCAGAAATCCAAAAAGCAGTACCTGAAACAAATGTAGTATCTATGTGAAAATATGATACTGCCGTTCAGGACAAAGTACTCATCTACTACACTGACTCCCTTCTTGGACTTCTTAAAAATGCCTACCTACTATGGTTTAAACCATCTTCTGAGGGACTCCTTAAGTATAGATCACCATGCTGTGAATTATAAGAATGACCCCCACCACACTGGGCCACAGTTACAAGGGTGGATTTCTAAGGCTGGTTTACTGGTCTGTGAGACAGCCTGACAGAATAGCTCTATCAAATAATATAGGTAACCCAGAGTAAATGGTGACTCTGATCTGGCCAATAAAGTCTTCTCTTGGGACTGTCAGTTGATGGTGATGGGAATAAAAGCAGCAGTGAGGCAGTAACAAGAGTCAGTCAGGATGGCACAGCACCAGCACAGGCACTTACAAAAGCCTAATGCTAGGAGTATCACAGGTTACCCACGTAGCTAGATCAGTATTATATATATTGTACATGACCTTCTGGTGGCCAGATATGTGTTGTATCCATAACTCCAGTCTACATCTCAATCTATCTGAAACCATGCAAGGCAGCTGTTTCTGATGTATTGTGAAGTCTGGCTATCTAATAAGGCTCTTCTTTCACTGATTTCACCACTACCTTATAATAAAATTCTTGTCGACTAAGGGATTATTCCAGAATTCCTCCGTGCCTTACATCCTTAAAAAAAAAAAAAGTCTACCATACTGAATACTTTTCAAAAAGCTAAATGCATTCTATGTACCTTTTAGTAGGTCTCTATCTTCTAAAACTGAAGAAATAAAAATAATGACCTTCAGATTCTTTCCTCAGTACTACAGATGTAAGTTTATACTCTATTTTCTCTGTTAACAGAAAAACTCAATTAGATCTTCCAGAGCTGACATTAGCTTCTTAACTTTTTTTCTTTCTTGGCAAACATAACTTAGTGAGGGTCATTTTATGATAAAAAACAAATTAAAAAATGAAATATTGAAAGAAATAGGCAGACTTCAATAATGTCAGAAGGTCATTATTTAGTCCAAACTAAATCAAAATTACCCTTATCTAAAAAACCTCAGGTATCTGATGACTATTTAACCTATCTTAAACCATTTACTTTAAATTTTCTACAGTATCCATTTATCAAGTATAATACAAGGCACTATTTTCATACAGATGTTATAGTGATAGGATGGCCCCCAAATGTCAAGAGACTCAAAAAACAATTCCCAAACCCTTGGCAAAAGTAGAAGACAAAGAAATGTGACCTGCACTAAAGTCAGTTAAAACCTATAAATAACTTTTTGAAGGTTCCCAAGACTATTTGTGTTACTGTTTTTCCGTATTTTTTCTTTTTCATTATTTTCATTTTATCTTGCACAGTAGGGAGATTTACATTTACTTAGACCTCTAAAACCGTTCTCTGGGTTCTATGAACATAAATACAGTGAGAGAAAAGAAATGAAGGAGCACAACTTCACTTCACTTTGAATGAAATGAACAAAGCAAAATCATATTCAATAAACAAATAAACCACTGGAACAAAGATAAGCAAACCCGTTTGAAAAATCTACTGTATAAAATGTACTAAATAAGAGTTGATATCCTAAAAAAACAACAACAAAAAACTCATCTTTGGCTCATTTTCTTTTTCAAGTCACCATGATCTTACATAGGAGAGTAGAAGGGAAACAAATAAACAGACAAAACTGGGGATATGTAAAATGGTACAGCCACCGTGTAAAATGGTTTGACAGTTACTCAAAAATGTAAACATACAATTACCATATGGACAAGAAATTTCACTCCTAGGTATATATCCAAGAAGACTAAAAACTCAAACAAATATATACATACATGTTCACAGCAGCACTATTCACAACAGCCAAAAGATGAAAATAGCCCAAATGTCCACTAATGAATGAATGGATAAACAAATTGTGGTCTCTACTTACAATAGAGTATTTATTATACAATCATAAAAAGGAATGAGGCAGTACTGATATATGCTACAACATGGATAGCACATTATGCTAAGTGAAAGAAGCCAGGCACAAATGGTCAAATACTGTATGATTCCATTATATGAAATACCCAGAAAAGATAAATCCACAGAGACAGAATGCAGAATGGTGGCTGCCAACTGCTGGGAGGAGAATAAAATGGGGAGCAAGTGTAATTCGGGGTGATGAAAATGTTCTGAAACTAGATAGAGGTGGCGGCTACACAACTTTGTGATTGTACTAAATGCCAATAAATTGTTCACTTTAAAATGTGTTATGTCAATTTCAATTTCACCTCAATTTTTTGAAAACTTAAGGAAAAAAACTGGGTCAGTTGTTAGAAGACACAATTTCTAGACCCAGGTTCTAGGCCAGCCACTTATAGCTGACCTCTCTGAGCCTCAATTTCTTCATCTGTAAACGGGTTGGGAACAGATGATATCCAAGCTTCCTCTCGTTAACTGGTGCTCTATATCTGCAGCTCTGAATTTTTAAAGAATTGTATCATATAGGAATATATCTGAAAAACAAAGCATGAAGTACTGGTTAATGTTCTCAGCAAGTTTTACAGGAAAGTCATTAAAAAGTTTAACAAAATTGCTTCTCCTAATGACTTTAAATAAAGTGGACATAAACATTAAAAGGAACGTCAATGAAGGCAATTCTGAAAGAAGTAAAACTAATGTGTTCTAAGACTGTAATTTTCTAGTAGTCAAGCTATATCCAAGGATACAAATTAGAGAATCAAACCACAATTATAAATAAACAAATAAATAGATTAAATTTGAGAATCTAAAAGAAAGACTGGATTAAATAACTCTCAGGCATTTTCCCCTAGTATCAATTCTTTCAGGCTTTGAGAGGTGCTGAGAATCATATAATCTGCGGTCACTGAATGTGGGTAGTCTATATTCCGATTTAGAGTTAATCTATATACACCTAAGAATAAGGTAAACCATAAAAGCTAAAGAGCCTAACTAGTGTTCTCATGACGCTACTTCTACAAGTTAGCAGACTAAAGCCACATAAGCAAGCCAAAATTTTCCTCAGGAAGCAGCTTTAGATATACTCTAACATAATAAATGTTGAGCTGAGTTATCAGAATTTACCACCATACAGTATAGCAGAAATAATTTTGGCCTAGAAAATTTAAGCCAAATGATGTCAGCTGCCACAGCCAAAGAAAAATCTTATTAACATTCCTATGAATAGTCTAAATCTGTATTGGCAAAACTAAACTATGAAATGTCCCCACAAATGACTGAGACAACTAACTAGCTGTGCAGAGTTTTTTAATAAATATCAATTGACTTAGAAAAATGAGTACCATTCATACCCACCTAAACATAGGTAAATCAATGAATGCAATCCACAAAGAGAAAAGGAAAACAAGCACCGTTTAGCATAATTGCTCCTCAGTTTTCATCTTGCTAATAAGCACATCTGAAAACTAGGAATACAAAAGATACATATAAAAAAATACATGTCACAACCTAGCTGTTAAAAGCATCCTTTTGATGTAACCTAAATCCCTATGACCCATCATAGGTATCATATGCTTGGTGTCACAACCTCAAAAAGTTACTTTTACTTTCATAATTCAAACACATGTGAAATGAAGTCACTGTATACAAAATAATCTAATTTTAAAAAGTACAAAAGCTTTAATCATGGACATATATTTTGCTCAGTAAGGGCATATGGGTTTTAATTACTAGTTGACATGATATACTGTAATTATGCAAAAGTATATTTTCCACTAAGCATACAATTTTCTTATTTCTACATCAGGCTATTACCAAATTTACTACTTTACTACTTACCCTATTCTGACCAAAAATATATTAAAAATTTTTGATAATGTTTTTGAATGAACTCTTCATTCAAAAGTAATTCCACAGTTCATTTGCATAACTAGGGTAGCTCTTGAACTCTGCAAGTTTTATACTTTAAAACGCTTTCTTTAATTTAAAAGAAATATAAATTTTCTGCACTCCATTGACAGTGATATCTGTTGTTCTCATCTTCCAAGTTTAACAATGCAAAAAAATCAAGTTACATGTCAAATTAATCAAATGAGTTGCAGTAAACCAATTTATTCTGACAACAAATTTGAATCAGTGTAACAATTATAAATTTCTAGTCTCATATATAGTTTATACTTTAATCTAGGCTGAACGGTTTCTTTGTGAAACTGACTTCAATTCTCTATCCATAAAATTCTAATGTATAAATAAGGGAAGTTTGCGTAGATAATATACAAGGTACCTTTTCACTGTTTCTAAGTCTATACCATTTCTTCAATGTTGAAAAAAATCTGGAATTGGGCAATTAAAATTGTTCCTGAAAAGCATCAAGTGTAAAAGTAAAGAAATTGCAAAGGCTTTGCCACTGTTAGGTACAGCAAAGTGTCCAACTCACACAAGCAAGCACGCTGGAGGGAGCAGAGCTATGCTCTGCAGACCTAACCAAGCCTTGTCACTCCAGAGCCTCCTCCTGCCAGCGTCAGGACAAAAAAGACCAGGCCCCTAACCACTCACCTAGGAGCCTGCGGAACAGCAGCATGAAACTCTGGGCCTCTCCTCGGATCTTATGCAACCAATCCAAACCCCTTAACAAAGAGAAGAATACGAAGCTAGGACTTCCTATTAGGTTCAACCCCAGGTCTTAAACTGACTCCTGAGAGCCACTCACCCAATTCCCAACTTTCATCCACCATGGGACTGCGGAATGTATTTTCCAGACTAACTGTGAACCCACTATGCCCTGTTATCTTTGGTCACTACCAAAAGATAAATTTATTACAGTTATCAGTCCTCTCCTGTACTCTAACCACTGTACTGTTCTTGTTTTTTCCTCCTTTATCCAACCTCCCACTGCTTACCTTCCTCCCAAAACCTCCCTCTAGGTTTACTCTGCTCCAGCATAAAAATAAATGGATCTATATCATCAACAATTTCACTGTTTGCTTTAAGTAAAAGCTGCTTCTCCTGCCTCACTCTCAAAGGTTGCTTATTCTTTCATTTATCATGTACTCCAACTTCATGATGCAGGGTCATGTTCCTAACCGTAACTCCCAGCCAGTTTCCTGTAAAAAAACAAACAAAAAAAACAAAACCCTGTCACTGTGCAATTGCTGCACACTAGAATTCCCAGGGGCATTTTAAAGCCCCACTGCCCAGGTTATACCCCATACAAATTAAATCTGAATACCTGAGGATGCGAGCTAGCCATTAGAATTTCCACCCTGCAGCAAAGTTAGGGTAACAGCATTAGCAGTTTGAAAAGTTCCGCAGGTGATGCCAATATGCAGTCACAGGTGCAAACCACTGATCCCCAAGGCACTCTTAATCATTCACTCAAAACTCTTGACATGCTTCTGTCCTAAGTACTACATAACCTTGAATTATTTCAACATGCATCCACCCAACATTCTTTTTCTTTTTTTTTTTTTGGCCACGCCATGCAGCTTGTGGGATCTCAGTTACCCAACAAGGGATTGAACCCGCGCCACAGCAGTGAAAGCGCCCAATCCTAACCACTAGACCACCAGGGAACTCCCAACACTCTACTTTAATATCATAAGCATTTCACCTCCACCGACATTCACTGCAAGTCCATTTTAGCCACTTTAAGACCACACTCCAGACTTCATCACCCTGTCTTCTCTGAATGGAAAATGTGAAAATTAACTATCTTACTCTCTGATCACAATCTTCCAGTTCTAAATTAGTTAAACCTACTGCATCTATTTTTCATTACCATTCAGAATTGCAGACACTTAATTCTTCTACTTTCTCCTTACTTAGCCCACTTCTGCATTCACTTCCCTATCTAGACTGGACTCCACAGTTCACCATTTCAACCACTCTCTTGCCAATATCTTCATTTATCACATTACGTTGGAATTGTCTATTTATTTTCCTGTATATACCATATACCTAAGTCTCATGAGATCATAAAATGTATATGTTTCATTCATTGATGTATTCCTGTTGACAAGTATAACATCTGGCACATCCAGTATACTCTGAATAAGTATATATCAAATCCACAGATCTTCTCAGTAATCATCTAAATCAATGTGATATACACATCAATACTTTTTCCTAGTGATATCTTCACCAGATTACCTTCCTTTCTTATCATTAATTGGCATCTTAATACTTCAATTTCACTTGCCCTTTGTTTCTGTGTCAAATCAATTCAGTGAGCACCTACCTATACAGCAGAAAGAAGGGGAGAAGACAGGAGTATAAAGTGTAACAATAAACACTACTGGAAAAATTAGATAAACACTTGAGAAACTTATAAAAGTGGGAAAAGATAATTTACAGCACCACTTTTAAGAGTAATTTTTTTAACTTGAAAATTTTCTCTCATGTGTATTAAATATAAAGAAAGGTATAGAAGTATGTACCCAGACTGCTTTTAAAACAGAAAAAGCAAATACTTTCACTTCTTACTAAATACACTTCTGCACTGGTTTACTTTTCAAGCAGCATGAACTTTTTTTAAAATATATATTGCAAATAATACTTTATTCTTTTTAGATTACACATACCACTTTTCCTACAAAAGACACACCATATCCTTAACTCATTTTATTTACATTCAATTAACAGTCATTTAAAATGTTTAAGTGAATACACTATTATGGATGTTTATTTCTATCAAGCAATGATCGTAAAGGCTGTCATAAAATCTGTACTCCAGCAAGTGAAAAACATGAAACTAACATCCTGTTTAAGAAAGCAAGACAAAACAATTGGTCAAATTATGGTAATAACGAGGGAATAGCTTAACACACATAACCTTTAAAATGAATTGGAAAATCTTAAAAAACAGATATGTATTTATTTGTATATTGTCAAAGTTTAATTAGGTAGTAAATAAAATTTTTAAAACGTTAATAAGTATAAAAGAAGGTGGAAATGATGACAGCAGACACATTGCTGCAAGTGACTGTGAAGAGGCAGCGGGACCATAATCAGAGATGATCCTCAAGAATATCATGACTGAGCTGTGATTCCTGGACACGTAGTGTTGCTGAAAGAATAAGCCGGCCTAGTTACGGATCTGCAAAGTCAAGACCCAGAGACTCAGAATGTGCCAGGAGAAAAAATAATGCATAAGCACACCAATAATCATGAAATAATAGAGCCAGGAATTCAGGAGAAGCTAAACAGATTATTACAGACAGAGAGGGCAGGACTAGAAATAAATAGTCTCTGCTTTTGGAGGATTCCTCCTCCTCTAGGTGGTGTGGTTAACCATGAAAACACTCAAAAGCATGGCGACTGATGATTGGAACACTGCAAAATTTTAGGTTACTGTAGCTAGCTACTCTACTACAGAGCAGAGTGATTTTTAATTACCTAGCACTACTACAATGTAAACCAAATGCCTCATCACCCTCAAATTCTCAGTAAAGTCTTCTATCAACACACACACACACACACACACAAACACACACACACACATCTAAATATGATAATAAAATTTAAGAAAAAAATTATTTTTTCAAAATTCAAGCTGGGGAAAACTATAATGGCTTAATTTCAGCTCTATTTTTATCTATTTAGTTTGTCTTGTTTATGTGATCCTTGATACCATTTCCTGAAGCTAATTACAGAAAACATATTACAAAATTTAAATATCTTTTGACACAAAAAGCACAGTCAACAAAATTGGACTATGTCAAAATTTTTAAATGCTGTGCTGCAAATGATACCTTCAAGAAAATGAAAAGCCAACCCATAGAATGAGAAAAAATATTTGTAAATCATATACCTAATAATGAACTTCTACCTGGAATATACAAAGAACTGTTAAAACTAAGAGGGACTTCCCTAGTGGCGCAGTGGTTGGGAGTCCGCCTGCTAACGCAGGGAACACAGGTTCGATCCCTGGTATGGGAGGATCCCACATGCTGCAGAGCAGCTAAGCCTGTGCGCCACAACTACTGAGCCAGTGGACCACAACTACTGAGCCCGTGTGCTGCAACTACAGAAGCCCACGCGCCTAGAGCCCATGCTCCGCAACAAAAGAAGCCACCACGTTGAGAAACCCGCGAACCACAATGAAGAGTAGCCCCCGCTCGCTGCAAAGAGAGAAAGCCTGCGCACAGCAACAAAGACCCAACGCAGCCAAAAGAATATATAGAAAAATAAATAAAATAAATAAATAAATAAAAACTGACTAAGAAATCATCTAATTTTAAAATGAGCACAAGATATGAGTATACATTTCTCCAAAGAAGATAATATAAGTGGTCATAAAAAGCATATGAAAAAATGTTCAACATTATTAGACATCAGGGAAATGCAAATCAAATACACTACAAGATATCACTTCTCATCCACCAGATGGCTATAATCAAAAAGACAGATTATAACAAATATTCTTGAGGATGCAGAGAAATTAGAAGCCTCCTATACTGCTGGTGGGAATAAAAATGGTGCAGTACTTCTGAAGACAATTTACAGTTCCTCAAAAGGTTAAACATAGAGTTACCATATGATTCAGCAGTTCCATTCTTAGTATATACCCTAGAGAAATGAAAACATGTCCATACAAAAACATGTACACAAATGTTCATAGCAGCATTACTGATAATAGCCCAAAAGTGAAAATAACCCAATATCCATCAATAAATGAAAGAATACACAAAATGTGGTGTTTCTATACAATGGATTACTAGGCAATAAAAAGAAATTTGAAATACCGATGCATGCTACAGTATGTATGAAACTTGAAAACATGTTAAGTGCAAGAAGCCAGTCACAAAGACCACAACACTGTATGATTCCATTTATATAAAGTGTCTGTAACAGGCAAATCCATGGAGACAGACTTGTGATAGCCTGGGGCTCAAGGCAGGGAAGATTTGGGAGTGACAGCTAAAGGGTAAGGGTTTTCCTGTTTGAGGGTAATGAGTTCTACAACTTACTGTGGCAACAGATGCACAACTCTGTGAACATACTAAGAGCCACTGAACTGTACTCATGTATGGTATATAAATTACATGTCAATAAAGCTGTTTTTTAAATTACTACTTACTAAACAACAAAGAGAAGTAAAATAAATAAGAAAAAGAGGCTAAAGTCCAGACACACAGATCAATGGAACAAAACAGATTCGAGATAAAAACAATTCTAGAAGTATCTAAAAAGATAAAGCGCAGAAAAGGCACTATCTTTACTGCAGTGGTTCTCAGCCAAGGGCAATTATTCCCCCAGGAAACATTTAGCAATGTATGGAGACATTTTTGGTTATCAAAATGGGGGGTGGGTATCACAGAGGCTAAGGATTTTGCTGTGTGCATCCTACACAGCATCCTAATGCACAAGATAATCATCCACAACAGTGAAGAGGAGAAAGAGGATGAGAGAGAGGAGGAAGAACTTCCCTCCTCATGGCGCACTGGTTAAGAATCTGCCTGCCAATGCAGGGGACACAGGCTCGAGCCCTGGTCCAGGAAGATCCCACATGCCGCGGAGCAACTAAGCCCTTGCACCACAACTACTGAGCCTGCACTCTAGAGCCCGTGAGCCACAACTACTGAGCCCACACGCCTAGAGCCCCTTCTCCGCAACGAGAAGCCACCGCAACGAGAAGCCTACGCAACACAACGAAGAGTAGCCCCTGTAACTAGAGAAAGCCCGTGCACAGCAACAAAGACCCAAAGCAGCCAAAAGTAAATTTAATTAATTTTTTTAAAAAAAGAGCAGGAGGAAGAGGAGGACGAAAGATGGAGAGATTATCAATTCTGGATTAAAAAGATACAACAGGGGCTTCCCTCGTGGCGCAGTGGTTGCGCATCCGCCTGCCGATGCAGGGGAACCGGGTTCGCGCCCCGGTATGGGAGGATCCCACATGCCGCGGAGCGGCTGGGCCCGTGAGCCATGGCCGCTGAGCCATGGCCGCTGAGCCTGCGCGTCCGGAGCCTGTGCTCCGCAACAGGAGAGGCCACAACAGAGGAAGGCCCGCATACCACAAAAAAAAAAAAAAAAAAAAAGATACAACAATGATATTGCTGGATTAGATCCTAGTTCAGGAAATCTGAATATACTACTACATGATAATAGGGTATTACTGGTAATTTTATTAGGTGCAACAATACTGCTGTAGTTATATCAAAAACATCCTTATTCTTGGGCGATTCATGAGGGTATTTTGAGAAGTGACTTATAATACCTGCAGTTTACTTTAAAATGGTTCAGCTACAATATCAACATAAATGGCACATAGAGAGTCAGAGATAAAACAAATATAACAAAATTTGAACAAATCTGGGTAATTGGTACATGGGTGCTAATGGCAACATTTTTCAAAGTTTCTGTATGTTTGAAAATTTGCATTATAAAAAACTGATAAAAATTATGAGTATTTTTCCCCTATAAAATATCTCACAAAAGTACTAAAAATATGTATAAAACAACTAAAACTATGTAGAATTTCTGACTAAAAAATGATAAATCATTGTATAATCTATGGACAGGAGAGCTCTTAAATGGCAAAATCTGTAGGAAAGGACAGACATTTCTGACAACATATAATTAATTTTTATTAATATTTACAAAATCCATAAAGTTAAATATATATACACTTGTAAAAATATATGCATCATATACAACAAAACATTAAAATCCATGAGTAAAGGGATGTTATAAATCATTAAGAAACAGACCAATACTCCGAGAAGAAAAATAGGATAGGAACAGACAATTCAAAACTGAAAATACAAATGGCCAATAAGCATATGAAAAATTATCAACCCCACGGGCAATCAAAGAAATTCAAACTATTAAAGCAAGAATTTTTCACCTATTGATAGGCAAGCATGAAAAATTATTAAGTCAAATTTGTTCATGATAAAAAAAAGGCTAAGCATAAGATTAAAAAGTATAAAGTATGCTGCTGACATTTGTTTTAAATACAATTAATTTTTTTCTTAATGTCCTATCACCGGTACTTTATTATTTTTTTAACACATCTTTATTGGAGTATAACTGCTTCACAATGCTGTGTTAGTTTCTATTGTACAACAAAGTGAATCAGCCATCTGCATACATATATCTCCATATCTCCTCCCTCTTGAGCCTCCCTCCCACCTTCCCTATCCCACCCCTCTAGGTGGTCACAAAGCACCGGGCTGATCTCCCTGGGCTATGTGGCTGCTTCCCACTAGCTAGGTATTTTACATTTGGTAGTGTATATATGTCCATGCCACTCTCTCACTTCGCCCCAGCTTCCCCCTCCTCCCTGCCCGCGCCCCACCCCCCACTGTGTCCTCAAGTCCATTCTCTATGTCTACATTTTTATTCCTGCCCTGCCACTAGGTTCACTGTAGCACTATTTACATAGCCAGGACATGGTAGCAACCTAAATGTCCATCAACAGATAAATGGATAAAGAAGATGTGGCACATATATACAATGGAATATTACTCAGCCATTAAAAGAAATGAAATTGTTTAAAGCATAATTGTTTGTGGTGAGTTGGATGGACCCAGAGTCTATCATACAGAGTGAAGTAAGTCAGAAAGAGAAAAACAAATATTGTATGCTAACGCATATACATTGAATACAATTTTTAATATAGTGTTCATCTATTTCTATTTTATTAAATATATTTAATAAGGAATAAAGTGGAATTTAAATGCTGCCTTCTGGGCATTTCCTATAATACTTAGGATTTTTTCCTCCACTGACTAATAATGAGTTATAATAATATATTTCTAAATAATGAGCCATCTTTGCATATCTGCAATGAATCTCACTTAATTGTAGCACAGTCTTCCTTTAATGTATAATCTGACATTAGTCTATTTTACTTATAATTTTTACATGAATGTTCATAGATAAAATTGTTCTTTAAATTTATACTAAGATAGGAGATTGCAAATGTATTTGTATACATGATCCCACTTTTTTAAAAAGTGTACAAATATAACACAGACCATTATTTCCCAAAAACTGAAGACAGAAATATTAATCGTGGTTACTCTGCATGAAATTTGGAGCAATTAATGTTTTTTCATTATACTTAACTTTGTTTCAAATTTTTATAAGCATGAATCATTTAAAAAACTACTTGCCAGAAAAGCTATCTTCATTTGAAAAGGAAAAATAATTAGCTGTAAATGCCTGCGCAAAGAAAGGAGATCCCTATACAACCTACCTGAGGCTCAAACAAACAGAAACAAGTCTTTGAATTAAACTGACATCATCTCTCACAGGTTACGCTATTCCTGTACCTAGGTCAATGTATATGGATAAAGAAAAGAAAAACTAGATTTCCACCAACAGTTTGTGAGAATTTTAAAAAGGTTGAAAATTATGTTGCTAGTAATTTTAATCATATTCTTAGAAATAATTAAACACGCTAAAAATTGTATTTTTCTAAGACATTTAACAACAAAAAATGATTTTTTAAATTACATTTAAATCATTCCTTTAAAAAGCTCTCTTTCTGAATAACAGAGTTCTAATTCATTACATTTCTTGAAACTACTACGGGAATATTTTAGTGAGGAAGGGAGCTTTATTCCACTATATTTTTCAAGGCCAGAAAGAAAACATCAAAAGGAAATTAAAATGTTGAATGCCCAGGTTTCTCAATAATCTTCCTCCTGTTCCATAAATATCTTGTTCTCTTTAGATTCTGTCACTTTAACACTACTAAATTAAAATGTATTATTTTTATATAATACAGTATTGCACTTGGCATTTCTAACCCAATAAATTTGTCTACAGCCTACCCACTCTATTTGAGCCACATTATAGTAAGTACATAAAGATCTTCAGGGGCTTCCCTGGTGGCGCAGTGGTTAAGAATCCACCTGCCAATGCAGGGGACATGGGTTCGAGCCCTGGTCCGGGAAGAACTCACACGCCACGGAGCAACTAAGCCTGTGCGCCACAACTACTGAGCCTGTGCTCTACAGCCCATGAGCCACAACTACTGAGCCCACATGCCACAGCTACTGAAGCCCGTGCGCCTAGAGCCCATGCTCTGCAACAAGAGAAGCCACCGCAATGAGAAGCCCACGCATCACAGCTAAGAGTAGCCCCCACCCTCTGCAACTAGAGAAAGCCCGTGCGCAACAACGAAGACCCAATGCAGCCAAAAATAAATAAATTTTTTTAAAAAAGATCTTCAAACATCAAGGTCATTCTCTATCATTACCTCATACTGAAAAATAAACTCAGTTACACAGCAATTCACCTTAAGCTCCTTTTACAAAAGTGAATCAGAAAGAATGAATTTAGTTTATACATTAGAAGACTGTCATTTACCAAAGTGTTCTCTACTACAGTACACAAAACTTTTACTACGGCAGTTAACTAGTGCAATGCAAGATAAAACAGGCCATATTCATAAGTGGCCCCCCTTCGCCTCATTCATATAAGACTGTAACAATACAAGAATAATAGTCCCAATGTTGACAATTCAACTTCTGCTTTTCCCCATAATATATAATCCAAGGGGAAACTACAGTAAACAGAGTTAAATGTTCAAAGCACAGCCTAGCACTGAACTGTCACCAATCTCCTACCTCTCCCTTTCTTCTTATGAAAAGGAGCATCCTCTGAAACAGTAGGAGCCATGACATATTAAGTGTTAGTATTAACTGCTTAATGCTTTGCTAACCACTTTACATAGATTTCTAATTCTCACAACTCTATGACTTAAGTTATATTACTAACTCTATTCTATAGATGAGGAAACAGCTAAGTCATAGAAGTGGACCATGAACTGAACTTGGTTTAAAATTTAAGCATGGGGCTTCCCTGGTGGCACAGTGATTAAGAGTCCACCTGCCAGTGCAGGGGACATGGGTTCAAGCCCTGGTCCGGGAAGATCCCACATGCCATGGAGCAACTAAGCCCATGTGCCACAACTACTGAGCCTGCGCTCTAGAGTCTGCGAGCCACAACTACTGAGCCCAAGTGCCACAGCTACTGAAGCCCACGTGCCTAGAGCCCATGCTCTGCAACGAGAAGCCACTGCAATGAGAAACCCGCGCACCACAACGAAGAGCAGCCCCCACTCGCCACAACTAAAGCCCACGCACAGCAACAAAGACCCAACACAGCCAAAAATAAATAAATAAATTTTAAAAATAAAAAAAATAAAATTCAAGCATGTCCTGAAGCATTATTTTACACTGACTCTCAAGTAGACTTTTTTAAAAAAAGGATGTGGAGGGGATGGGCAAAATTCTGCACACATATCTAAGGAATCAAATTAAAGTGATTTATTAAGATTTAAAAATTCAATTTATCAGAAAAACCTGAAGTAACTAAACTGACACTAATATCTTAGTCCTTGGTACCCCTTAAGAATCTGGTGTAGATTTTGTAGGTATTAGTATTCAGATAACTTTCAAGGTATATTCCAGAGTTGGTACAGGTTCAAATTTCCTTCATGTTCCTGAAGGCTGTACAGTAACAACTCCACATCAAAACAATGACCCTGAAAGTACTACAAGATGCTCTTAATTCACAATAAAAAATAAAGCTCAACATTGTTCTCTGTTAACTCAGAGATTATGAGGCTTTTTAATCAAGATAAATTCAGACAAGAGGTATACAATCACAAAACGAAATTATACTGAACTATATTATTTAAAAATATAAATAAACTGTTGTATACATTCGCCTTTTAAATTTTTAAGCAATGGAAAGTATTTTTAAACCCATTAAGTGGAGTATAACTTAAAAAATAAAAGTTAAATTATTGTGGCCTGTTTAATTTGCTGGGGGGGGAGGAAAGGGTGAAGGTTAGGGGAAAAAACTGAGAAAGCAAGCACACCTACAGACAAAGAGGAGAATAATAAAAGAGGTGAGGGAAAAAATCAACACATCCACAAAGCAACAGTGACAAGGGGGAAAAAATAAGTATAATAAGGAAAATAGAGACATACACAGACTCACCCACAAAGGACCTTGATGGCATAACCTTCAGCTAAGTAAAATGTTATTATCACATGAACACGCCACTCTTTGAATATAACAATTTATTGTACTAGTACATGAATGCAGATAAGCAGCTCCTGAATAAAGGAACTGAATTTACGTTCTTAATACCCATATTTAGATGTATAAGTACAAATCTTACTTGTACTAACTTAGCCCTAAGTCTTTTTCTTAACCTACTACACAGTATACTAATACCAATCAAGCTAACTACATAATTCTTTTAAACAAAGGATTTTAATATTCCTCATCTTTCTATTCCCTATAAAAGGAACAATTCAAGAGAAAAGCTTAAATAAATTCTGAGCTACTTAACATAAAACTTTAGCAAATTGACAAGAACCTTAGTACTTCCCGTAGCAGAAAACTACACAACACTGGCATTTTTTAAAGCATAATATGAGATTATACTACAACTTTTCCCTTTCACTTCATCTATGGTAAAAAGCTTTAGTCGGCAGAAGAAATTATTGGTCAAAAGTTCTAGTTATGACCACAGTATACGAGTGTCACCTCTCTTGATTTCCTCCTGATATTTAGTCTAGATCTAGCTCTTAGTGCAATACATAAATTAGAAAGTTAATAAAAACTGAGAAAGTAAGGGAAAAATTAGATCATCTGCATCAAAGGGGATTATTTTGTTTAATTTGACATTTTTAAACTTCCTCAATAAAACAAAGACAGAATACAAAAAACAACTTCAAACACATTCTAAGTTATAAAAAATAAACCACTTGTTATTTACTTCTGAGGAAATAATAATTAAAATCTAGTTATTTCTTGAGTTTTACTGTGGGAAATACTGTGCACAGTACTTAACATGTTATTTCACTTAATACTTAGAACAACCCTATGGGGTATCATTAATTTAAAAGTTACACAGACAAGAAAACTGAGGCTCAAAAAGGTTAATAACTTTCTAAGGTCAAAATACTCTGAAGTGACAAAACAGATTCAAATCCAAATAATCTGACACCAACTGCCACTCTTAACCAAAAGCATACACTCTTCTTCAGAAACTAAGAATGTCCAATTTGTGATTAGAAGATATGTGGCAGGGTCGGGGGAGAGAGAGAGAAGAGAGAGATAAGAGATGATTAACACACTGAGTCCCAGTATAAAGACAATCTCACTAACTTCTGTAGTTCTATAAATTTTGCATTAGTGCCTATTATTTGATTGAATATTCTGAGCTATCAGACATTAACCGGTAGAGCTTTCTGGTTCAAAAAATATATTTTTATAAATTATAAAATATTCTTAAGCCTAACTGATTTTTCTAAAATTTTTATATAATCAACACACCCACTATTTGTAAAGTCCATTATTTCAGTTTCTTTTTCTGTACCTTTGTTGTGTTCCACCTTTCAAGTTGTCGCCAACCTCCCTCTAGACCACTTCCTCTTATTCTGCTAACTCTTACCAGGATGAGACTATTGCAACGGTTTGAGAGTTGAACACTTAGGTAGTACTCAAGAAAAAGCATCTGATGTTAGTAATTAACACTGGACATTAAAGTAGCTAGTTATACTAACAGTTGTGATCTGATTAAACACCCTGAGGAAAGTTCTGAGCAAGAAAAAATGCCACCTCAAATAATCTCAGGAAGAGAAATCAAGAACTAATTCTAAAGTACAATATTATGACTTGGAGACACATTAGATAACACATAATATCATAGCATCTTAAAATCAGACCATTATTTCCCAAAATCTATGTAATAACTAAACTGAGGTGAAATTTTGTTTCAGACTTAACTCTTCCATTAAAACTGCACAACTTCAGTTTTATAACTTCCAAGCCTCAAATGATCATGAATCCAAGAGCCATTCTCCATACATGTCCTGTTATCACACAACTCTGGCCTGAAAATAAAAGATGTCACAATACAAAGAATCACAGACTTGCTCACCTGCCAAACCACAGCCAGGCTAAAGATAGCTCCAGGGTTCCAAGAGCAAAACCAATTCAGGTTTAAATGGAGTAACATTCAAGGACTCTCCAATAATGCAGGGCTAAGGTCAAAGGCAAAACAGGATTCACCTTAGGAATTTCACAGCTGCATCAGAATTAAAAGGTCCCTCAGGAAATTGGAGAAAACAGTGCAGTAATCTAACAATGGTGAATTATTCCAGTTGATTGTATATGAGCCTCTGGCATTAACTGAAAGATCATTAAACCAGTTGCATTATTATTTTATTGAACTTTTCTGGTACATATTATTTCTGAATATACAGTGGAATTATAGATGGGTAAATGATCTAACAATGCTCTAAGAGTGACATTGAGAGGTATTTTAGGTAAGAGATCGTGGTAGTAGCTGCCCTCCTAGAAAAGGTACCCCCCAAATTTCCAACTTTTTGAAATTCATGACTAAATTTTTACTCTTACTTGCAAACCTCGAGACAACATTAAAGGTCATACAAACACGAACACTGAACAAAGCACCACAAAAATCTGCATTACTGTACTATTATAAACAAAGCTTTAGGTTTATCTAGTTCAGGAATACAAATGAAATCATAAAAAGTTAAGTAGTAAGAAACACAAAATAAAATCCAAGTTGTTCTTGCATTTATGATTCGTTACGTGAAAATAACATCAATCTAATCAGATCCTTCTCCGTAGGAAAAATTAAAACAGAATTACATTCTAACTAAATGCTTAATGTTCACCTTTTTTTGGGGGGTCTAACTTTTGTGTGCGTGTTTGGTGATCCCAAACATAATATTCAACCACACTGTACTATTTTAAAAAGCCCAATGGACAGAGATAATAACCAATTCTTGAAGGGTAATTAATGTGATAGTTTAAATTTATCAAAGACCATTTTTGTCTTAGTAATTTTTCAATTATACTTTCATTTTGCTGGAGGGAATATTCAACATTCTTTTATTTGACAGATATTTAGTGAGGACTAAGCGTTAAGCTCTGTTCCAGGCACTGGGAATACAATGGTAAGCCGCACATTCAGGAGTTTACACGAATAAGTAATATACGGGGGTAGGGACCAAGTATTACTTTTACCAAGGCAATGGAATTCAGCTACGTCTTTCAGTAAAATGTGGTAGACCTCTTAAGGAGATATAAAGAGTCTTTTCATAAAAACAAAACAAAAGACAAATTCAATTTTTTTTTTTTTTTTTTTGCTCCTCTGTTCTCTTTTTTTTTTTTTCCACTTCTCACTGTCAATTAGCTTGGAGCAAATAGAGATAGTAGAAATGGGCTGACTCTTCAGTTGTAAGAAGCAGCTCATTTTAGACCTGCCATGTCATCCAAACTGGTAGTTTTACCTGGAGTTATAAGGCAAATGCAAGTAATTACCTTCTAATTACATTCTCCAACCTTTTATTCCTCTTAATTTTTCACCTTTTAATTATGTAATTTGTTTTATTCTGACAAAAGACCTCAAAGCTTCAGCTGAATGATGGCCAAACTGGCACCAGTTAGCTCTGATAGTGAATTTTCTGAGGGCAGGTTTCAGGTCAGACACAACTGCAGCACCAGAACTTAGCATGTGCCTACCACAGAGTAGGGGTATTTATGTTTGGTGAACAAAGTGATCCACAAAAATTAATCTTCAGTAGTACAAGTTACAACCAAAGCCTTATAAAAATTGTATTAAACAATTAAGAATTAAGAACTTATTAATTTATTTCTTAAGAATCTACCAGGATTTTAATAATTTACCAGGGTTGATTAAAAATAAAGGATTTCTTTTCCCACGAATATTTCACACTATGTACACACAAATTGACTACTAACCCTCAAATAAGTAACCTTTTTCAAAATATTTTTTCGAACTGCCCTTTCAGAAATTCTCTGGAATCAATTTACCAACCACACAAGAAACTATCCTTATTATTACTCGGCAAGACATGCTCTCAGTCTATTTTTTTTCCTTTCCCTTCTTTTAGTCTAGTCCCTGCCTCCCTGTAACTGCACCCATGGCCAGGGGATACCCTCTTTCTCCTGGGATCCACTGAGAAGCTAGTGAGCCATAAAGCTAGATGGAGCCTAGAACCTGAATTCATATTAGTGCAAGACATATAGAGAACAAAACAGATGTATTAACCACTAATATTTGTATAATGATTGACAGTTTACAAAGAATTTTACTTTCTATCATTTTATTTGATCTTCATAACAATGTGAGAGTAGCTAGGAAGGTGCTATTATTATCCCAATTTCACAAAGAAGGAAACTAAGGCTCAGAAAGTTCAAACAACTTCCCCAATGTCACATCATAAATAAGTGAAGTTAAGACCCATCCTTAGAATGCCTAACATATAGGTCATATTTGTGTAGCCTCACTATTGTGGTAGTTGATAGACAAAGTATGCATCACCATGACTTCAACCTATTACTCAAGTTTTAACCATTTTTTAACATGATAAAACACAGCTGTCCACTTGCTTTAATTCAAAGTTCCCTCTCCTCACAAATATATAAGGCATTGTAATATGAAAATTAAACTTGACTCAGAAATAGAAAGTCAATGTTAGAGTTCCATCAGTTGAGGGAGCACTTGATGGTCTGTGAAACCGAAGAATTTCAAAACACAATTTAAAAAACCATACCCTGAGAACCTCACTCAGGAAGACCATAAAGTCACTTAGCTTTGCCACCAAATGGCTAATTAGTGAGTAGCCAGCATTGGAAACTCTTAACCATGATAGAACCTGTTTTCTTCCTCTTCCAGAAGCTCATGCTCCCTCCTTTTCCATTATTACTCAGCTAACAGAGCTTACTTGATGCACCTAAAACGATTTACTTCAAACATCCTCGCATACCCTTTTTTTCTCTCTTTACTCTAGACGATACTCTTTATTCCAGTTAAACTAGAAATGACACTAAACATAAGCATGAGCACATCTAACACTGTGATTAAATTAAGAGATAAAGCACCCTTCATAACCTGCAAAAGTCTATAATGTGCTGGTAGTTACTACACACAGAAATGTAAACCCATACACTTTGCAGTAGCCTTAGGATTCACAAACCAATGCCTTGTATCTTTAAAACTACAAACGTCTGTACTTTAATTCCATATTTCCTCAATTAAATAAAAGTAATTTTATAAACTTGTAGCAATTAAGGCAAAACTTTTAAACACAGTGGACTAGTTAAGAAACTTTTATCAATTTCTATGAAACACTAGTCAACAAACTTTGGAACAATCCATCTGAACACTAGTATTTCCCTACCTAGCACTCCCAAGGATGGTTATGGAAATCTAAAACCTCTATTTTAATATTCTGAAATGCCAAATGGAAGATCTACAGTTATCTAATATAAAGTTGTAGAGTTTAACTAAAAAAATCACACATTTGCTTTTGTTTGCAATTCTGTCAACCAGCTAACTAGTTGATAATCAGAAGTGATGAAAAATGGTATATGTGTGCTAGAATAAGAAAATATAATGAAAATAAATACTAAATAAATATAGTTTATAAGCTCTCTGAAAGTCTAGAATCAGTGGGGGGAAAATAAAACAAAGGCCCTTTAGAATTCTTGAGAAATGGTTGGCAATACTCAACTTGGCTTGTCAAAAGACGTAGAGTGGCAAGCCAGCCTCATTCTAGACAGTAATGTCCTTCTACTTCCCTTGTAAAATCTCTTTCCCACCTCTTAACATCCTTTGAATAGCAATGGGCCTATGCTTCTTGTTCTGGTTAGTAGCCTTTATAATGTCATTAATTAATAATTAAAGAAATAGCTCATGTCATTTAAGGAGTAACCCACCCCAAGAGTATTTCTCTTAACTAATGTACTAATCAACAAAATCAAGTCATAATTTTTTCTTACGCACTTACTATGGGCAAGAGCGTGTGTGTGTGTCTTTAAAAAGAGCTCTGAAAGTCCAAAGACTCTCCCTTAATGCACAACTCATCACATCTCAGGATTTCCCAAAGCGAAATACAAGAAACTCTGTAAGTATCTGCATTCGTCAGGGTTATCCAAAGAAACAGAACCAATAGGAAATTTTTTTAAGAAGATTTATTATGAGGGACTAGCTCACAAGATTATGGAAGCTGAGAAGTCCCACCATCTGCTGTCTGTAAGCTGGAGAGCCAGGAAAGCCAGTGGTGTAATTCAACCCAAAGGCCTGAGAATCAGGGGAGCTGATGGTATAAATGCCAGTCCAAGGGCAGGAGAAGATGAAATGAAATGTCCCAGCTGAAACAGTGATGCAGCAAAAAGGGGCAAATTCCTTCTTCCTATTGTTCTACTCAGGCCCTCAAGAGATTGGATGGTGCCCACCCACACTGGGGAGAGCAATCTACTTTAACAAGTCCACCAATTCAAATCCTAAACTCATCCTCATCCAGCTGCACCATCACAGCGGTACCCAGAAATAATGTTTAATGTGGCACCCCAAGGCCAATTAAGTTGACACATAAAATTAACCATTACAGTCTCTATGCAATTTGACACAAATTCTAACACATTCTTTGACAGCAAATCACCTATCAAAAGCTATAAGAAGTCCTTTTTAACTTCCTTTAGGCAACTCTTCCAAATTTATTTGAACCACAAAATTTTACTCTCTTAATTACTAACCTGGGACCTCTAAAAGTGCAGCAGTTTATGCCTTACCCATCTGTATCATATTTGTTAACCACAAAATCAAGAATGAGTGTTAATATATTAAAAAATCAATAAATCTAGATGGAAATAACTTAGCACAACTACAAACAATTTTTATGTAACATTTACTAATGCTCCACATTTACACACAACCCAAACAAATACTAAGTTTAAATAAGTACAATTTTTATGCACTATTTTTAAAAGCACAAGTGTCAACAGGCTGGTAACTGGTTTTTATGCACAGACAACCTCTAGAGTATGCCACAGCAGTGTTGCAAATTCAGCATATTTTCCTACATCTTCTATACCTTTAGTTCTCTGTAATAATACATGCTCAGAAATAATAACCCCAGTAGCTTTTTAAAGTGTGTGTAATGAAAATTCACTAATAAATATTTCATTATATTTGAATGTTGCAAAAATTCAAGATTAATTGAAACAAATTCTCAGGTAAACATTCTATACCCTAAATCTGATATATGGAAGTTCACTCCTATTTTAAAAAAAGAGTGGGTGGGGCTTCCCTAGTGGCGCAGTGGTTAAGAATCCGCCTACCAATGCAAGGGGACACGGGTTCGAGCCTTGGTCCAGGAAGATCCCACATGCCACGGAGCAACTAAGCCCATGTGCCACAACTACTGAGCCTGCACTCTAGAGTCCGCAAACCACAACTACTGAGCCCATGTACCACAACTACTGAGCCTGCACTCTAGAGCCCGTGCTCTGCAACAGAAGCCACCACAATGAGAAGCCTGCACACCGCAACAAAGCCTAGCCCCCGCTCTCCGCAAATAGAGAATGCCTGCGCACAGCAACGAAGACCCAATGCAGCCAAAAATAAATAAAAGAAAAATAAATTTAAAAAAATAAAATATAATCTCTCAAGAGAGCCGAAAACTACTCATAGAGAGCAAAATGGTCAGAGTTCTATACTGAGAGTCAGGAGATGGGATTCCAGTTTTACCTTTACTACTAATAATTGTTTGGCCTTGGACAAGTCTCTGGGCTTCAGTTTTCTCATCTATAAAATGACTACTCACAACCATAGATGAGATCCAAGTACCATTTAATGTGGGCCTTACTTTGGAGAGGTAATCCACTGTAGTGGTTAACGATAAACTCAGCAGACTGCCCAGGTTGGAACCCTGGCTCTTCCACTTAAAAGCTACCCACAGCACGCACGCGCGCGCACACACACACACACACCACTAAAGCATATCTAACTACTATCACTGACTCACTGTTTAAAATATTTCACTGAAAGATGAAATTATTTTAAAATACAGAAGCTTCAGGGAGTTCCCTGGTGGCCTAGTGGTTAGGATTCCGTGGCTTTCTCTGCCGTGGCCCAGGTTCAATCCCTGGTCAGGGAACTGACATCCCGCAAGGTGTGTGGCACAGCCAAAAAAAAATAAAATAATATAAAATAAAATAAAAAATAAAATACAAAAGCTTAGAAAGTTCAGCCTTTCCAAATCAAGACTCTCATTTCACTAGCAAGCACTGAGTTCATGTGAAAGCATTACAACTCTTCAAAGGCTGCTAACCTAAGCCAAATTTAACCAAAAGATTATCTCATAAAATATAGTACATTAGCAACACGACTGAAAATTTATTATAAGGCTAATTATTCCCAAGTAAATATCACACTAAAGGTAAAAACAGAACTTCTGCTACTTGCCTTTTTTTTTTAACCTAATACTGCTAATGACAACAGAGCTTATGATATACCATAATCTCTGTGAATAAAATTAACCATGGGAATAAAATTAACTACAGGAATGAAAAAAAACTGTGGAATTCAGAAATATAAAGTGAACCACAAACTACTAGAAATAAGTAGTTCATGAGTTAAAAATCAACCAATAAGTATTTACCAGGCCCATCCTACACCAGGCTGTGTGCAGATTATTAAGTACAAACACCAAAGTATGAAGAGCCTCAGAGTTAGTAAGACTGGAAAGGCAAGTCCTTTATTATCACATTTTCACACAACAAAAGCCACTCACCTACAAATATTTTTATGTCCTTGTTAGCCCAAGTAGGAATACTTCCCATTGCTCATTAAAATTGTTTGCTATCCTTAGTTCAGCCCACAAAGATGCCCAAACTAGTCCCTGACAGCTGACATTGGAAGTTTCACAGGACTTAAAGTGAGTATAGCTTTATATATATATAAGACATTTCCTCAAATCCACAAGCTTCAGCATTTATCTTCAATGACACCCACACTAACAATATACCACAACACATAACTGTTAACTTAGGTCAAGTACCTACTTACATCAATTTCGTTCTTCCCCTTAAAGTACTGCTAGTAAAGGCAAACTCTACTTCTTAAAAAAGTCTGCTTTTTGCAATGGTCATCGAGCAGTAGAAAAGGGAAATTGATTGGCTAGTCAGAGTTGCCCTACTTCCATTTCAGGACCAAGGGAAAAAACTGTTCCACTGAGAGTACCAAGGAAGTCTTAAGCAAATCAAGAGGATAGATGCTAAACTCAACTTTCAGATTCCTACGATTTAAGCGAAAGGTGACAGGGTGTGGGAGAGGGAGGTGATGTAACTGGGCTATCTAAGTGTCCCCCTGAGAAAAAGAGGTCCTCTTCACGAAGCAGTCAAGGTAGGGGGTAGGAAACAAACCGGTCTGGCCGAGTGACAAACCCAGCATGCTGACCGAGCTTGGAGGTGGAGGGCCTGGAGGCCAGGGACCCGCGGAGAGAGAGACCTCGGGCAAACCGTAGGGGAACAGGAACCAGCAGCAACGCAGAGAGACCGACACTGCCACAGACCAGCGTGTAAGGGGACGCCACGAAGGGAGCGGCGAGTTAGGAGGCAGCGACGGCAGGAGGGAGACCAGTGCCAGCGGCGACGGGCAAGTGGCAACTACGAAAGAAGAGGCACAGGCAGCCAGAGGTGGCGGGACTGTTGAGTCAGCACAGCTCCTCTTCAGGGGGCACTTGTAGGATCCCCGCTCTGCTCGGGCCCCAGGGCCCGCTACCAAGGGTCGAGCCCGCAGGCGGCGGAAATAATGTTATCCGACCGGCCAGCGCCGGCCCCTTCCCCATTTCACAGGTAAACACTGGCCGCCGTCGCCGCTTACCTCTGTTAACATTATTACACCCCGGGAAAGTGAGCTCCTCCCTAGCCTCGCCGCATGGCAGCAGCCGTAGCAGCAGCGAAAACTGCCTGAGCCGCCGCCAACGGCGGCAACAGCTCCTTCAGTCCTCTCCCGGACGGCGGCTGTACTCGGCTTCGCTGGCTTCCCCCTGGCCCGGCAGCTCGCGACGGACGCGCCGCCATCTTGGAAGAGCGACGTCCGCGTCTCCCCGCGACGTGCGCTCCCATTGGCGGGCGCAGGGGCAGCCGGCGTCTCGTGACCGTCGCCATAGCGCCGGCGCGAGGGGAAGTGGAAGCGGGTGGCCGGAGACCCAATCGGCGCCAGCTGCAAGGGCCCCGGGGCAGGGCGCAGAGGCCGACTTGGGACCGCTGGGAGGGCAAAGAGGCCCCAGCGCGATGCCGGCCCGGGAGTCAGCGCGCGCGTCCGCGGCTGCCGCTGATCCTCCGCCGGACGCCGGGGTCGGTCGGCCCTGGGGTACAGCGAGACGGGCAGAGGCCGAGGCTTCGACGGATGGCGCTGCGGACCTCGCGCGTCTCGGGGACAAGGCGGCAGATGTCCAGTAGAAAAACTTCCCTCTCGCATATCTCCGGCCCCGCGGCGACCCAAGAGCAGGAGGGGGATGTTCGCCTTTCTCCACTGTCTGGGGCTTAAATGTGATCTGAAAGTGCTCCCTGCTCAGACCCTCTTTCCTTCTAAACTTTGACAGAAACTTTCCTTTGTCCTTACCAGTCTTCAGCGAGTTCTCTACTGGGGTGCGCGACAGGTAGTAGAAGTGATACAGGCATATCAGCTTTACCCCGGTCGTAGCAGAGTGTCGCTGATTCGGTGTTTGGCCAGCACCTGTATAACAATGAGGGCTTGGTTTTGCTCTTCGTAAGAGACCTCTAAAAAATGTAAACCCAATTTTACTTTTTAACTGCGGACTGTACAACTTCACTGGCTTCTTGATACAGTGTGTGCGTGTGTGTTGTGTGTGTGTGTGTGTGTCTCATGATGAGCAAATTTCAGCACGTGTCATTGTCAATAGTCCTAACTTAAATGGGACTGAACTCTGGAAAGCAGGGTGCGTAGAAGCCCCTGTTACTGACACCGTTCTGAACCTGCTACTAGGAGAGTTACAGTGTGTGAAACTGAAGGCAGTCACATCTACCTGAATTGTAATGAAAGTAATTTACCTGAACCTGCTGTCAAAGTGAGTTAACCCTGTTGTATGTTAGAAACCAGTTTCCAAGGGAATTGACAAGTAAATTTTCAAATTTGACACGCAGAATTCTTCCACCTCTTTTAAGGAGATACAGAGGCATTTAGGAAAGAAGTTCCTTCCCCTCAACCGGAGTCCCCTCTTCCCTTAACAATAGTACTATTGTGTAAAATGAAATTTACTTAATACATTACTCTTAAATTCTCAAAACATTAAGTAAAGGCCTTAGAAACTTTGTGTTACCTCTGTTGTGTCCTCGTCAAGGAAAGAGAATGATTCATTTAGGTAGCCAGGTAGAAATTCAAGATAAATCCTGATTTTACTCAATTCAACTAAGTGAGGCAAAGTAATTTTGCTGTTGTTTTAATCTACATCTAATACATAATTTTCATATTACTGGGCCAGCAAAATTCTGACCTCAGCAACAGAATAAAATGTGTTACAGGGATTGACAAAATAGCCATGAATAGAAAATAAGATTGGAAAATACTCTCAGGCCTAAGGTATTAAGGAAACGAAGAGATACTAGAGACAACAGGGAACCTGGAAAAAGATAACTGTTCCAACCTATAAATAAGAAAACAGAGGAGGCTCATTAATATTTAAGATACCAACTAGTAAATTAAAACTGTAATTTAGGTGTCTGGCCTGAGTATTTAATTTTCTTTTCACATGTTTTTCCCATTCCAGAAGGAAGGCATTTTCACTTATTTTAAAGGTGATAAATTAAGTGTAGGCACAACTTGAGGTTTGTACCAACCTGTAATATGACATGGCTATGCTTTTAACATTGAGAAGTTTGTCCGTAGACCTAGGAGCAAGCCAAAATCATTAGCTCCAAGTTTTCTCAGCCAGAGTTCTTTCTGTGACCTAAAAAACCTTATGTTATCTAGCCTCCCCAGTCCCACCCCACATCCACCTCTCTGACCTCATTTCTGCTAAGCACTGCTCCTATAACAGCAAGGCATCCTCTAGCCCTGGGACCTTTGCACTGAATATTTATCTGGAAGGATCTGTCCACCAGGTACCCGCATGGCTAGATCTCTCACTTCTGTTCCATCTTTGCTCAAATACCACCTTTTTCAAGGAAGCCTATTCTGACCGTCCTTTTAAAATGTTGCCCCTCCCCCAGTGTCCTCCTAAAAGACTCCAGGAAAAGGCCTAATTAAAAATGAAAAAATCCTTTGTGTTGAAAGAATGTTTTTTTTTCAATTGACCATTGTGTGTTCTTATCTTGCAGTTAATGGGGGAATTACTTTTACCGTCACTAGAATGCCAGAGAGAAGCTTATGACAGAATAGTAAACTGAGCCTTTCCCTTAAGCTTATATTACTGCTGATATTTTCAATGGTGATAATGGGATGGGGGGATAATAAAGCTAAAATATGTTTAGAAGAAAAGCTTTCTTATGTATATATACATTGGCATGAGTCAAAGTTAATTTGCTAGCAAGGGAAGCAACAAAGTAAATAAGATGTCATTTCAGAGATTTATGGAAGTTGGGAAAGAGAATGCTTATAGAAGCAGCTAGCTTCAAAAAAAAAAGTAAGCATCTAATTTGGCACAGATTGCAGTTTCATTCCACGTGGTCTTAAAAACATCCTATCAGTTGTTACAGAGGAAACCTGGGACAGGCTGACCTGAGATGCCACGTTCTTTGGCTATCAATCAGAAATTTGAAACAAAACAAAACTATCCATCTTAAGAAACACATGATAAGGATACATCTGTGGTTGTTATTGCAAAAGGTTTGATTCCTCAACAGCAGTGTCCAGTCTAATTAACACAGGAAAGGATGACAAAAAGAGGTCAGAGGCAAAAATCAAGTGTGTGATGCTTTTAAACAGGCCACTGCCAGTGATTTCCAAACCTCCGAGCAACAATTCCGAATATCCAATTTGCCTAATTTTTTAATTTTAAAGCAAAGAAAAAAAATTAATCTACATATTCAGGTTGTCACATGTTGACTATAATCCTTTTCGAGAAACTGGAAAAGTATAGCATCAATCTCCCAAGCAAATTGCATCTATCAAACAGTTGTCACATTTAATCTTTTGGTTTCTTAAACCATTTTATTAACTCCAGTTTCTTCATAATGCAATGTCATCAGTGTCACCTACCACCTGTACTGAGCATTAAATAGTACCATACATTCATTAACAAGGTCCAATATCACAGCCAGTGAATCACTATTAAAATAATGCATTGGCAACAGAGAAGACACATTCTAAGAACAGACAGCAGCACGACATCCTGATTCTTATAGCTTTAGTATGACAACAGTAAAGCAGAAATTTCAAGGCATTTAAGAGTGTTCTGAAGTCTAGCTTCAAATAGCTCAGCAGGTGCTTTTTTCTTACACAGTATCTTTTGAGGAAATACTGAGGCAACTCAAGACTAAGAGAGAAACAGTAATAAGATGAAGTTTTGCTAACAGCAGATGCAGCCATAAAATAATAATATTCACAAGTCCACAATGGTACCAAGATCTCAATAGAAAGGACCATATTACAAATATATAGAGTCTGTAGTGTATTTCAGAGATTTTACTAGATCATTGACAGCCCCAGTCAAGAGTTTTTGAAACAAGTATTTTTACACCATAAAAATCAGCACTTTTCAAACGGTTAATTCTCAGTTTTGAATACTATTTTTCAATATATGGGCCAGGTGCTATGGGAGGCATTTCGCATATATTGAACAATTGAAAAAGACCATCACAGTAGATCTTATTACCCTCCGGGCCATGAGTTTAGTAACATTCCCCCATCACCTATCAAGGATACATGCTATCAACAAGATCTTGATGTTGACCTCAGTCACCTCCTCCTCTTTGAGTATAGATCTACATAAATTATTTCAAATTATCTTGCATAGGTGACTTGTCTCTTCTCCATGTTTTATTGATTCAATCATTTCTTTATATGCATATGTACTCGTAGATATTTATTTTATACTTTGGGTTAAATCCAATAGTATTTTATTTGGTTGCTCAAATTGCCTTAGCTTTGGCCACTGGGAGCTCTTTCAGTTGTCCTATGTCCTTTTAATATAATCCCATCAATGTGGGATGGTTTTTTGGTTTTTTTTGGTTTTGAATACTTCCTTAATTTCTCATACTACAAGATACTTCAGGCTTGTCATACCTCTGTCCTAACATCAGCCATTTCTCTAAGGAACTTTTGTTCCTTTACTGGAGAATGGTATTAGAAACCAAGATCTATTCTGGGTTTCTAGAAACTAGAAACTAGGAACACATCTAAAAACTAGATGTGTTCTTTGCTACTGGTGGTGTCCTTTCTTTTCAGCCCTTGCAGTTAAGAAAGCAAGGAAATATATGCATGTACACTAATCTATATATATACACCTATCTATATATATTTCTGTATGGAATCATCTGTACCTATATTAAACTAAACACAAATTCATAGTGATGTCTACAACTCTAACCCATTACCAGAAGGATCATTCTAGCCTCCTCCTTGGCTTATCTGTCAATTTCCACTCCAGCAGTGAGAAACCTGATTCCTACTATCAGCCATCCATTTATTTACTTGTTCAATTTCAGTATGCATGTATAGCTGTATCAGAATTGTTAGCCCATAACCCCTTGTGAAATCAACTAGAGTACAGTGTCTAGGTGCAGTTTCTTTTATCTTTAGTCTTACAAACTTCAGTCATTTCCAAAGTTGCTTAGTTCAGCACCTTTCCTCCCACCCTCTTCAGTGAGGTCATTTCTTATATTGGTAATATAGTTAGATTCTCTTGTTGCAGTCTCTTTCTTGAGATTCCCCCAACCTCCTAAATAATTTGAATTTTTAAATTCGCATACCTTAAGTTTCACTCTTTGTGCTGATTTCTGACAAACGCATAATGTCACATCGTACAGAATAGTTTCACAGCCCTAAAACATAAAGAGAAATGCATAGTGAAATTACTTTTACATTTTTATGTACAGACCCAAACAACTAATGATTTTATAGAAGAAACCTCACTTGGATATAGAGATATCATAAATATATATACATCTATATTATATACATATATAATATTAGATATATTAGGTATATAATCCTCTATAATACCTGATATTAAATTCTTACCATGTGCCAGGCTCTGTTCTAAGTGCTTCACAACAACCCGAGAATATATGAACTGTTGTTATTCCCATTTTACAAATGAAGATATTGGACCCCAGAGAGTTAAATTTTTTGTCCTAGTTGCACAACTAGTAGTAGAGACAATATTTAATGAAAAAATTAATATATACATACATGTATGTATATATATATACACTGTATAGTTATATATTTCAGAATTATATGTGTGTATATATTGTGTTTTCAAGTATATTAAATCAGTTAACTTTAAAAACTAAAATTTTTCAGTGATCCTGTCCCCAGTTTCTTCTGTAAATCATAAGAATAGTGACTGGCCTTTGACCTCCTGTTTCTGCCTTCAGCCAAAGGAGGAAATGAGAAGAGGAATCGGTACTCACAGACAGAACCTAGTATGTCCGCTTATTTAAGGCTTACCTCAGCTAGTTCCATTTTTACAGAGTAAGGGTGAAATCAAAGACTGCTATTATATTGCTTCCTACTTTACTAGCTTAACAACTAAGGTAAAAAAAAAAAAAGATTGTTCTGAGTCACCATTGTTTTTAAATGGTTACATATTACGTTAACTGGCATAAAGTTAATGAGACCTGCCTTCACCCTTGCATATATGGTAATCTTTCTGTTTTCAATAAAAATTTTGAATTTAAAAATAACTCTAGGGCTTCCCTGGTGGCGCAGTGGTTGAGAGTCCGCCTGCCGATGCAGGGGACACGGGTTCGTGAACCCACATGCCGCGGAGCGGCTGTGCCCGTGAGCCATGTCAGCTGAGCCTGCGCATCCGGAGCCTGTGCTCCGCAACGGGAGAGGCCACAACAGTGAGAGGCCCGCGTACCGCAAAAGAAAAAAAACAAAAACAAAAACAAAAACACAACTGTAATAGGGACTTCCCTGGAGGTCCAGTGGTTAAGACAGACTTCCAATTCAGGGAGTGCGGGTTCGATCCCTGGTTGGGGAGATAAGATCCCACATGCCTCGCGGCCAAAAAAACAAAACATAAACAGAAGCAATATTGTAACAAATTCAATAAGGACTTTAAAAATGGTCTACATCAAAAAAAACCTTAAAAAATTAAAATAAATTAAGAAAAACAAAAATAACTTTAATAGATGTATGTATAATTGAATGGAAGAGATGTTAGACACATGCCCCATAATATTGGCCATGGAATGAGAAGAGTAGAAGGCTAAGAAGATTTGCATCGTGGTCCCGTCTTTGCTGTTAAATAGGATTAAACCTTGAAAGTGAAAATTCATCATTTTTGAGCTCCACTGTCTTTTTCTGTAAAGTTAAGAGCTTGAAACATATAATTAGATTAACACTAATATACTGTGTACATTAATACAGTCAGTTGTTTGCAGCATTGGGCAATGCACTGCGGCTCAAGATCAAATGCTCTTTAAGGTTTCTTTCAATTTTAAAACTGTGGTACTTATGATAGCAAGCTTTCCTATCACTTTCCTTCAACAAGCATATTCATCATCACCTTTTTCAAAAACCTTGCTACCAAGCAGAGGCTGCTGTGAACTGTTTGGAGTGTAGTAATGAACTCCTTGAATTACCACCTTTCCACTTAAAATGAGACACCTCCTATCTTGGAACGGCCATGTCTGCAAATATCCATGAACAGAGAAATCAGCAGAAATGTCACGAAGAGTTCTGGTGTATAAAAAACATAGCAAATAATCAAATAAAAAGCATCTAAAATCACACTATTCTTGAAATCTATAGGACATTCACCTAATTTGGATAGATAAGATTTATCTTGTTCACTTAATCAGCAAAATGCTGAGGGTTTCACATTTTATCGTTAAAAATAGATGTCCTTTTTGGGTTTTCCTGTTGCTGGGGAAGTGTACTTTCTGTTGCTAACTGAGAGCTAAATGTTCTGTTTTGAATGGAAGATGTTTGTTTTTATCAGTAGGAGTGGCAGAAGGGATGAATGAAGGAATCCCCTTTTTTTTTAACTTGTTTCTGTAAGTGAAATGTCTGCTTTCTGGGTAAAAGCATATGATTGGCTATTTACCAGAGTATCCTTTAATAGCATCACGGAATTTGCTCATTTGTTTACACGTTATGTTATTCACTAAACCTTAAATGAGCTAACTATTCAATTTTTAAAGATCACAGGGCTATGGAATTCTTGTTGAAACATCTGTTATCACTCAATCTCTAATGGTTAGAAGGTACAAAGAGATTATTTATCATCTTCGCATTTTTGTCTGATATAATTTAGCCTCGAAACGGGGAGGGGAATAAGAAATAGATGAGATCTGACTTTCCTTTCAAATCTTATGATCATATAATTAAAATATAAGGCATCTTCCTCTTCATCTATATGTATTACTGTTTGCACTGTTTAGGGCAGGAAACTGAAAGAGGAAATATCACAGGCAAGCAAATTTGAACAAAATATTACTTTGGTAGCCATTCTGGCTATCCTTAGCTTAAGGTAAGAATTACAGAATTTCTTTTTTTTTTTTTTTTTTTTTTTTTGTGGTACGCGGGCCTCTCACTGCTGTGGCCTCTCCCGTTGCAGAGCTCCGGACGCACAGGCCCAGCAGCCATGGCTCACGGGCCCAGCCACTCCGCGGCATGTGGGATCTTCCCGGACCGGGGCACGAACCCGTGTCCCCTGCATCGGCAGGCGGACTCCCAACCACTGCGCCTCCAGGGAAGCCCCAGAATTATTTTTTAAATGTAATTGTCTTAACTTGAAATTAAATTCTATATTATCACCATCTTAATTGTATTGTAGTACTCTGTGAAAAACTGTTGATTTCTTAAACAAGGACTTTTGTTTTGTTTGAAGCTGTGTCTCTCGGTAATTCATCAAGTTTATACTTTATGGTTATGCCAGAAATTTTGGTTACACTGAAACTCTATGCTGTGAAAAATGTAATTGAGTTTCCAACTTCCAAATTTCATTTTTTGTCTTTAGAAGTAAATTGTTAATCTATGAGCCACTGGCTTTTGGGGAAGAGGGAATATTTCATTATATCTCTCTAAATCATTCTGTGGCATGATGATGTTGCCTTGGCCTAGTCATTTCATTTTCCTCCTGGGCATTGAGGGAGATTACAAATCCTGCCTGTCTAGGTGGGGTCCAGTAACTAGCTCAATGGAATGTAGCAATCTTCCTCTCTTTCCACCTTCCAAGGTGACCTTGGATGCTATGCTATGCTAGATAATAGAGACTTGAGATGGAAGGAACCACACAGGAGAATCTGCCCACTAGATCCAAAAAGAAAATCTTCGGACTTTGCACAAGTGACAAATTCTTTTATTATCTTGGGTTGTTGTTACCATGTTAAAACCCTCTCTCACTCTACTTACTGTCAGTAGGAAGTGTCTAACCTGAGAAATCCTCCCCCTCTTCGCACCCTCCCCACCCCCTGCAAATGAGGGGACTATTTTAAGTGATATTACTTAAGTAGATCCTCAAAAGTTCCACTTTTTTTTTTTTTTTTTTTTTGCCGTATGTGGGCCTCTCACTGTTGTGGCCTCTCCCGTTGCGGAGCACAGGCTCCAGAAGAGCAGGCTCAGCGGCCATGGCTCACGGGCCCAGCCGCTCCGCAGCATGTGGGATCCTCCCGGACTGGGGCACGAACCCGTGTCTCCTGCACCGGCAGGCGGACTCGCAACCACTGCACCACCAGGGAAGCCCCACATTTTTTTAAGGAGAACCATTTTAAAAGTCACGGCCTGGGTGTTACAGATTAGACACACACACAGGCATGCGTGTGCACGCACATACACAAACATACACACACACAAACAGGCACACTGAGACGGCTCCTAAAGATTTCTGGGAGAGGTGGATGGACTGAAGACCCTGTTCCATCCAGTCTTCTCAGAAAAGAAAACCAGGGAAGTTAATGGAATAGAAAAAAGTGAGTAACAGACAGTCATGAGCCAGAATCAAGGACCAGTTGCTCTGAAAATCCTGAGAGCCTTCCCGGAGAGTTCTAATAGCCACTGCCCAAGTATGTGGCCAAATTTGGAACTAAGGAGAGTTCAGACCAGACCAGTGTTTGACTCAGGAATTCCATCAAAGAATGACTTCCTGGTCACTTGGAAGGTTTTGCCCCGGGGATGTCTTACAGGTACTCCTCACCTCTGACAGTCTCCCACACTGAACAGTTCACTTGGGAACAAGGGAACTAATGTTTTTAAACACCTCCTCTGTGCCAGGTGCATTCTGTACCTTATCTTTAAACATCATGGTAAGCAGTGTTAGCCCCATTTCTAAAATGAGGAAATTATGGCTCAGAAGGTTAATTTGCCTAAGAGTCTTCTAATAATAAACAGCAAATCGATTTCAACTTTCTGACTTGAAACTTAACTCGTTTTTTCCCACGATACCTCCCCCAAGCTCAGCCTCAGATCTAGGATACCCTTCGAATGGCCAATAAAAACCTGTCTCTTTTCCCAAGCATTTCCTGCTTTTTACAGTCCAGATCTCTTGAGGATCTCTTGGAATAAACTATCATTTATCTAATGATGACTTGTTTTTCCAGTTTACTCACTTTTTCCTCCCTCTCATATAATAAGAGACAAGGGTATAAGCCCAATAGCATTTTACCTGATTTCTTCTGTTAATTTGTCAAATCTAACCATAGTTCGTCTCTAACGTAAACACACTTTACCTCTCCTAGTTGTAAAATGCTAATCTCACATATTTATTGAATTTTTCTTATTGATTAGCATGCATTCCACATTCATTATTATCTTACAGAGCCCACTCGAGGCCTCTTTATCATTAACAGCAATATGATTTTCATATGTCTGCCTTAGGCCTATTGACCTCTGCCTTATGCCATACCTGTACTATAACCAAAGGGTATATGGTCTGTTTCTTTCGTTCTGCCTTCCTTTCCAAGTGAGGTGCCAGACTTTAGCTGTGTCGGTTCTGTTCTCCTTCACTTTTTTCCCTCAGAGGCTTATGGTTTTGTGTTTTTCCAGACGAATTACATCTCCCTCTCCTCACCTGCTTCTGACATTGACAACTCCATCATTAATCAACTCTTCCTCTTTCTCCTTAGGCTAATCCCTAGTCCCTAAAGTATCCTTCATGACCATGGTCATAAGCTGCCTCTGAGCCCCATTAGAGCAGAAAGGGATGACCCCGTGATTTGTAAACACCAGAAAGAACAAACCACAAAGTATAGGTTGTAACTTCATCAGCAGGCCTATTTTGCTGCAGCACATCACATTTATGAGACGTTAAGTACAGGTGGTTTGCAAAGTCTCCCATTTTTGACATCACAGACCACTAATGTCAATTTATTTTCAGTCATTTCTGGTGATTTTTCTCCTAAGCTCCAGATAATCTTTCCCTTATGTATTAGTCTCATTCATTATCCCTTTTCTTTTTAACCAATTCCTCAGAAACACATTTGGTATACTGTATTTCACATAATTGTATGGGGTTTTTTTGCATTGCTTATCTTTAGAAATAAAGACACTAAAATGTTAAACGTACACTGAGGAAACCAATAAGGTTTTACAACTGTGCAATGTTTAAAAGCAACAAGTCTATATGCAACATCAAAGACAAAATAATTACTAAATGACACAATTACTACCCAGTTTTGAACGTAATTTATTCAGTAATTATTCTCATTTATCCACTTCTTTCACTGAATAAAGCACCTGAGGGTTTGAGTCACCGGAAAGCCAACAAGTAGACACCTCTACAGTCAATGCTAAATACATAAAAGTAAAGTAAAATATCGAAAGTGTTTCTCACTGTTATTTTCCTTTATTCCTATTTCTTGGCCAAAGCATACTCACTAAAAGACAGCAGTATATCTGAGATAAACAGCATTTTCCTAGTGTTCATTGTCCCACTTTGTCTAGTATTTTAGAAAATTATTAGAGTGTGAAAGAGATTCTGGTAAGAGTTTATAATGTGAAGAAACAGAAGTCAGATTTTAATCACACACATCAGTGAAGGAGCAGAAAAGGCTTTCAGAGATTCTGCTTTTGCTTTCTTTTCTAACTAAAATATAAAGCTTATGGAATTTACACTTTTTGTAAATGTGATAAAATAACCTCTCACTCACTTGCACTAATAAAAAGAGAAAATGGATTTGAAAAATCCCAAATAGTGAATAATCTAAAACTCGTCAAACTATAAAGTAAAGCCATTGAAATTTGAATGTATCTAACGCTGGATACCCACCTAGCTATATTTACTGAGTATATTGTTTTAGATAAATCTAGAGATTTAGAGATACCATGGCAGAATCTTGATGTTACATGTCGGCTCTCTATTTTACGATAACTTCCAGTTATTATTTCTTAACTGCCATTTCTTCATAGTAATCATGCAAACCGTCACTAGTGGTGTGCTGGAGCTGGTTCAGACTGACTCACGAACTTGGGGAATTGTTAAAATTCTTAGAATTTTACTAGTTAATTTTTAGAAACAGTAATTATTAAAAATTAAAGTATATAAACTTATAATTAAATGCATTATCTACAAAACAAACATAATAAATACTCAAAAATCTTAACTTGCTAATTATTTTACTACTTTTTATTATTATCTATGTTTTGAGGTTATTTATGCTTAGAGTATGATGAAAATACTATAGAATAGTGTGCTAGTTTTCATTTCTTCCCAACTCTTTGTTTACTGATGTCCTATTAGTAGCTTAAAATCGGCTGTGGTGGGAGTATTTACACCATGGAAATTGGCAATTATTACAAGTCAAGACGAATTATTGTTTTGTTGATTTTTTAGAGTTAAGGAAGTGCTCGAGAACATGTTAATAATGCATATTAAACTTTAAAAGTGTTATGACTAGCTGTTACATTGTGAATAACACACAAAAAAATTGAGGAACTATCCTTCCACTATTCAAAAATTATTATCCAATTCAGCAAAGAAGTTGTTCACACCACTGACAAATGAGTGAAGTTCTGGTATTTTACTAGTTAATGAAAAAGAAAATATCAGCCAAAATTCATGTTCGTCAAACACTTGTCAATTGCAACCACAGTTTAGCCAGGATACAAGAACAGCAAAAATCAGCAAAAGCATCAAACGAGAATCAACTGGCTATATTCAAATAATAAAAGACTTGAACACTGTATCATTTTTAATAAGTTGTGTGCCACTCATTCTTTATATCAATAAAACGTGTAATAAGTTTATATGTATCTTTTAATATATGCATGCATGTTTTCCAGAAAGCCAGTTTACAAGCTCACTACTTTCTAGCACTTACACTCTGACCCCTTCGCACAGCCTCAGTTTATTAATCAGTTGCCAGCTTACTCCCCTCTCCTCCAGTCTCACATTTGATTGGTTACGACTTGAACAATAAAGTCCTTCTCTGATTTTGATACCTGGCTGCTCAGGAGCGCTGTTCTTCCTGGGGTTGCCAAACTGGATCTGCTGGCAGGTATGTTCTCAGCCACATGAAGAAGGCATCCCTGCAACAGGAGAAAATGAGATTAACATGCCAAGAGAAGTAGAGACAAGCAGAAATATCTGCACTTCAAGGAGTGCAGATAGAGTATGTCCTGGTGATGCTGAGTTCCCAGATCCAGTTCGTCCTATAGGCATTGCTTCCTATAGCCATTTCTTTGAGTTATTTCAATATCTTCCCAGCTACATGGACCAATACCTTTATCTTTGCCTTAAGAAAATATTTGCTGGTTTTCTATCACTTGCAATTATAGAGCCCTGACTAATACAAATCCCTATGCAGTTAATGGACGGACTTCAGCAAGTCTGTAAACTGCCTGAAATTGTATGCAAGATTTTGTGTGTTTGTGTGTAAGTGCATTTCCCCCCCTAAGAATAGGGCTCATAGCTTCCCTCAGATTCACAAAAAGACCTATAAACCCACAAAAGCTTACTTAAGTTAATGTGAATCAAAATAAACTAAACCTATATCTTTCTGTGTCAAAATTTGCTCAGCATATATACTACACCAACCTAGAGGTGATTACATTCACCTGAGTATGAATTTGAGTTTGTCTTTGTCTGACGTTTTTAACCTAGATTTTAAGGCCTCCTATGAGTCTTAAATCCCAAAGGCACTTAATTTTCATTTAATTCCTTCCTTGTTGTTACATTCTTCACATACTAGCCTATTTCTATATGTGTGATATTGTGAGCATAGTTCTCAAGAGAGACTAAAGTGGGAGGCACTTGTTATTCATTTGACTTTTACGAAACTTCAAGGAAGATGAACATCTGATAAGAAGCCAGTATCTATATTCTATCAAAGCTTTAAAAATGACATTTATCCACCTTTAGAAATAACTTTCAAGGAAGTAATATCAGGCATTAAATCTAAATTGGATAAATATATATCAGTTGTTTTAAGATTATTTTCTAGGTTAAGAGGTTAAGGAAATTAAGTTACAGGGCAGGAAACATCTTTATTGGGGCAAATTAAAACTGGGCTCAATATGAATAAGAAAACAGTAAAAGGTAAGAAACCCATCTTGTTGTCTTGTGATGTTAGTTCTCAAGTGGAAAATAACTGTATTCGATAAAAAGCAAAATAAAGTGTTCCCAGTACTAGGCATTCAATCCCTCCATTCAGCAAAAGCTAAAGCAATTTCCGAGGATGATTTTTGTCTAAAAAAGGTAAGTTATTGCTTGGATAAGCATGACATAGAAGGCTGTGCAGGTCCCTCTCACCTAAATGAAGCAATATTTTGTTAGCCTCTGTAAGAGTTTTGGTTGCTTGTACCTACTGCACGAAAAAGAAATTATTTAAATCGCATTTAAAATATAACAGACACAATAAAGTAATATAGTCAAAATGTCTTTGAAAATAAATTTGGTTTGAAAATTAAAATGTGATACATTTAAATTTCTAAAAAATAAAAACACTTTGTCATCAAAGCCAATAGACAGCATTATAAATATCCCGTCAAGACAGAAGTGAACAAACAATGTTTAAGGCTTATACAAATACAACTAGACTAAGATATCAGGTTAATTGGTAAGTCTAGTAATGAGAGCTTAAGAGCTAAAGCTATGAAGTTAAACAGACAATTTTAAGAAAAAAATGACTACATTTAAACTTTACACTTAGTTGAAATTTAGTGTTGCTTCTTTAAATCACATAAACTATTAAGTTGAGAATGATTAATCAATGCACAGAAAAAGAATTCGAAACTTAGTTCTAAGGTTACAGTAGGTTATACCTATTTAATGGGTAGTTGGGTTAGTCCAACCTTTAAGGCTAGAGTCTATAACTGCCTTGGAGTCTATAATTGTCTTCATAAGTACTTCTTATGCTATTGGCTATAATGTTAATCCAAACATGTACAAATAGATTGATAAGATAAGCATGACACCAAATACTATGAAGGCCTTGATCACCAAACAGAAACAATATTTTACCATCCTTTAATAAGGCTTGGTACAATAAGAGTAAGAAATTGGCCCCTGGATGTTTCTGACTACAGAACTCAGATTTTCATGATAATTCATTATAATAGAAGTTCAAGTTAACATGGCTCTAGGTGTTCAACTCTAAGAAGAAAAAGTTATATGCAAAAAATTGGTTTGGGAGAAGAAATATGTAGTTCCTTATTCTTCATTATCTACTTATCGATATTATTCATTTCTTCCATAAGATGCCTTACACTGACATCAAAAGTGGTAACTTGCCCCAAACTAAAAATATCCTGTAAACTGAGTTTGACACCTATTTAAGTCATTATTCTATGTAACCTGCAAATAGAGTCTAAAAAGGCAAAATAAATAACCAACAGAACCATGTGGCAATTCCTCACAATAAAGACTTTATAGATATTGAGGAGTATAAAAAACAATACACACTGGCCTACAAACAGCACTGACTAACAGGATATTTTCACTCTTATACTATCTGGGTGAAAATTACAAGCAGGTGATATGCACAGTTCATCGATATGCTTAATACACTTACCCCGTGAAGTGTAGAGAAACTACCAAAAAAGAAATTATGAACAGTGTTTCAAACATTTAGGAAGTTAATGTTATATTTCAGAAGAGTAACGATTAAGCATTTTCTACTTCATACAAGTTACTTAGATATCTGCATAAGTTTTCCTCCTACATATTAAAAGGTGATGATACTAAATAGCAAAAACCAATCAATGATGCTACTAATATTGACATTTCTAGAAGAAGGACAAATAATGTAGCACCTTTCATAGCTGACAGGATTCCTACTAGAGGCCTGGGGAATTGTTCTCTACTGGGTTTCTTCTTCCTATTTCTCATTTGCAAGCTTGCTCCTGTAAGATAACAGCCTAGCCAAATGAATAACCTTTGTTTCTGGAAAGAGCCTCTGCCCTAGGTCCCTCACTTTAATAAACAGGGATCAGGAAGCTAGAAAAAAAATCATTAAATATTCTTTAGTAGTATCTCCTGAAATACAGCATCTAGAATTAGTCCTAAGTAGCCATCTTGGTGCCTTCTCTTTTATACCATACTCTGACTTCTTTATCTTTTCTAATTCACGAGTAACTCTCAAACTGAAAGAACCTCTGACCCAAGAGATAGAGAGAGAACCTGCAAGGGAGGAGAAAGACATACAAATGTTGCAACAGTTCAAGCCAAAGTACATAGGAGGCCAAAAGTTTACTTCACCATGTCTAATTTTAAGTTTTAAGTTTAAAATTTTGTTTAAAATTTTAAGTTTAAAATTTCATCTCCTTTTTCCAAAAGTTCCACTTCTATCCCCCACCCCAAGCATTAGGACCATCTTTTCTACTCTCGCCAAATTTGAAAGTTGTTGAGAAATTTTAAAAGAATAAAGTCAAAAGGCACTGGGAGGGAAAATATGGGTCTCAGAGTTGATTTGGGGTCAGTACACAATATTTAAAATGTTAGTGTAAATCTTTTAACAAAAATAAGAGAATTCCTTTGCTTTCAAAAACAATTATTTACATAATTTTGTTTAATAGACAACTGAGTGGTCTTGGATGATAAAATAATTATGAAAACACCAGGAACTGACAAATGAGGTAGACTGTTTGTCATTATCAATTCATCTACAATTTGAAAATAACACGAGGGGGGAGGGAGAAATAAGATAGGAAATTTAGAATTTCTGTAGGACACCATCATAACATTTTCAGTTAGTGACTACTGATGAACGCCAATTTTGAATACTTTTTTAAAAGCAGAGATTAACAGATAGTATTATAGGACACAATTTTGTAAAACTTAAGAGTAAATATTTAGGTAAAGCCAACTTGCTGCAAAGATACAAGTAACGAAACACTTTCTACAATATAATAATTATATTATATGCAATCATTAGTTTGTAGGTCTTTCTCTTCTGCTAAATTGAGCTCCTGGAAGGAAAGACAGGCTCAGTCTTTGTTTTCACAGGTTCTACACAAAGTGTGATTCAAATGTTTGATTAATTTACTTACTGATATCATATATCCTTATGGAACATATACTCAAGGTACTCAAGTTAGAGTTCGTACTATATTAAAATCACTTTCAAAGCTTTTTATAAAACAGATGCTTAGGCCCCAATCCATACACAGTCCTAGATATGTTTATTTTTTTATTTTTAAACATCAATATGTATGAAGTTTATTTTTTATTTTTATTTTTGACTGTGCAGCACTGCTTGAGTGATCTTAGTTCCCCAACTCACGCCCTCGGGCAGTGAGAGAGGGGAGTTCTCACCACTGGACCTGCATGGAATTTCCCCTAGATATGTTTAAAAAGCTCTAATTGATACACCTTTCCATAACATGCTGAATATACAGAAAACCACTAGAAGCATTACCACCAAAGTCAGAAACAAAGCAAGGATGCCTATTAGCTCCACTACTGTTAAACTTGGATCGCAGGTGCCAGTTTCAATCACACAAGAGAGAATAAGCAGAAGCTTAAGAATCAAGAAAGAAAGAGCAAAACTATATCTAATGACATATAATGTATTTGTACACCTAGAACACAGAAGAGAATCAATGCTAAGACTAACACAAATAAGAAAAAAAAAACTTTTAATAAGGGAGCAGATGTTAAATTAACATAAATCAATAGCTTTCACAGATAGAAAAGTAACCACTTAAAATATATAATTAAAGAAAAAATATTTATAATAACACCCAAAATATAAATAATTAGATATAATCTTAACAAAAAGTGTGTTAAATTTCAGGAAAACTTTAAAATACTCTTCAGCTCAGAAAGGAGACCTAAAAAGATGGAAAGACATCCCTTGTTTTTTAACAGGAAAACTCAGTATTATAAAGATATAAATTCTCTCCAAGTTAATATGTGAATTTAATGCTGTCCCAGTAAAAATTCCCTGAAGTTTGTTTGATGAAAATGGGTGATTCTAAAGTTCATATGGAAAAATAAACATGCAAGACTAGCTAGGGGAACTCTAAATATAGACAATCTGAGGGAGGACTAGCCCTATGTGATACAAAACATACTATAAAGCCTCTATAGTTGAAAATGTGGGGAGTAGATGCATGAATAGAGAGACCAATGGAACGGCATACCGTGTCCAGAAATAGCTCCAACTACATATGGAATCTAGTAAATGACAAAGGTGGCAGTTTAAATCACTAGGAGAAATGATGGACTTTAAAAAGTTGTATGAGAATATTAGATAGAATTTTAGAAAGACAAAATTAGATGCATACCTCACCCATACAAAAAAGAAAACTCACCAGATAGCTAAATGTAAAATATTAAATCATATACATACTATAGAAAAACAAGGGAAAGTTATTTAAGACTCTGTTGTATGGAAAACTTTTCTAACTATGACTCATAATACAGAAGCATTAAGAGAAAATATTTGGGGCTTCCCGGGGCTTCCCTGGTGGCGCAGTGGTTGAGAGTCCGCCGGCCGATGCAGGAGACACGGGTTCGTGCCCCGGTCCGCGAAGATCCCACATGCCGCGGAGCGGCTGGGCCCGTGAGCCATGGCCGCTGAGCCTGCGCGTCCGGAGCCTGTGCTCCGCAACGGGAGAGGCCACAACAGTGAGAGGCCCGCGTACCACAAAAAAAAAAAAGAGAGAGAAAATATTTGACCTCATAGCCTTTATTGCTGATGGAATCTCTAGTCAATGGGAGGTTGAGCCTATCCTCACCAGAACAGGGAAAATCAGGCAGAGGGGTCAAGGGTGAATCCTGCAACTGCAGGACCAGTATCTTAAGAGTGTCCATGCACTGGGGCAGATGTGTATCCAAGTGCAGCCTGCTTCTACCCCTCACAGTTCTGCTCACTTCAAATACCTGGGATTCTGCCTTTGCTTTCCAACCTGGCATTCCACTAAGACTGGAGCCTCTAGCCTGCTTCTCTAATAGCCAGAGACCTTGCATAGAATTTACTACCATCGTCCCACAAAAAAGGTCATGTCCTATTCCCCAAATTCCCATACCATTAGTCACTGACTAAGGACCTGTTGTGAAATAATAACCCAGAACCATCAAACTGACTTCTTCCAGTATTTACATTTCCCTGTAAATACTGCTTATTACCTTGATGTGTCATGGACTCCTTGTATTGCCGATGATTCCTATTATTACTGCACAGTTTGCTCACCTCAAATAATGGCTCCTGTTAGAACCAAGCCCAGGGGTTCTTTCAACTTTGCAATTTGAACTGCTGGCCTGGCTTCCTCAGCATCTTACCCAATGGAGAAGTCACTTTTCTCAGTGACCCTTCCTCCATGAAATCCTGTCTTCCTTTTCCATGTCCAGTCCTTGTTGATAGAGTTGGTTGGCTAAACCCAGGTCATTTGACCCTTGGTTTAATCACCAAATTGCTTTTCATTATGCTATGGTAGACATTACAATGCTCACCTATATCAGTTCTTTCTGGAAACATCATGCATTACACTTCTCTGCCCACCTTTTAGTTAGGTGGCATTCTCATAGCTTGAGCTCCGTAGATGCAGCCTCTAAGACAAGAATGTGTGAGCCCGTGCACCACAACTACTGAGCCTGCTCTCCAGAGCCCACGAGCCACAACTTCTGAGCCCACATGCCACAACTACTGAAGCCCCTATGCCTAGAGCCTGTGCTCTGCAACAGGAGAAGCCACCGCAATGAGAAGCCCACGCACCGCAACGAAGAATAGCCCCTGCTCGCTGCATCTAGAGAAAGCCCGCGCACAGCAACGAAGACCTGATGCAGCCAATTAATTAATTAATTAATTAATTAATTAATTTAAAAAAAAATGGATTAAGAAAATATCCTCCAGAGAGACTGATAAGGAAGTGAGGGAAGCAAAACAAGGAATGAAATAAAGTCAAGCAAGAGTACACGCTAAGGCAAAAGTCCCATAGAGGGCAGGCTTTAGCATGATCCCACAGGAGAATTCTGGAGGGTAAGTGATACCTCTGAGTTGTCCTAAGCTGAGGAAAGAGAGTTGAGCTTGTATTCCTGCACAAGACAGTCATTAATAAACAGCCACTGGGGGTGTATGTCCTTGTGAAAGCCAAGCACTTCTGGCTCTCTGTGCAAAGGAGTTCCAGTAGCTCAGAGGCAGGCTGCTGAAGAAGAGCCCACGGGTGCTGGCCATTGAATGCACGTACACTAGGGATTTAAGGGGACACGCCAAGGAAAGAAAGACACTGTCTGTGTACCTTAGGTGCTATGTGAGTACTTCTGGCCAATAATGTTTCAGTGGAAATTACTCTCACAGGTGAGTTTAATTTCCAGTGTGTAATCTTCCAGCATTTTATTCTTTTGTCTTGGCAGCCTAGAAGTCTACCTGCTTCAGACAATCCTGCACCGCAAGGTGGTGGAGTCTTGTCAGTTTGAATCTTTGAGTTATTGGGGCAGATCCTCCTTCTGATCTGCACTGGACATTTTTACTAAGTGAGAAATAAACTTAGGCTGAGTTTGTTATTATGGCATATCCTCTCCTATCCTGACTAATACATATATCATTTATACATTCTTCATTCAAAAATATTTGTTGAGCAAATACCATCTGCTAGGTATTGTGCTTGAGAATATAAAGACAGAATAATTATTTTTCCCCTCAGAAAGCCCATTGTTACAGTATAGTACCATAATAGAGATACAGTGTGGGATCCAGAGTGCTATATGAACAATGAATAGGAGACTCTAAATCAGACAGCAAGTTAGGAAGGCTTCTTAGAGGAGGTTACATACAAGTGAAGTTACAAAACATGAGTAGAAATTAGCTAGAAAAATAAGGAGACTAGGGAAAGAAGGTCACCTCAGGTAATGAGAATATGAGACGCAAAGCTCAGATTCATGAGGCACGGGACAGGATACACCGATGACTCACAAAATATAACAATATGCAAATTAGTATTTTGATATTTTGTTTCTTGTAGCTTGGCCTATCAGGTTGAACCACAGATCATTTAACTGACAGGAAGTCAGTTCAAATGATGAGCTAGTTCATGACCTAAGGCAAATCACTACTTTACCTCACTATATCCTGTTTACCTACTCTGAAAGATAAAGGTACTTACTGACCTGCTTCATAAGGATGTTGTTTAATTAATATTTGAAGTTGCTTTGAAAATACCAAGCATTTCTCACATATGAAGAACTAGTACAATTTCCTTGGGAGATGTTTTCATAAAAGGCAGCATGATTTTTAAATCTTCAGACTGATATAAATGTAAAGAAGAAAATAATTGTTGCTTCCCTTCCACAGACACTAAAGGACTTTCTACTGCCATGCCTTTCTACTTCCATGACCTCAGGCTAAAGAAAATAGAAAAGGTATGATCATTCCATGACAAAGTTGAAACGCTGTACAGCAGATGTGAAAAATTTTAAGATGGGAACATTTACAAAGTGGCCATCATTGGAAGGGGCTTCTAGGGAATACGTACTCAGATGGTCCGTTTTTAAATTTAAGTGCAAATGATGTTTATGATAATGAGGATGATGAGGATGATAATAACTAATATCTAATAAGCAAATTCTGTGTTCTGGAACTGTTCAAAGTGCTTTTCCATGTATTATTTTTTAAAATTCTCTAGACAACCTTATGCCATAGGTTTATTACTATTTCTGTCTTACAGATGAGGAAATGCAGGCACGGAGAGTTTACTAATGTGGCCAGGGCCCCTCAGTAACCTTGATAGCTCATGGCTTCAGCATTATTCCTGAGTACTCATGTGGCTCTGAACTCTGTTTCTTTATATCTTTTCATGCCACCCACAGTTTCACTATTGGTCTCATGGGCAGAACAATGCCTTCAAGGTATTACCATACTTGGGGCAAAACTTTAGTATTTGTGACTGGATTAACAAAAATAGTTATTTTAGAAGGCACTATATGGAAAAGTTAATTTGAATTCATCTTTTCACTGATCACTTTTGTTGATCATACTTAGTTGCTCCATCTGTTTTCCAATTCAACTGCCATCAAGATCATAAGGGATTTCTGATTCTTTTCCTCAGGAACAATTGTGAGTATGCACTTTTTTGTGCACAACTGCTCCTGAATTTTCTGCCCATATTTGATGCCACTTCCTAGAATTCAGACAGAACCAGAAACTCTGCCATAGGTCCATTTTACTGACCTGACAAATCCCCAGGTTTCTTCTTTGCCTGGACTAGGATATGATGTTAGGCAATAATGCACATGAAAATAATCCCCTAGAAAAATATATTTTTGTTCTAAGCACCTAGAACATGCACTTTTTTTCTTTGGCTGCACCACGTGGCATGTGGGATCTTAGTTTCCCGACCAGGGATTGAACCTGCACCCCCTACATTGGAAGTGCAGAGTTTTAACCACTGGACAGCCAGGGAAGTCCCTGTGCACCCTTCTACAGTGTATTTTCATTGTTCTCAAATATATTAATGTACACAAACAATCTGAGCTACATATTTATTAAGCGATATTGATATTGGGTAAAGTTCCCCATTACAGGATATACTCTGAGAGCCCTATTCATTCTATAGCATTTTATAAAATCTAATATAGATCAAAACACAAATAAATTACAACTGGTGGTGTGTGAGTTGTATAGTCTATTACACCAATCTGAAAAGATACAGCTATGAGAGCAGAGTTGTGTCTACTTCTCAAGTGGGCCTGTCCTATTGTTTTTACTTGCATAGAACATTAGTCAGGTTTTGAAAAGTCAAATGATAGATTCATAGGACGGTAATGAAAACAATAGCTAGTATTTACTGAGCACTTACTATGTACCTCGCATTTTGTTACCAGCAAAGCCCACTGGGGTCCTGGAAAAATAAGATGGGATCCAGGTGAAAAGGTCTACCCTCTTCTTTTGTGCAAAGTCTGGTTTCACTTGCCAATAGGGGGCCATGTGCAGAGGCCTTGCACCTACCGCAAAGTATTAGAGGTCCTGGCGCAGAACCGCTGCACCTGACACCTCAGCTCTGCAGACCACCTGCAGAAGAGCTGTGCACGACACCTCGATTGAAGACGGAGGCGGCGGGCCGTGCACAGCGACACTGCAGCCGGCATTGCAATCTGGAGGGATCAGCACAGTGCCAGGGACCCAGGAGAACCCTGCTCCCTCTCCTCCCCCGCTGTGAGACCCTATAAAGTAGCTCCGCCCATGGCCTGTTGGGAGAGCATGTGCTCTAGGGCTGGAGCTCACACGTCTCCATTCTCTGATCAAAGAATAATTTCCCTTTGCTTCTGAACTGAACTCGGTCTCATTCTATTGGCTCCAGTGACATCGGGCAGGAGGACCCTTGTTGGGCCCCGACTTGAGAGAGTCGGTAACAATTTGATTTGAATTATCTCATCTAATATCTCCGTAAAAATCTGACTCATATCATATATTCATATACCGCGTATACTAATTGATACATGTTAAAATATATGTGTAGATTTGCCTAACTTTCCCATTATGTAGACTGAATAGGTGCCTCGATGATATGATTTCATGAGAACTATGAAAATTCTTCCAATCACTCTGCATTGACATGCAGTTTTCCCATTTATCACTTATTTCCTATAGAAAATATCCTTTGCTCTCTAGGGGTTTACTTATTACTTCTAGCAAGTTTTATTTAAAAAGTAGCCTGTCATTTAGCAGATGTTGACAAGAGTCAAAAATTACAAGAGTGAACAATTAGGGAAGATTAGAGAGGGAAAAGACAGGGTCTGGGGCTCCAGCCCTTTATCAGTTCAGATAGCAGCCAGCAAAAGCACAGTATTAGATTGGAAGAGACACGATTGGGAGTAGAAAGAGGAAGAAAAAAGATAGAGCGTTAATTTTGTATTCAAACCGTAACATAGGCTAAAGACAGATACCTATTTCCATTTCACAGAAGAGGAACTAGAAAGGTCAAACAACCACACAAAGTCACACTGGTGGTAGATCCTAGACTCAAATCCCAGTCTGTATGATTCCAAATCCTTCCTACCATTTCTCTATTTACAGTAGTGCTGCCTGAACCCTTGGTGCTTTTTTATTGCAATAGTCTGAGGTGAGCTGAGTTTCCCAGCCTCTTCTCAAAGCAACCTAAATCTAGGTTGTCTGATGTCTTTTGAGATTCAACACTAGTGTGCAGTAGAACTAATTAGGAAGAAAAGTTAAGAGAAGTGCTGAAGCATGGAAGCAGTGGAGCCTAGTGACTAGTCTATGGACCCTGGAGCCTAACCTTGTGATGTTCAAATTCCAGCTTTACTACTTACTACCTGTGTTCCTTTGGGCCAATTACTTAAACTTTTCATGCATAAGTTTCCTTATCTGCTAATTGAGGGCAGTAATAAAACCTAGTTCATGGAGGTTTTTTAAAACATGAAGTAATAAATATTGCAAAGCACAGAGAATAATGCCTTTCACACAGGGAGCGTTCAATTCATGTTGTAAGATATTTCAACATAAATAGCAAGACACTAATGTTATGGTTGGACACGGGTAGAAACCTAGAGGGCAGTGAAGATTGAGGATTGATATCCTCTACAACAGACAGAAATGGCTTAGTGGAAGGGGGAGAAGAAAGAAAAGAGAAAGTGCGGAGGGACTTCTAGGCAAGTTGAACCAAAAGAATAAGGTGCAAATATCAAATACTGAGAAATAAAATAAAATTTAACAATACAGAAATTACTAGGGAGTGAGGAGGAAACCTCCTTTCTGGCTGATTGTAGAAGCAGCAAAGACAAGAACTTCCTAGGGGAAGATGTAAGAGATACAAGGACACCTACGGAGAACTCAGAGGAGATGCAAGAAAGTTATGAAAAATAGACAGGATTAAGCACAAATACACCCTCAGGGGATTGAGCCATGGAGGTCACAAAGAGAATAATGGAAATGAGGGGGAAAGGATTGTTGAAAGAGAATTTTATGGAAAAGAATGAGGATAATATATCTCAGGATAATATATATCTCAGATATTATATCTCTAGGAAAGTGGGTGGGGAAAATAAGAATGAGGAAGTACTGGAGTAGGAGAAAGAAAGAGGTTGTTATATGAAGCAGAAGAGAGTCAACAGCCTATTTTCCATGCACCAAGAGACTTAAAGATAAATCAGGTACATGGCCAGGTTTGAAAAGTAAAGGTAGTCTGGTGATAAACATACAGTCATAGAATTGTGCAGGCTCAGAGTTACATGCCTTACTTCTAAACCCGCGTGTCATAGACATTCTCTGCCTGACCCAGAAAATCCATACTCACAGTATGACACACACACAGAATTACAGCTTGATCCATGCTGCATATGAGTGGTTAAGACATAGGAATCCTTTTCACACTTGTGGGTAGGTGCAAATTTAGAATGAGAATGAGCTGTTCACCATTTATTAAGCTGGCTGGGTTGTATTATAGCTACTGTATTAATTTCAGGGTTTCTGACAAGGGTATGATTTTAGAACAACCTAGTTAAGGAAGTGAAAATTCAGCTTTTCAGACCTTAGAACAGATAACTGTCATATTTAAATCTGAATAGTTCACTCAGATTTTGACAGTGATCCTGATGTACAGTAGAAGCCTTTGACCCCCCATTGTGGCTGTAAGTGAAGCAGAGACATCAAACAGGTTATGAATGAAAGAGTTGGGCTGAATATATTTTTGTTCTAGGAATTTATGACATAAGGCATTCTAAATAATTTGACTTTTTTGGAGCACATACATATGTTAATACATTAAGTATATTTTCCCAAAGACTCATTTTTTATCACTATAGCCAATAAAAATCAACGTTTTACTTCTAGTAGTCTTATATTTTCCTCATAAGAATACTACTTTTTTTTGGAATAACTTCCAAATATATAGAGACATTAAGATTTGGAAGTAAAGGACTTCTGTGTACATGTAAATATTAAGGCATTATACAATCTCAGATTGTTAGAATCATTTTTATATTGTATTTTGAACTGAATTAAAATTTCAACTCTAGGTGGCAGTTTACTCCATCACTTACTTATGTTCTTTAACAAGCAGTAGATTCATTCACAGTTTTTCATGTATGCATAATTTTGTGTAAAAATTAGTCCCTGGCTCTCAGTAGCTGTTAAAAATAGATTTGATTTTAGGAATAAAATCATGGCTTGAGATGCAGGCTTTGCATGTATCTTACCATTCTTGGTTTCATTAAGTTGATGGGATGAAACAAAAAAGAATAAAGACGAACATTTTAACTAATTTTTTTTGAGGAATATTATCCTCAAATCATGGCAATCATTCTGTGTCAAAGTTGTGTTTGTATCACGCAGAATAGAATTTAGGATGAATAATTTTTTCATGAATATACAAATTTTCAGAAATATCAAGGATATCCAAGACACTGAATTTTCTGAGATTTTTAAAATGATATTAATTTAGGTGAAGGAAAAATACACTATAAAAAGGAAGATGACTCATATCTGTGTTTCTCTTTGCATCTCATTGATGGAAATAGCTAAAGCTAGAGTTTATTTGGGTCATCAAGGACCAAAATACTCAGACTGCCCGATTAAAAACTATGTTTTCCCTAAGCCACTCCATGTGAGGTGTTTTGTTTTGTTTTATACATTCATAAGGACCCTAACAATGGGTTATGCAGAATACCTCCAGGCATTTGCCACCCAAATAACTTGCTACAGTTCATAGTTCTTTCATTTTTTAGTCCCAGAAATAGAAGAACGGATAAGGATTTAAATTGTCCTAAAATTAGATTTCCTTTAAAGTGGGGATAGTAACAGTACCTACTTGACAGTATTGTCGTGAGCATAAAGTAAGATTATGTTTGTACACAGTAACTGGCACCAGATATTCCGTGCATATTAGTTATTCTTATTTTTACTAATCCTTTTTAAAATTAATAAAGTGTATCAACTAGAATCTCAAAGAGACTGGTCAATGTGACAAACTCACAAAGAGTTCTTATTTATGGAGTTGCATGCCTTTAGCTCCCCTGGGCCAAGCGCTGTCTCCATACTCTCCCACAAGTAAAAGGAACATAGGAAAAAGCCATATGGCATGGGCGTAGGGGGTGAGAATATTAGTCACTGAAGTGAGAAAATGAACAATTTCCAAAATGTGTCTAATTGTTTATAAAAATGAATATAAAATTATATTTGGTAAAACTGGGTTTCTGCATTTCTCCTTTATATATGTATATGTCTATATATATGTGCGTATATAGATATATATATGCACATATATTTATTATATGTGTGGATGGAGAGATATATGCATTGAAATATCATCATCATCTGCACTCTCATCTTTTTGAATGACACTCTTCAGGGTTTATATAGAAATCAAAGATACTGACCCTAATAATAGAATGTAATCCTTTATTTCACTCAAGTTCCATTTCTAAATCATTCACATAAATATGTCTAAATAAAACATCCCTGTGGCAAAGCTGCCTAACTGCAATAGCACAAAGGGAATAGATAATAGGTATGCTGTCATATTGCTCCTTGAAGGTGTCAGGGCTCCCAGATGGGGCCTGGAGCAGCTCTGTATGGAGCCAGCTGCCCTCAGCATATGCAGCCTCATCCATTTAACCCAGGGTGCTCTACAGATATTACTTCTATGTATACCCTTATGTGAAAAAGTTTAGAAAGAACTATGCTAGCATCACCAGGTATTCTCACTATCAAGGGCTGAATTATAGGCATAATTAAAGGCATAATTATATGACCTCTCAATAATATTTCCAAAGAAGAGTACTGATCATATACAAAAGCTTTTGATGACTCCTCATTGCCTGTTGAGCAAAGCCTAAACTTCTTAGGGTGGTATTCAAGCCCATACACTCTCTGGCTCCCGGCTACCCTTCCAGGTCTATTTCCCACCAATACCCTTCCATACCCGACACTGGAATGTCAGTCTCATTTCCACGTACCCATACCCTATGTGATTCAAATGCAACTGTCTCTACATAGCCTTCTTGATTCCTCCAATGAGAACTAATCCCTCCGTTTTCTAAGTAACCTCAGCATTTTATTTTGCTCTCTCTGTGGCTGTTCTCATGTTCTATATGCATCTTGTACCCCGGTGTTAACTAGGATTAAGCACAGCTCTGTGTAGCTCAAAATTATCAAAATTACCCCAAATAACAAGAGCTTAAGCAAATAATTTTGTTTTCTCATTCATATAAAGTCCAGAAGGAGGCAGCTAAGAGCTGTTGCAGTGCTCCTTAGTGTCACCAACCTAGGTTCTTCTATGTTGTTGCTCTGCCTTCCTTGGCACATGGATCCAACCTCATGGTCCCAGATGGCTGGTCAAGCTGGGGCCATCATGTCAGCGATCTAACCAGCTGAAGGAAGAAGAAGAGCATTACCTTTGCACTTTAAGGACTCTTTCTGAAAGTTGCATGCCCCATTTCTACCCGTATTCCATTAGCCAGGATTGAATCACATGTCCACATCTAGCAACCAGGTCAGCTGAAAAGGCAGCCTTTATTCCACGTGGCCACATGCCTAATTAAAAATAAATAAATAGAGGTTATATTACTAGAGGAGAAAGAGAGGATGATGTAGGGGACAACTATTAATCTTCACTTCATTCATGTATGAGAAGTATAAACTTTTTGAAAGACAGATTCGTATTTGATTTAACCTTGTAATCCTGGAATCGGGAAGAGTACCTTATATATATTAATATTGAATGAAAGCATGCATACATAAGAGTAAGACATAGGATACTAGTCATCAATTCTTTTATGGACTCCATTACTACAAGTGACATTGAATACTGAGTTTAAATATATGGAGTCGATTTTATTTTAATATGCACACCTGACTATGGCACATTGAGAACCAAAGTGATATTTAAATGCAGGGAAGTGAAATGAAAAGCGATCACTCTGAACATTTGGACAATAGGAATCTGAAAATCACATGCATTAGACTTGCGTTAACACCAAATTTGAATGTCATTATTGGCAAGCTTATTGTCCTTGCTCTACTCCAACTACCTGTATAGACACAAGTAAATTTACAAATCAGGACTCTTTCCTGATTATTGGAAACATTGGGATTGTCAATTATAATTTAAAAGAGAAGAAATGTGAATCACTCTCCTTGTTCTTTCTCTCTGAGGCCAGTGACAAGTTGTGTCACTGTCACTAACAGCTAGTCAGATATGAAGTTTTCTTAAATTTACCCCTCCCACTCCCCACCTCATCAATGGAAGATGTTGGCTTTGGAGAAGTGAAGATATATCCCTATAAAAGTTCTCCCCACATACATTATAATTTATAATTTGATGTCCCTAGCTTCATTCTTAGATTGTGATTTTGGTAGAAGACTGTTGGATTTCACTTTCTAGTTCTTTTTCTATGGGTCATTATTTAGGCCTCTAGAACTTTCTATTGTGTTTTACATGAAGGTTTAAAACATTTCCTTAACAACACACAGACACGTTATTGTGAGAAAAGGACCTTTCATTTGGGCAAGAACAGGAGGAAGAGGGGAGTAGAAACTAAAAAACTACGGGAACTTAAAAATAAGTTGTACCTCTCTCTCTTATATTCCCTCAAAAATGGCTACAATCTCCTAATTTCCCTTGACTTCCTTTTATGTGCCTATCACCATAGAGTAGACGTTATTGTTAAAATTTGGGATTTATTGCATTTTGATTAAGATCAGAAACTTAACCTTCTGTAAACTGGCAGGAAGATTTAAAATCAAATCCATCCATCCATTCAACAAATACTTGAGTGGCCATACTATGTAAGGTGCAAATATCAACATCTAAATGAATACAGAGATGAATCCCATATCATGTTGGCTCTCAGGAAGACGACCACACAAAATAAGCATCATATAAGAGGTTGTGGTCAGCATTAGGTTTAAATGTGAGTAAGAGGAAAACTCAAAACAGCAGTGGTTTAACGAAGATATTGCTTATCCATTTTAAGAATTCGAGACTTGGGCAGTTCCAACAATGAACCATGGCTGCAAGGTTACTCTGCTGTGCTCTCCTTCCATTTCCAAAGCTCCTTCATGGTACCATGTTGCTTTTGGGGTTGCAGCTTTTATTACCAGTCAGCAGGAAAGGGGAAGGAAAAGAAGAATGCATACCATTTGTATTAGTTTCCTAAGGCTGCTGAAATAAATTGCTAGAAAAGTGGTGATTTAAAACAAAAGACATATTCTCTTACAGTTTTGGAGGCCAGAAATGTGAAATCAAGGTGTGAACAAGGCTGTTCTCCCTCCAAAGTTCCTACTGGGGAATCCTTCCTTGCCTTTTTAAAGCTTCTGATGGTTCCAGGTGTTCCTTGGTTTGGGGCTGCAGAGCTCCGAGCTCTGCTCTGTCTTCACATTGCCATCTCCCCTGTGTGTCTCTGGGTCTCAAATGTCCCTCTGCCTTTTCTCTTATAAGGACACTGTCACTGGACTCAGGACCCACCCTAAATCCGGGATGATCTGGTCGCAGGATCCTTCACTTAATTACATCTACAAAGGCCGTTTTACCAAATAAGCTCACATTTACAGTTTTCAGGTGGTTGTATGTTTCAGGGAGTTACGATTTAACCCACTCTCCCCCTCACTTTAACAAGGCTTCCTGAAAGTTGCACTCATCACTTCCACTTCTATCCCATTTAATAGAACATATTTAGTACCCATACCTAGCTGCCTGGGCAGCTGAGAAATGTAGTCTTTGTTTTGGGTGACCATGTAGGCAGTTAAAAACCAGGATTTCCATTAATAATCACAAGGAAAAGTGATATTGTTTTAATAAAAATTATTTAGAAATGTTACGGTTTAATATAACATACTTGTCCATTTGGGCCAATGTTATACTAAGAAGTTAGACTTGTAAACATTATAAAAATTTTAAATAGTATTTACTTCTTATAAAGAAGGAACTGTAAAAACCCTGCTAGGAATTTGGTACGCAACCAATTCCATAATGGCCACATTTTCCTAGGGAGTTTGGGAGGTTTAGTGAAGCTATTTCATAAAAGCCTCTTCAGGTCCTCTTGCAGTTGCTTCTCTGTGCCTTAACCCTAGTTCCTAGTAAAGTCTGAGAACCACAGACTTATTTTTTAATCGAGAAAGAAATCAGTTCATGGTTGAGGAGAAAAATCTGTTAAACTCACAGACCTATAGCTTGGGGGCAATACAGTGTTTCTTTTCGTAAAGAGGTAATCATCTCTATATTGAGTCGAATCAGAACCGTTTGCTATCGAGTTGAGAAAGATAGATAAATAAAGCCTTAGAGTTTAAAATGAATTGCACTAGATGAAGAAACATGTCTGGGACTCAATCAGCAAACAGCCTGATATTCAAGGTTCTGAGCAGTAGATCTTGGTTTATAAACTGGGAAAAATAAAGCCGCCAAGATACAAGGATCTAAGCGTTCATAAACCTATTGACTAACTACATTGCTCTTGCAATCTTAGAATTTTCTCTTATTGTTAAAATTTTCAGTCAAATTTGGGTCTTCTCACAAAGATTATATGAGGGTTTTGTGCTTGTTTTTTGTTTGTTTTTTTTTGTGAGCCAATAATGCATTTAGAGTAGAACATCAATTCAAAATTATTTCTTCGTATGGCCCCCTTTGCTTGGCTAGATATTCTTTTTACCACTCTCCTGAGGCTCTCTTCTTGTATCCCAAAGCAGAATGCCTCACCTTAAAGAAGAATCTCACATTTGCTACATGTTGCACATAGAAAACTGGTTTGAAATGATACACAATCTCATATGAGGAAGTGAATAGGAGGAACAGAAACGTTTCTCAAGGTACTTGGAACATAATTTATTTAAATAATTATTGGCTGCCAAGAAGTTACCAATCAGATTTAGACTCCTAGGCCCAAGCTATTGATCTAGACTCTGGTATATGAAAGGGAAAGGAACACTTCCCTTCTTGTCCAAAGTATCCAGCTCCAGGATGTTAACCATCAAAATGGCAAAAACTCCAAGCTGTAAAGCTATCACCCCCTGAGCATATTATATGCTTAGTTTTGTCCGCATATATCCCACGTGTTACCATTTAGAAAGTGCAGGTGCTGTTTCTAGCTAAGTTTTGTGAGGAATTTTCCATTTAGCAGTTAGTACTCTACATGGTCAATTCTCAATTTTTAAAAGCCTACCTAACTTTCAGTATCACTAAACTTTAATACTGTGGTATTAGTCAGGCTTATGACAACTGCTAGAAAGTCTAGTTTTCTTTTCCTTGTTTCCTTGGAAACAGGCAAAATTTTGAAATAAAAAAGCTTCTTGATTCCCTTTTAGTGTCCTTTTTTTCCCCACTGTCTCCTTCTAGTCTGCTCAAATTCTCAGTGTCTTCTTTCTGCCCTAAGTGCCTTTTATAAGACCTCTCTGAGGCCATTCTATTACCCGGGGCACTCACTGTTCCCAGTTATCTTACCTCCCCTCCCGGAGTCCAAACTCCTTCCCCACAGCCTTCCCTTAGGTACTATGAGGAAAGCAATCTGATTGAATTAGTTTGAATTCTGGGTCAGTGAGTAATAGTTTCTTTAGTCTCAAGTTATTCACTTTATTAAAGGAGGAGGCTTGTTACCTAATAAGAATAGCTAACTGGAAGAATTTCATTCTGGAAAACAAAGTAAAATAAAATATACAGTTCCTATAATAAGATGGAGTTAAACTGGATGACTTTTAATGCTCCCTTATGTTCTTTAATTTTATGACAAAATAGGAGTTGTATAAGGGACAGAGATTTTTGGCCACAGGCCATTTTCCCTCCCCAGGAGTTGCTCCCTGGATCTTCCCCAGGCTCAGCTTATTGCAGTTCTTAGGACCAGTTGGGACTTTGGGCTAGAAACATGTGAGAACCTCTGTCCAGTAGAAATACAGTGAATCACATATGTAATGTTGAATGTTCTAGTAGCCATATTTTTTAAAGTTATAAAAAAAAAAGGAAATGTAATTTAATTTAACCCAACATATCTAAAATATTAGCACTTCAACATATAATCAGTATTAAATTATTAATGAATATTTTACATTATTATTTTCATAGTAAGTCTTTCAAATCCAGTGTGTATTTTACACTTACATCACATCTTAGTTGAAACTAGTAACATTTCATGTGCTTTAATACACGTGTCTAGGGGTTACCATACTGGACACTGTAGTTCTAGACCATGAATCTCCACCATCGCTGTACATTAGAATCATCTAGGAACCTTTTAAAAGCGCTGATGTCCAGGCCAAACCCCAGACTCATTAAATCAGAGTCTATCTGGGGTAGAAACTGGACTCACAAATTTTTTAAAGATACCCAGGTGACTACGATGGGTAGCTAAGGCTGAGAAAGGGCTAGACTAGTGTTTCTCAACTTTGGCTTAGAACATTTGTATAGTTTTTGTTTTGAACAGCTACGCCCAATCTCCAATGCTCCAGAGGTTCTGATTTTAATTGTTTAGATTGGGAACTAGTTTTGTTTAGATTGGGTACTAGGCAAAGATATTTGTTTAAATTTCCGCCAAGAGACTATAATGTACAAGCCAGGTGGAGAAACATTGGTGGACACTTTTTTAATTTCGTTTTTTAAAACTGAAGTACAGTTGATTGGCGGACACTTTTGAATTCAGTTTTCTATCAACAGCTTTCTCTATGATCTTCCTGATCAGCTGATTAGGCTTCCATCTTGATTCCAAGACACACTTCCCAAACTCTACCTGGAGTCTTATAGTTGGTTCCTTGTTTTTGTTTCCCTACTTTGGCCCCTACTGAACCCACATTGTATTCCATTTCCCATAGATCTGTCATCTGTTGCCTTGCTAGTTTCCCCTTCAGACACTAGAATTCTCTCCCAAGACCCCAGCCAGTAAATAGGTCACCTGCTGACAGACATCCCCTGTAATAGTTGTCCGACTGCTGGGATTCCCAGGTATTACCCTTCCCTGAATTTTATATCATTGCTTGGTTGCCCATTGGACACTTTCCTCAGATCACAATAGAATTTCCCATTGCTGGGGATTTGCCTCTGCCACCACCTCCTGCCTGTCTCTATCCATCCCAGGTGCCACAGACTTCCTCAGCCTTCAGCCGTGTTCATCACCTCAGCCCAGGCGCCACCCCTGGTACTAAATCCAGGTTATATATTCTTTCTACTCTGCTTTGTTCTTTTTTTGGGGGGGGGAGTTTTAATTAATATATTTAGCACAAGTCTCTTTTTAAAATATACTTATTTTAAAAGCCCAAGCAAAAGCCCTGACATTCATTTCGAAAGACAAATCATTTCAGTGCTCTTCCTTGAAGTGCCTGCAGTTCCTTCCTCTGGTCTCAGAGAAGGGCATGGGACACGTGCTTCACATCATCAGGATAAAAATCCAGGAGGGAGAAATCTTGTTGCAGAGGGTAGCTGTTTTCATCTAACACAAAGAGGCTGCACCTTTGGGACACAAGGTACCCCGCTGCGCGACAGCAAGGCATGGAGTAGGTCCGCGGCGATTAGGCAGTAGGTGACGTCTGAGGGAGGGACCATAACTCTGTTGAGCCAGTCAGCAGAAATGTTGAGAAGAATCTTCTCTATCAGCTTTGATCCTACATGGATGCAAACCTTATATATTCCATCTACTGTGGTCATTAAAGCTGGCGATTTTAGATGCTATCCCTTCCAAGGTAGTTGCCCGACCAGGTGTTAGTGCCAGAAAAGTTGTCGCAAAGGAATGGTACAGAAGGTGTCCACACAGTGTTGACGCTGAGGGGGAATTGTTCTAACTAGTCTCAGGACTTAATGAAGCTCAGGTTCTTTAAGTCTCATTGCAGAAAGAATTCAGTGAGAGACAAAGTGATACTTAGGAAGTGGATAAGGAGGGATACACATTCCATAGACAGAATGAGGTCCATCTCAAAAGGCAAGAACGGCCTTGGGAAAGACACACTCCACAGACAGTGTGAGCCACTGCAGAAGGTGAGAGGTGCACTCTGCCTCATTCTGATACAGCCAAAATATCTCATCAAACACATGAGAAGGATGTCTTTATGATTGACACACATTTTCTTGTCAGTCCTCCCTCCCTGGAAGCTCACACTAAATTCCCTTAGACTGTTGATTATAGTTTCCTCCCCTAGTTCTATTTTTACACCCAATTGCACTTATGAGCCCATGCTTCTCAAGTTAGCTCCTTCTCTTATTGGCCGCATCTCAGATACCGCTATCACCATCTACACATTTACCTAAGCTGGGAGAATTGGGAATGCTCTTGGCTCCCTTAATCCCTACCTGCAGTTTGGTCACCTTGTTCTTTTTTTAAAAAAATTAATTTATGTAATTATTTATGGCTGCGTTGGGTCTTCGTTGCTGTGCATGGGCTTCTCATTGCGGTGGCTTCTGTTGTTGCGGAGCATGGGCTCTAGGAGTGCGGGCTTCAGTGGCTGTGGCTCGAAGGCTCTAGGACACAGGCTCAGTAGTTGTGGCGCACGGGCTTAGTTGCTCCGTGGCATGTAGGATCTTCCCAGACCAGGGCTTGAACCCGTGTCCCCCGCGTTGGCAGGCGGATTCTTAACCACTGCACCACCAGGGGAGCCCCACCTTGTTTTTTTGATTCTACCAATTTTCTTTTTCACATTGCAGTATTTCTCCACAGACTTATCTTTATAAAATACACTGAAGCATCACACACTTGTTTAAAACTTCCTGGCTTCCATCTGCCTACAAAAGTACAAATTTCTAAGCATGGCACATAACAATAAAATTAATCATGTATACGATTGCCAGGACTGGGTTAAGAACCTCCCATTTTTCAGTCTTTCCTCAAGCTATGTGTTCAGGCTCATCTCATTACATTCGTGCCTTGTACCTTCTGTCCAGTCACTCTGAACATGCACTGTGCATTCGGGACTTTTCCCATGTTTGCTATTCCTCCTGCCTGGAGTACCCTTCCTTCCATTCTTTGCCTGGGAAACATTTATTTATCTTCAGAGTTTAAATGGAGTAGCCATTCTAAAATTCTGAAATTTGACATTCTTTCTCTATGGATCTTTAGCTCTTTGCACTGAATTACATTACTAGCATTTACTGAATTATTAATTATTTATGTCTGTCTACCCAGTTAGGATGTGAGCAGAAATTTCTTATCTATCTCTGTGTTCCCATCTCTGGAACATGTTAGGTGTTCAGCAAATGTTAGATATGGTTATTGCATAAAAGGATCATGGTCTCTTTTATACGGAACTGTGTAAATCCTTTTATTTTCACCTATTTGGGGAGTTAATTGTTGGTACACATTCTGAGACCATTTAATAGGAAAATACATGAAGATTTTAGTCCCAGGTTTCTTTTTTCTTACTTTCCTTCTTGTCAAAAGCATCTTACCCAGTCACCCAGTGCTATTCATTGCCTCAGAGGAAGATGTGATCGAATCTGGAATAAAGCACTAATACTTATTTCTGAAAATTTATAGCAAAGACAAATAGTAGAGTAAAGCAATTTGATTTGCTAGAGCCAAACAATTAGAAGGAGGCAAATATTTTAGGTTCCCAAAAGTCAGAGTTTGGAGAACTGAGACTAGTTTATACCAGAGTCTTTCAAATTTTTTTTGATAGTGCCTCACAGAAATAAATATATATCCAATCTACAACACACACAAACCCACACAGAAGTAAAACAGGAGTTTTATAAAACAATAGTTACTCTTATTATGTGATAGAGTAGTATTTTCTATTCAGTTTGATTCTATTTAATTTTTAAGAAAAATACATTTATTTTATAACCTGTTTATGCATGACAATTTATGGTTTGAAAATCTGATTTATACTACAAATCCTAAAATGGAAAGAATTTACTATTTAATGTTAGGTCATTTTTCTCACCACTATGAAAAGTGATAAAATTTCAGCCAGCTGTCAAGAAGAAGATGAGAGGCACATGACAAAAATTTAGATCCTACCTTACCTAGAAAACCCAAATAGGTTTAGAAGGAATTCAAGGAAAACAGTGAAGAAGAACACAGGCCCTTTAGAGAAGCTTTGCAGGAACCTCAGTGCCCTAGGACTTTGATGTCGATCTGTGGCTGGAGGAGGGGTCTGGGCAGCAGAGACTGGAGGTCTCACAGAGGGGAACACACATTCCAGTGTGGGAGAGGGAAACAGAAGAGCTATATAACAGAGGTATATAGTAGAGCTGAGAAAACTGGAGGACCGGAAAAGGCCTGAAATTAGGATGAGAAAAACTCCAAATGCATGAGATCTTGTGACCAGGCACCACATCAGCACCATATCTCACATATCAGCAAGCAGACGCCAGCTCGCAATACCCAAAGGCCAAGTAAGGGCAGCCAGACCACAGCAAATGTCAGGTCATGATGCCTGAAGGCCAGGTGGGACAAGAGACAGCTAACCAGACTACAGCTTTGGACCAGCAATTCCCTATCCTCACCCTCAATACATAGATACACAAGGCTGATACATAAGTCCCCAGGGAACTTAGTTCACTTAGGGGAGAGAAGGGAAGACTGAATAGGAGGAGGAAGAGGAGAAGGAAAACTTTTTTTTTTTTTTTTACTACCTGCCTCAAAGACATTGAACTTTAAAGACATTGAGTTTAAGACGTTGAAATGGCAAAAATACGAGATGTTCACCATCATTTCTGTACATGTGAGTAATGACTGCACATTTTAAATCTACTAAACACAGCTAACTGCCAAAGTGACACATCATCTAATGGAGAGTGTCTCTCATCGTCCATCTGTTATCAGCAGAGGTTTTCTGATTGATGTAGGTAAGGATGAAAGTTTTAGCATTCTTTCTTCTACCTCAACAAAGGCCAGTCAGAGGGAGGAGACATTACACCAGCAACTGATGGTGATCTCTTGAGGCAGCTAGGAGCACTTCAGCAGCCAGGCTGAGGCAGGGGAAAGCAGAAAGGATCATGGGTGGAAATGCTATTAAGAACAATCCCAGGCTAGAGGGGGATCTGAAAGGAAGAGTTTGACCAGCACCTGGAGGCAGAGCAATGGCTTGGGCAGGATCCCAAGAGAGGACACCCCTTACTCATGGGGACCCAATAATGGAAGAGAGAATAGAGTTCGATACTGGGTGGTCAAGAAGTACCCTGAGCCATCTGAGAAAGGCAGTCAAATTCCAGTGGAGTAGGAGACAGGCAGTACACATAAGCTGGGCTGGTCAGGTGCAGCTGGAATGTTGACCTTGTGATGTGGGTTTTGCTGATTGTATTTTGGACTCTCAACCAGCCCTACCTGCCTTCAAAGGCACACTGCCCATGGACAGGGAACTCTCATGAGTCACTGCTCTCCATGCTCACCAACCACTTTGTTTCCTCAGTATTTAGATGGCTCATTCTCGCTTCCTCTGTACCTGCCTTCAACTTCAAGGACATCTGCATTCTCTTAACGTCTTCACCTTTATCTGCCCATGACACTTGCTTCTCTTTAGACAATGTACCTCACAGTGCATGCAGATCTCTCACCAGCACCTTTAAAGCATCTTTGGCCAACCCTTCCTGCAAATTTTCAACTCTGTATCAATTGTATGATTTCTCTCTTTTTTTTTTCTTTCCTGTTATATCCAGCCTACAAAGCATGGTTACAAAATATTGCCTAAGTGTATAGAATGGGGCCATTCCAAATGTAGGCCACCCAATCCCAGTTGGTCTTTTAATACTGTATGAAAATCCTTTTAAAAACGTAGTGTGCTGATATACATTCTCCCCAAAGCTCTGATAATCTGTCAGCGCATTTACTTGTAATAAAACAAATAATAGCTAATATTTATTGAACACTCATTGTGATTGGTGTTCTACAAGCATTACCTCATTTAATTTTCACAACCACATAGTGACAGGTACTATTATTGACCTCATCTTACAGGTGAAGAAATCTAGAATTAGAGACATTTGCTCCTAGTCGCAGTTAGCATATGAAAGAGCCAGAGTTCAAATCATTTCCTCTCTGATTCCAGAACAATGCATTTTAACCACTAGGCGGCTCTGCATACTTCTCAACAGGCTATTCTTTTTTTAAAAAATTATTTTTAATTATTTTTTAAAATTATTTTTAATTTTTTATTGAAGTATAATTGATTTACAATGTTGTGTTAGTTTCAGGTGTACAGAAAGTGATTCATATGTATATATGTATATAATTAGTTCCAACCTATTTCTGTTCATAATCTTGATATCGGTGGGCCCAGATTACCTCGGAGGAGGCGAGTGTAATTTCTTGTTTGTTTGTTTGCGGTACGCGGGCCTCTCACTGCTGGGGCCTCTCCCGCTGCGGAGCCCGGGCTCCGGACGCGCAGGCTCAGCGGCCATGGCTCACGGGCCCAGCCGCTCCACGGAAGGTGGGATCTTTCCAGACGGGGGCACGAAGCCGTGTCCCCTGCATCGGCCGGCGGACTCTCAACCACTGCGTCACCAGGGAAGCCCAGGTATCATTTTTATATGTGACTTGCTCACTCCTTAAAAGCTTTCTGCCTCCTCTATGGTTCCTATTTTCTCTAGGAAGGCAAAAATAGGATTTTTTATTTTTTGCTGTACGCGGGCCTCTCACTGTTGTGGCCTCTCCCGTTGCGGAGCACAGGCTCCAGACGCGGCAGGCTCAGCGGCCATGGCTCATGGGCCCAGCCGCTCCGCGGCACGTGGGATCTTCCCGGACAGGGGCACGAACCCGTGCCCCCTGCATCGGCCGGCGGACTCTCAACCACTGCACCACCAGGGAAGCCCACGAGTGTCATTTCTATTCACTTGGGAGTGCTCTAAGTGATGACATCATATCCTTTCATGCCCCCCAAATGTAACTGTCTTCCTGGCATCCTGATGTTGTTCCCATTTTACACATGTTCCTTAGGACCCAGTAAAATATAGAACCCTGAACGGTCAAGCTACATATTTGAGTTTGAAGTGTTAAATGTGTAAAACGTTAGGTTGAACTCAGATAATCAAAACTCAAGTTGTATACCCCATTGTCTCTGCAATGGGAAGGCAACAAACTCGGTACCAAAATTTGCAAAACTCAAAATCTGAGAGCTTCAGTATTAGAATTTTATGCAGTTATTCCTGCCCTTTCCCACAATACCCACTGATGGCTTTCTTCTTACTCCTTTCTCATCCCACCCCCATCTAGTCGACCCTCCTGTCACTCACTTTTTGGCATGAGGATCTCGGCCTCTGCTTGTGCCTAGGTTCGTTCTGTGGCAGCTGTTTTCATTACCATCTCATTATTTCACTGAGGGGGAGATGTTTCCATGGTGATGCTGAATTGCATAAGTAGAGATTTTACTACACTGAGCTTTTGTCTACTCAATGCTCCAGTTACAGGGGAATTGAGCTAGAACCTTTCCAGTAGGAAAATAGATTGTAAATCTCCCTTTTGTTTAGTGTTATGTCTGTGCTTTTTATCAGTGAATGTATGTTGTAATTATGATTTCTAAACAACAGATGGAAGTTGATGAAGAAAACAAGTAGCTGTTTCTTTTTATTCTAATTAACTTGACCTTTTAACATATCCATGGAAGTTTCCAGAGTGGCATTTCATGGGATAACTGACTAGTACTTTTAATATTTTTTTAATAGCCCCACAAGGAAAAGAGAATTTGGAATCCCAGGAAAAATTCTATATGGCAATTAGACCCAATTACTAATGTGATTATTGTCTAAGCTTTGATTGCTTCCAAAGTTGTCATTGCCCAGGGAAACAAAGGTCACAACAGCATTGAAATGACTATTTAATACTTTCTTCACATGTGAATGAGTGACACAGCTTTTCATTAATTGCTTTGTGGCTAATCCTACATTTGCAGGAAGATTTTTATTAATACATTTTCCCTTGCAGTAAACCTTCAATAATTTGATCTTACTAAAAGTAAATCTGTCCATAGCTGCAGATTCCTTTTTCACCATTTGCTTTTGGACTTTTAGCCAAATCAAACCCCATTTGTTTAACACTTAAGTTCTTAAGCTTTATATTCTAATTTTTAATTTAACAACTCTGTGCTAACTGAAGTCCAAAGGCAATTAAAAAGTTTAGAATAAATAGCATTGACACTGACAGAAGTATTAAGGACATCCATTAAACAAATGCACCAATGAGGTAAGTACATTGGAGCATGTTAAGGTTAATACAGAGCATGATCAAACCAATTGCGGCCTGGAATTCAGTTTACTATAGATATATTTCTCTTTTTTTAAACATTAACTCACAGTATTTTTTAAAATTTATTTATTTATTTATTTTTGGCTGTGTTGGTCTTCATTGCTGCACGTGGGCTTTCTCTAGTTGCGGCGAACAGGGGCTACTCTTCGTTGCGGTGCATGGGCTTCTCATTGCGGTAGCTTCTCTTGTTATGCAGCACAGGCTCTAGGCATGTGGGCTTCAGTAGTTGTGGCATGCGGGCTCAGTAGTTGTGGCTCGTGGGCTCTAGAGTGCAGGCCCAGTACTTGTGGTACACGGGCCTAGTTGCTCCGTGGCATGCGGGATATTCCCGGACCAGGACTCAAACCCATGTCCTCTGAATTGGCAGACAGATTCTTAACCACTGAGCCACCAGGGAAGTCCTAGACATATTTCTGACCAAATCCAATGGACTTTTGATGAGAATATTATTTTCATATAGTTACTGGTATTTTAGCATTAGTGCTGCAGAGATTCTCCCATGGCTAATTTTGAATAAATGTAACCTAATAGGTGGTACAGTAGGATACAGTGCAACAGAACACTTCTTGAGGAACTATGATGTATTAGAAACAATGGTAGATCTTTTCCTACATTACCTCATTTACTCCTTGCACCAACGTGAGGTGGATATTACCATTTCCTCTTAAACGATGATGAAACAAACGTTTGGATGTTTACGTAACTTGCTGATTGTCAAGCATCCAGTCAGTATTAGCATTGGGGTTCAAATTCTGGTGTTCAAGTCTATTGTTCCTAACACCTCATCAGAAGTAACTGTGGAATTATAGTAGTCACTGTCGATCTCTAAATAAACTAAGAAAGCTTTTGGGGGTACTGTGTGAACAATTTTAGGGTGAGAGCAAGATGAGGAACCATAGAAGAGATAGCAAAATCTAGCACAAAAATCTGCTTTTATGAAGAATTTTGTGTGTTAATAAGTAATAGTAATACTTTAGGCAAATAAATCACATATTAAAATGAAAAATAGAATTTTTTGTGGGTGAGAATTTGTTTGGTGGGCAGTTCAAACTTAGTACAGTTTCTCCTCTCTATGAGGCCTCATTTCAAATCAAAGGGCATTAGAATTGTTCATCACTGTTTATTTTAAGCTGCTTCTATTTCAATCAAAGTCCCACTTCTAAGGGAGTAATATCTCCTATCTGTACATGAAATTCAAGTGCTCTCTTCCTTAAGTGCTTAGATATAACCCACAGAATGTCATAACCTGTACATCTGAAATACATGTAGGTTCAAGACATGATGGTCTTGCCTTAATATCCCATTTGGCATTCAAAGTTCTATTTCATTAACCCACTGAGCTAGATTAAGTAAAATTCCATCTTTCTTTATTAGAATATTTGATTTTTATTAGAACATTGCTTATTATAATTATTTACTTTCCCTGTAAAACTTTGTTTTCTATATTTTAGGTTAAGGAGAAATTGTGGAGTTGAGGAAGGAGATGTGTATTGACATAGGCTTATCAGGACAGCCTCTAGTCAGGGTATTTCCAAAATATGCAAGATGAAACTAACAAAACCAAAGTGTTCATTCAAGTATTTGTAGAATTGAGTCCTTTGAAAATTGAGTTGTAGACAAAGCAGAGCTCCATCTGACTGGGAGCCAAGTATCACCTGGTACTATTTTTGTACAGTCTATTATTATCAAGAAATATCTTTACAGAGAGTGAAAGGATAATGACCTTTCAGTCCTCTAAATGTGGATAACAGCTCAATGTCAAAATACATTGCTATGCTTCACCACGTAACTAGAAAGAAAATTAATCAAAATTTTATGTGTGCAGATGGAAATGCTTAAGCCAGTTTTACAAACCAATTACTGTTCAGTTCCAAAATCCTGTAACTTGTTCAAGATTTAATACACGCTGAACAGCCTCAGAACTCCTTGAAGAATAATAATTCACACTTAATGTAGAATGTAAGTTGACTACTATTTCTGTGTTCTTTAGTTTCTATATTTTTCAGTTAAGTTATAATTCAGGACCACGTAGGAGGTGCCTTTATAGAATATGTTTTCTGCTGATTGGCCTTTTTACAAAGACTTAATGCAGCATATTTTTCCTGATGTAGTACCGTTGCTATTAGGGGTTCTGATTCTGCACTCCTTGTTCAGAATAAATATCCTGAGAATCCTGGATAAAGACAGCTGTATTTAGGATTAAGAAGCAAGGTTTTATTTTAGCATTTGTCAGAGCTAAACCTTCAGAATTACTATTAAAAGGTTTAATTCTGCAGGGATTTTTGTTGTTGTTGTTATTGTTTTTGCTTAGAAAAGCTGTTGATGTCCAGATCAAAGAATACACATTACTGTTTTATTTTAAATAAATTTTTGTTACAATGTAAATAATATGTGCTCATGTATAAACTAGAAAAAGAGATAAACAAAATGAAAATAAAAATCACTCATAATTCCACCACTCAGATATACCATTGTTAATATTTTAGTATTTAATATTAGTATATAATCAGATGAACATTTTAAAAATAATAGCCATAATTTGCTAATATTGACAATAGTGCTAAATTTTTAACATTTTCTAGATTTTAAAAATTGCAGTGTATCACATTATGACTGCCACTTAGTAAGCAATATATTTTGAATGTTTTTCCATGTCTTCAATAAGCCCATTTACAATGGTATGAAAATATTAAAGACTAAATATAGTGTCCTATAAATGAATCTTTAATTGTTTTTGTTTTATTATTCCCTAAAACTGTTTTGAAAAATTTAGATACCCAATTGTTCATTTTAAGTCAATGTTTACATTTTAAATCTTGGGTTTAATAGTTACCAAATGTGCCATGTCCATAATATTAAAATATTAACATTTTAAATTAAAACTGTTAGGAGCTCTTAAGTATAGCTAATGGAATATAATATCATAGTGATTTGGTGCCCACAATTGTACATTTGAAAAATACATCAACTAGATGTTTTTGTCAGAAAGTATACATTGTTCCTTTTCCTTCTTATGCTCATATTTCCATTACATTTACCTCACTGATTTATCCTAATATAATCTATTTTTATTTTTGAAGTATTTATGTTTTGAAAAGATTTATTGATTACATTTTTATACCTCTCTGAAGCAAAATATACACATAAAATGACATTTGAAAATTTACTTATTGTCTATTACCATCTGTTAGAAATTCTTTTGGATTGAGTTATATTTATATTTAGTATTAAATGATTGATCAAAGATAGCTAAATGCATTGCACTTTTCATAATTTACTATTAAACATTAAAGTAAGATTTTATCAGAAATACATTTCTTTTTTAAAAATTTATTTATTTATTTTTGATTGCGTTGGGTCTTCGTTGTGGTGCACTGGCTTCTCACTGCGGTGGCTTCTCTTGTTACAGAGCACGGGCTCTAGGCATGCGGGCTTCAGTAGTTGTGGCACACAAGCTCAGTAGTTGTGGCTCATGGGCTCTACAGCACAGGCTCAGTAGTAGTGGTGCACGGCCTTAGTTGCTCTGCAGCATGTGGGATCTCCCCAGACCAGGGCTCGAACCCATGTCCCCTGCACTGGCAGGCAGATTCTTAACCACTGTGCTACCAGGGAAATCCCAGAAATACATTTCTAATTAAATAGAGGAAGTTTTTTTCCTGCAGTAAAGGTCATATCCATAGGTAAGGATGCCCTATTTCTAAAATGAGAGTTCTAGTGGAAATTAACTAAATGTTCAGTTATAAGTGTATGGCTTACATAAAGTTTTTTCATTATTGTTTCTAAGTGCGTTATTTATGATAGAATCCACAGCACATCTCCTCTAAGTTAGTCTAAATTGAGCAAGTTTGTGGCAAGAATGAAAAAATAAATAGAGAAGTGGTTGACATGTGATGGTGAACAGGAGACCCACCCAAAGAAAAGACAAATATAAATTTATAATATCAATAATATTTTAAGAAATGTTAATGAAAATATATATCCTATGAGTCTGAGTATATGCTAAAAAACTCTGAAACCCATTAACTTACCTCCACCATTGTTTTATCACCCAAGCTTGAGATAGTCATAGGAAGTAAAAAAAAAAACATATATATATATATATATATTTCACTACCTCCTCTTGAAATCATTTTTTAAAAAATGTCACAGAGACCCAAACAGTTTCACAGACACCAAATTTTTGAACTGTCCTTTGTTTGGCACCCCATAATCTTTATACAATCTGGGGAAATGCAGCCTTTGTAAATTCAGAATGGGCAAGAGGTATGCTTTTTTTTTTTTTTTTTTGGTAAAGTGGAAAAAGGCACTAGCGAAAGTGAAGCTAGAGAAGGAAAGCAGACATGATATTTTGACCATAGCCACATTCTCACATTTAAGAAAAAATTTATTTTAAAAAACGACCTGGAAATTTATTTTCTTAATGTGTACTGTCAACACTTGTGTTCCATACAGAGTGCCTTCAGATATCCCCAAAGATACTGAACCTTGGGCTGAACATCATTGGTGAACTAGGTCTTTAACACTAAAACATTTGCCTAAATATACTGACAAGTGATTAATATTAAAACATAGTTGTTTTTAAGATGGTTACTCAGAAAGAGGAAATTCCAACACTCCAAGCAAGGGTTTGTGGAGCTGCACTAATGCCACATTTCAGATACTCTGTTGGTGTTTCCTTATTTTGCACATCTTTTCAAACTTGTCTCTCCCACCAGTCTCTTGCTCACCCATCAGTCTCTCTTTGACTACTTCACAGCTTTTGCTAACTAATCCTGTCTGCTTCTTTATTACTTTAGTTTTCTCTTGGCCCCTTCTCTGCCTCAAGACCTTTCTTTGTACATCCTTTCAGCTTCAATCTTGCTGCCTGATTCCTTCAAAATTCACAACTGCAATTTCCTTAGAGCAGGATTCTGATTGACCCATCTTATTTCTGCTTGGTCAGAGATTTTGATGCCAAGCCACCCTGAGCTTCTGGCCAGCTCGCAGACTGGCTGCCTAGTCAGATTTGGTAAAAGTGGAGTGCGTCATCAAAGGCTTGAAACTGTCCCTTCAGTAAGATGATCCACCTTGCACATAGAACACCAGTTTAAGAATACTGCTATACCCTCAATAACACTATTTTGCATGTTGATTTTTTTTGACGAAGCAATATATTATAAACATTCTTCATGGTAATAAATTTTTTTGATATCACCTTAATGCAATAGTTTCCAAACAACATTGCACATTGCAATTTGGGAGCTTAAAAAAATAATGATGCCTGTGTCTCATTCCCAGTAACTATGATTTTTTTTTTTTTTTTGCGGTACGCGGGCCTCTCACTGTTGTGGCCTCTCCCGTTGCGGAGCACAGGCTCCGGACACGCAGGCCCAGCGGCCATGGCTCACGGGCCCAGCCGCTCTGCGGCATGTGGGATCTTCCCGGACTGGGGCACGAACCTGTGTCCCCTGCATTGGCAGGCGGACTTTCAACCACTGCGCCACCAGGGAAGCCCAGAAAGTATGATTTTTAAAAAGTGACCCAGGCTTTGGAATTTTTAAAATATCTTCGGATAATTCTGAATTGCAGACAAGTTTGGGAACCATGGCTTTAATGGTTGCAGAGTCCTTGAATGGAGGCACTATAACTTATTTAATAAATATTTTCTCAATAGATATATTTTAAGATTGTTGTTAAATTTTCACTACTTTAAGCAACACTAACAAGACCGTCCTCTTAGCAAAATTTTTTAGCAGAGCTGTGGTTACATTCTTAGGACAAATTCCTACTACTGGAATTATTGAATCAAAAAGCATAAACATTTCCAAGCTGCCCTCAAAAAAATTTACAAACTTATACCTTTGCCAACAATGTATGTATTAATATCTTTGCCTATTCCAGCTAATACTGAGTATTTAATTATTAGTTTTTTCTATTTAGAAGTAAATAAAACTGTATGTTTTATTTTAATTTTATTTCTTGCATTACTAGGAAGCTTGAATTCCACCCCATTCCCAGTTTATTTTGCCCTTTTTTTCCTTCTGTGAATTATTCATACCTGTTTTTGTTCATTTTTCTCTAGGGTGATCATCTTTTCTCTGATTTGTTTATTTTTTCTTTGCATACTAAAGCTATAGATCCTTTGTCATATATGTTGTGCATATATTCAAGATTGTTTGCTTTTCATTGTTGTTTAGCCATACAGATTCTTTATAAAGTTAAATAATTCGATCTTTTAAAATTTTTTCTATTTTTTTAGTGCCAGTTTATTTTTAATGTATTTTTAAATCAAGATATAATTGACGGGCTTCCCTGGTGGCATAGTGGTTGAGAGTCCGCCTGCCGATGCAGGGGACACGGGTTCGTGCCCCGGTCCGGGAAGATCCCACATGCTGCGGAGCGACTGGGCCTGTGAGCCACGGCCGCTGAGCCTGCGCGTCCGGAGCCTGTGCTCCGCAACGGGAGAGGCCACAACAGTGAGAGGCCTGTGTACCGCAAAAAAAAAAAAAAAGATATAATTGACATATTAGATTAGTTTCAGGACCACAACACAATGATTCGATATTTGTATATTTTGTGAAATGATCACCACAATAAGTCTAGTTACCATTCACCACCATACATAGTTTCAATTATTTTTCTTTTTTTTGTAATGAGGGTTTTTTAGATTCACTCAACTTTCAAATATGCGATACGATATTATTAAGTATAGTCACCATGCTGTACATTAATCCCCATGACATTTATTTTATAACTTGAAGTTTGTACCTTTGATTCCCTTTACCCATTTTGCCCACCTCTGGTAGCCACCAATCTGTTCTCTGTATCTATCAGCTTGGGGTTTTTGTTTTATTTGTTTGTTTGTTTGTTTTGTTTTATAAATTCCACATATAAGTGATATCATACAGTATTTGTCTTTCTGTCTGACTTATTTCACTTAGCATAATGTCCTCAAGGTCTATTCATGTTTTTGGAAATGGTAAAATTTCATTCTTTTTTAAGGCTGAATAGTATTCCAGTGTGTGTGTGTGTGTGTGTGTGTGTGTGTGTGTGTGTGTGTGTGTGTACCATTTTCTTTATCCACTGATGGACACTTAGGTTGTTTCCATAGCTTGGCTGTTGTAAATAATGCTGCAATGAACATGGAGTACATATATATTTTTGAATTCATGTTTTCATTTTCTTCAGATAAATACCCAGAGTGGAATTGCTGGATCATATGGTAGTTCCATTTCTAATTTTTTGAATGACTTTCATACTGTTTTCCTTAGTGGATGCACCAATTTACATTCCCACCAACAGTGCACAAGGGTTCTCTTTTCTCCACATCCTTGCCAACACTTCTTAGTTCTTGTCTTTTTGCTAATAGCCACTCTAACAGGTGTGAGGTGACATCTCAATGTGGTTTTGATTTGCATTTCCCTGATGATTAGTGATATTGAGCATTTTTTCATGTGCCTATTGGATATCTGTATGTCTTCTCTGGTAAAATGTCTATTCAGATCCTCTGCCCATTTTTTAATAAAAAACTTTTTTATATTGAGGTGTATGAGTTCTTCATATATTTTGGATATTAACCCCTTATCAGATATACGATTTGCGAATGTTTTCTTCCATTCAGTAGGTTGCCTTTTCATTTCATTGATGATTTCCTTTGCTGTGCAGAAGCTTTTTAGTTTGATGTAGTCCCACTTGTTTATTTTTGCTTTTGTTCCCTTTGCTTTAGGAGTCAGATTCAAAAAAATCTTTGCCAAGACTGATGTCAAGGAGCTTACCACCTACATTTTCTTCTAAGAGTTTTATAGGTTCAGGTCTTACTTCTAAGTCCTTAACCAATTTTGGGTTAATTTGTGTGTGTGATGAAAGAAGTAGTCTAGTTTAATTCTTTTGCATGTGGCTGTCCAGTTTTACCAACACTGTTTATTGAAGAGACTGTCCTTTCTCCATTTTATGTCCTTGCCTCCTTCATTGTAGATTAATTGACCATATAAGTGTGGGTTTATTTCTGGGCTCTCTGGTCTGTTCCATTGATCTATGTGTGCCAGTTTCTTGGCTTAAAAAATACAATTTTTCATTAACAATTTTTCTAACCCTCAAAAATATAACCTTTATCAAGACTGAAATTTGTTATTTTTGTGATAAATAAATGAGATCTGAAGAGTATAACAGGTTTGTATTACTCAGCCATTATTTGTTTTGCATCCATTTCTTACCAGAAGCATAAGTGAATAAACACAAAAGACATGCAAAAGTTTAACTCCAAAAGTTTTTCCTTTTTGCAACACTTCTGCAATAGACACACTGAAAATTTCCCGGATATACTGAAGCAACAAGGAAACAATGGTGATGGTATAATAAAGCCAGATGATATTCAACTGAAGACTCTCTTGCTCATTTTATTTCATAACCAAAATCCCAAAAAGAGTTTAAAAGGGATTTGGTTCCCCATAGTGCTACCCTGACATTTGTGTTTGTCGGTAATGCAATCCGTAGATATAGATCTCAAGTCCTGTGGAAAGTTAGCATTAAATTACTGGTTAATGTAACTCTGGAAGAATCGTGTTCAGTACAGCATGTCTTTGAACCAACTCAAGTATCCTTATAGTTGTCCTCCAGTTTATGATGCTGAACATATGGTGCTCTAACCCAATAAGAAAATAGTAAAGATGAGATTGCCTTGTAGTCTCATTTAGACAGTTAATTTTATCTTTGTTTTCTTAAGTCACATTTCGTTGTTCTTCTCAATGGTGCAAAACTAATTGGCTCTTATCACAGTTACATTACCATTACACAGGCAGATAAAATTAATGCAAAGTAAAAGATCACTACAATCAGAGATATCTGGTTAAAAGGGAGACAGGCTTGCATAAAGTGGCTGCACAATCCACAGAAGGCTCTGGCAGAATAATAAATCATTACTTTCTCCAGGTTATCATCTTGCACTCTAGTTCATTATTTTGTATCATTTGTTTTAACCTTGGATTGTCCCCACTACATCTGCTCTGCTGTGATTAATTCTGCTGATGGAAATAAACTGTCGAAGGGCAACGCTGTACTGCATGACTAATTAGCCTACCGAATTATGTCCATAAATTAACATTTTGTTTTTATTCATTTAAATAAATCAAAGTTGCCCAAACTTATTTTGTACAGATCGCTCTAATACCAATTTATTTTTGTAACCTTTTAGCTAGATCAGATTACTTACTTTTTGGTCAACTAATTTGTAAACGGTTTCTTACCTTTACATTTCTACAGCTACTATAGCTAGGTTATTGTCCCCGTTGGCCCAAGTGGAAGAAAATATTTTTTTTTCAGTTAAGCTGATCTCTCCATCAGGCTTTCTGCTTTAGTTTACCCTTCCTCTGCTTCCTCCTACCCTCAATCCTGGCCACAGCCCTTCATCCTCTGTTTTTACTGATTATAAGAAAATGAGGGCTTCCCTGGTGGCGCAGTGGTTGAGAGTCCGCCTGCCGATGCAGGGAACATGGGTTCGTGCTCCGGTCCGGGAAGATCCCACATG
>NC_041218.1:72841521-72884334 GCF_002837175.3 Physeter macrocephalus
AAAAAAAAAAAAAAAAAAAAAGAAAATGACTGTGATATGGATTGAATGTCTGTCCCTCCCAAACTAATATGTTGAAGTCCTAATCCCCAGTGTGATGGGCCTTTGGGAGGCAATTAGGCTTAGATTTGGACATGAGGGTGGGACCCTAATGATGGGATCAATGTCCTTATAAAAAGAAGAGGAGACACAAAATCTGTCTCCATGTCATGAGGATGCAGCAAGAGGGCTGCAAAGCAGAAAGCATGCTCTCATCAGACATCAAATAGGCCAGCTCCTTGATCTTGGACTTTCCAGCCTCCAGAACTGTGAAAAATAAATGTTTGCCATTTAAGCCACCCAGTCTATAGTATGTTGATATAACAGTCCGAACTGACTAAGACAGGTTACTACTGAGAAAAAAAAAAACACAACAAATTCTTCTCATAAGAATCTGCTAGAGCCTCTCTCAAAAGAAAAGATTTTTTATGATACTGAGGTAGGGACCAAGACCTTGGTCTTTTTAGGCCTTCCCTGAAAACAATGGTTAGGGCCAACCAGGCTCACAGTAAACTTTAAAGGTCTGCTCAAGATTGCTATATGAAAGAATATTATCAGTCATAAAACAGGTTATTTTAAGAACAGAAAAATTGATGGGAAGTGTTTCTATATATTCTGCAGCATTGGGTTGCTTGCCTCCAAAGATGATTTGAACATTAGAACTTAGTCTTTTCAGAATACTATTTCACTGGTCTTATTTTAGTAAAAGCATTTAGGCCCTTTTCAATAAGGGGTTCACTCCCTGCCACCTCAGGAGACTGAATAATACGAGAGAACTTAGAAGCCCTTAAGTTAATTTCAGAAAGTGCTCATAGTGACTGTCCTAAACTTATATGCAAGGGTGCGCTGGAGCCAGCTCCTTCCTGCCCACTGGACCTGATTACGCACATTCTTCCCAATTTTGTGTTCAGTGCGGGCAGATTGGTAGCTTGAATTTGGCAGTAGGTGTATTTATTCCATGAAAACATGCAATCAGTAGCAGTCAGGACTTTCGTTTTCCAGAGAGCTGGTTGTTAAACCTTTACCAGCACCCCACTGTTTATAAGCCAGGTCAGTGTCGCTAGGCGTGGGTCTCTTACCGTGTCTTTTCTGGTTAAGCTGTTAACTGGTTCATAGAAGAGGAATCTTTATATTTATAATCATTCTTCTCCACCCCTTCTCCTCTCTCTCTTTTTCTTTCTCTCTCTTTCTTCCTGGGAGCATAGTTCATCCTCCTTCACCTTTCCTCAGTCCTTTGCACTATTTCAAATAAATATCCTAGAAGTTCTCTCCGAGTGAAACAATTAGGGAACAGTTTTCGCAGGCCTTTCAACTCAGCTGAGTCAGGTACCATCCCAGTTACCTTTGCAGACAGGTTCCCACAATTATAACACCTGTTTCTTCTTTACACAGGCAGAGTCACCTTATGTTTTCCCTGATACTTAGATGGCTTAGACAGAGGAGAGCATCACATAATTAAATCACTATATCAGAGATAACCAAATCAATACTCAGCTTAGCGACCCGTGTGTTTTCAATGGGAATGAAAGATTTGCATAAGGGTACTGTTTAAACCAAATGAACTTGTTTTATCCGTCTATTTCATGCCTCCTATTACTGTCCTAAACAGTGTAGGGGATACAATGGTCATTTCTTACAGAATCCTTCCAAACTTCTTAGGAAAATCAGGACTAATGAAATATACGAAGCAAACAGGAAAGAATTAAGTACTAAATTTGTTGAAAACTGGGTTAATGTAAATAGCTGGAGGGATCAGGAAAGACTTTGTGTTGGGATTTCTTCTTGAGCTTGTCTTTGAGCAATGACTAGGACTGAGGCATGCAGAAAGAAAAAAAGGAGGGCAGTCTATGTGGGACCAACAGCATAAGCAAAGGACTTGGCCAGTGAGCAGGCCATAGCTGACTCTGGGGAATTACTGAGAAATTTGGAGGGATCCTGGGAGGTTCCTAAAAGCCAAAAGAAGAATTTGTTAAATGCAACAGGCAATAGGAAGATATTATAGGGCTTCTGAACATCAGAATGATGACATTAAAAAGATGTCTTTGAAGATTAATATGTCAGCATGATGAAGGTAAAGATATAGGTAAAGATTAGCAGCAGGGGAAAAAGGAGATGCAACTTAGGTGGGCCTTGTTAAAAAGCACATGGGGACATCATCAAGGAGCAGGTCAAGGCCACAACTAGATGGCAAGCTGCTTATTCACTGTGGCAGAGGTAAGGGAATGGGAAGTGGGAGAGTAGCCTCAGTGGGGTTCGATGGGGGCTTCAAAAGCATGGAATCCAAAAGACATGCTTAGGCATGATACTGGCAGCTGCCAGAATCATCAGAGTTGATGTGACGGGCAGAACACAGTGACGGGACATCTAGGTGATGGTGCAAGAGAGTTGACCAGATGTGATAATGCAACAGGTGTGGGAGAAATCATTCCAGGCTTCTCTTCAGGAAAGGATGCAGACACTAGAGCCAGCATACTTCTAGGGCCTTGACCTGGGGTGCAGTATAGGGCCCTAGACCAAATAAGAACCAGGGCACAGAGCTGATAGAATATGGAGAGGAGAGATAATGAAAGGAAAATCCTGATCTAATGGCTAACACAGGAGGAGTGTCAGAGTTTGCCAACCCAAGGAATGCCAAGGCCTGAGGGTTGGTCCTTATATAGCAGACCTTGGGCTGAGCTATGTTGATGATAAAGGGGAAACAGAGGACATGTGGAAGGCCAACAACTGTGGGTGCCTGTTGCATCACTGTGATCAATTCTAGGCCTACACCAGGTTACAGATTCAAAGCTGTTGATCGTGAGTTTTTAGAATTAGTTCAGAAACTAGCAAATCCCTGTGAGAGTAGCTGAGGAAGGAGAGGTGGGAGACAAAATAAGGGTTGACCTTAGGAACTGATGCCATAATACAGGTAGTAAGGGTCAATAATTTAATTTTTTGATATTTTAACCTAGTGATCTATGTTTTGAAGAAGTATACATGCTTGAGGGGCAACGGAAGCAGAGAAGTTGGAAAAACTTGAAAGGTATTTACATTCAACTTCGGTAAAATTTTGAATAACTATCATGTTCAGAGATTGTATTCTTCTGATTCATTTAGATTTCTGATTACTTAAGCTATGTAGAAATTTTTCGGAACATAAACTCTTCTATTTATTTTTCTTAGGTTAGCTTAACTTTCCTGACTTATGGTAGTATAATGAACGCAATTTAATATTACTTCAATAATTGGAGATTGCATAGAACTCACAGTCATAACTCTTTCCTGAAAAAACTGAAAGTATTTTTAGACAATTCTTTATTAGCTCCGGGACTACATTTTTGTAAATGAGGCACCAATTTGAGCTTATTTTTTCATCATTTGCCTGTAGGAATTCAGTATGTTTTACTAAATATGTTGAGGGTCCCGTTTAATTCTGAGGGACTGTTATTCCATGGTTTCCTTACAAGTCTAGGGTATACACCTATACACAAAAAAGGGTTAATTGAGGATTTTGCTTGTTTGAATACATGTGAGCTATCAAACTTTGAATAAATAACATTTTAGAGTATTTCTTAAAATTTCCACATTATACTATCCAAATTCTGTTACCAAATAGAGGAACACAGGAAACAGTCTCCTAAGCAAGTCTATTAATAGAGGGAGATTTCTGTTTCAAGCTAAGGAAAGGAGGAAATCTAGGCTTAATTTCATGTACACACCATGTGACCAAAACTGTTCTAGCTGTTTCACACATGTTCATCTTGAATCACAACAATTGTGTGAGATATTTTGTCTCCATTATGGAGATGAGGAATCAGATTCAAAGACATATACTAACTGGGTGGTAACATAGCTGGTAAGCAGCACACTCAGGAATGGAAATTCAGGTCTATTTAATTCTAAAGCTAATTTTTATTTTCACTGCCCCATGCTCCAGAAATATGTCTGTATACATAAACTTTTATAAATGAAATTTCAAAATCCATTTTTTTCAGATACTGAAGCTATGAAGTCTATATCAATATATATTTCTGAGCCAATAAAACAAAATTATCCCTACAGATCAATCCCCCCCCAAAATACCTTTTTCTATGTAATAATTCAATATTGCTTAAAGTAAAAATCACTTGAGAAGTCTCCCTGGTCTAGAAATAACCCTACAAAAGGGATGTCATATAAGTTTCCTCTTCTATGTCAGGTCTTACCAATTGGTAGGGCTGCCTGGACCTCTGCATGGAGAAGAAATCTGAAGTTATGTCTAGAGTCAGCAGGAAGGAGCCTTGGGATCCATTAGAGATGAAGGCCATGGTCATGGGAGAGAACAATGGCAACTCACGTACCATGTATTGCCTACAACTGCCACAAGTATTAATAAAGTAATATGTAATTTGGGAGGCTACTGCTCAAAATTGCCTTCCACACTCAAAATTCTCTCTATTAATTTCACTTTTGGGGCTTAGTATTTCCTAAGCTTGCATCATCATAAGAATCATCTAGATTAATTGTTTGAAAATATTGTTTTCCAGGCCTCCCTGGAGATTCAGGAGGTTAAGAGTGGGAAGTCAGGAATTTTATCATCTGGCAAGTTTGGGAATACTTGAGTTGCTTTTACATTCAGAAAGCCCCTGTGAAAGACAAACGTTGCATTATTAAGCAGCAGTAATTTAAGACATAATCTTCCCAGTAAAGATTTGAGTACTTACAGGCCAGGGGCAAACAATAGATCAATTTGATGGTGACTGGTGATCAGAGAAATTCAGAGCAGGTGATAACTTACCTACTTTATCTGGCTCTGCCCAACTTACTGACTTAATCTCATTCTGCTTTCCCTCTTGCTCAATGCTACTCCAGCCAGACTGGTCTTCTTTCTGTTGCTCTAATACGTGCAGGCTCCCACCTCAAAGTCTTTGCCCTTGCTGGTCCCCTGCATGGTATGTCATTCCTGGAGACCTTCACAGGGCTGGTGTCCTTTTAATCCTCTCTTAAGTGGTAGGGCTGTAAAGTGAACAAGCCAAATGGCAAGCAAAGAGAAGGAAGAAAAGCACAATTTTAAATCTGTGAAGCAGATTCATTGCCTAGCTGACAACCAAACTCTTTAATTTTGTAAAACAGAGGATCCTAGCTCTTTCTTTGCTCTAAGCAATGAGTTATGGCAGTCACTGCATAGCATCTGCAATGAAATCAGGGTAAAGAAAGTAATGGTTTTCCTAGAAAAGAAGGAAACAATGACAAGTATAAAAACAGAGAATAGAGTCACTAGTTGCAAAATAATTAAATCTGGGTAAAATGTATTATTTAAAACCGATCACTGCCTTATGTTTTCTGATTCTTGCAGGGTGCTCATAAGTCTAATCATCTGACTGTATCTTTGAAATAGAATTAGGATTTGGGAAGCATCTTAATAAACACTAACTGAAGCCACTCTGAAGAAAACATCATTAATCATGTCATCTGATAAGAGATACTGTCAGTGTTACGTTTAGAAATTTATACTCAGATTGAATTCCAGTAAACAACCCATGTGTGCATTAGGGATTAGGAAAATGAGGGCTTCTTTGTTTACTATAAATCTAAAAAAATATTACATTGGCCTAATTTCTCAAAATGGAACCCACCTGGACTCATTTGGTCTCCCAGTTGCATAGGCGTTCTAGTCCAGTTCAATTTGCACAATGCTGCGACATTCTTTTCAGAAAGTACTATTTTCACTGCAACAGTCATCTACAGAAAACATATCGAAAAAGCTACAATAGTTCCCTGTTGCTTTTTAAATAAATAAAAATCTTTAGGTTGGTATTTAAGACACTTACTTAGACATTTTTAGGTTTACCCGCCATTAGGTAAGATTTATATCAATTTTTAAAAATCAACTGAAGCATAATATCTGACTGCTTAGTATTAAACATTATATGAAGCATCATAAAGATACAAAGAATATATGAAATATTCCCAATCCTTAATGACTACCCAAATTAATCTCACAAGAGAGGGCAACATTGTAGAGAATGATGCACACAATAGGAATTTACGGGAGAGAGAAAGAGATCAGATTCTGAGATGTTTGTAAAAGAAATAGGCCTTGAAGAAAGGTACGATTTAGTCAAGTGGAGGATAATAGCGAGGCTACTGGAGGTTAGGTGAATTGTTTAGAGGAATTACGGCAGAGATTTGTAGGTATTTTCTGGGGCAAAGAATAGATCAATAAGAATGAAGTGGAAAGTTTATATTGGGAGTAGTAGACCAGATTTTGATGGCTATACGTGAAAACAAAGGGTGGATTTTTCTGTAAATAATGAAAAAAGAAAATTTTGATTATGGGATTAAAGTTATGAAAGTAATTTTTTAGGAATAAGTCTGGCAGAAGTACAGAGGGAATCTGAAGGACGATATTAGGGTAAGCAAGAGATTACCTTAGACATTAGGTGTATGAAGAGGCCTCAACCCTTCTGATTTGCCCACAGCAGCTGAAACGAGCTGTATCAGTGGGATGGCGGGGAAGAAGTCTGAGAAGAGCCAAGAGTTGGGAGGAAAGCCCCTGTACTATAGTGTTATAAAAAGTCAAGTGAAGAAGGCACCTTGATAAGAAAATAGTTATAAATTTTGTAATGGTTTTTAGAAAGATCAAGGAGAATGAGGAAGGTCAATAAAAACAAATAAATATTTACTTAGTCTGAAGGGAAACCATCAGAAGACCAGAAAAGTAAACAATTCCCAGTTAATATAAAGTATATGGAAACCAATTGCCAACAAACCAATTGCCAGTTCTTTCCCAATAGAACTGAAGAATTGGACGTTCATAGAGATAAAATAATCCCCCAAAAGGAAGTTGTAGAGCAAATTTCTAGAAAAACTCTCAAAGGGTTATCAGGTATTGAGACAGGGAAGGGTCTATGAGCAATTTATTGAATTAAATTAAAACATTAAAGAGCAGTGGAATGGTTGTGACCGTCTCCAACTTTTAGACCAGTAGACTTCAGAATTTTGCCACAAGAGACAATTTGTGAGTTCGGTTCTTAAAACTGAGAGCGGAGGGCTTCCCTGGTGGCGCAGTGGTTGAGAGTCCACCTGCCGATGCAGGAGACACGGGCTCGTGCCCCGGTCCGGGAGCATCCCACATGCCGCGGAGCGGCTGGGCCCGTGAGCCATGGCCGCTGAGCCTGCGCGTCCGGAGCCTGTGCTCCGCAACGGGAGAGGCCCGCAAAAAAAAAAGAAAAAAGCTTTTGAAAAAAAAGTGAGAGGGGATAATTTCATGTGGGCTTTTAGGCTTGAAAAGTGCAGTATCCAAAGTAAGTTATGGTCGCCCCAATAGCTAGGAAATCTTTGCAGCCAGAAGTCAAAATATCCATCACAAAGGAAAGGCCCCCTGCTATACTTCTTTCTCTCCATTACTGTACGTCCTCAATAAAACAGCTAATACTGGGAAATAGAATTAAAAGTTAAATATAATTAAAATCTACAGAGAATCGAGATATTGTATTCCATAAAATGAAAAATAATGTCAATGATATCAACCATAAAAAAAGAGAGGAAGCTGTCAAAAACAAAAGGAGTATGTGAAAATTAAAAGCATGGTTGCTTGATATTGAAAGGAAATTCAATAGATGGGATGAATAATAAAATTAATTACTAATAGAATTAACTGAAGACTGAATTAACTGGAGGATCAAATTAAAGTGACAAAGAATAAAATGATGAAAAATATGAGGAAGTTATAAGATAGGGAAGATATATCCAGAAAATAAAATACCCATCTAATAGGGGATCCAAAAAAAGATAAACAGAGAAGGAAAAGGATGCAGTGTAGTAGGTTGAATAATAGCTCCCAATGACAGCACTCATTTATTTTATCCTGTCTCTGTACCCTTTGATTTTGTGCCTGTCATGGGGTCCCCACAATGAGATAAGAGGGTACCTCACCAATCCTTCCTGGATAACTATTTCCATTCCTGCCTTCTGCTGAGATGGTAGATTGGATCTGTGAGTTACATCATCCTCTTCACATCCTTCTGAGCTTTGCCTAGAATCTCCTTTCATCTCTCTATTTCTACCAACAGTCTCTTCAAAGTAATCTAGGCTTTTATTATCATGCACCTCAAAATTCTTCAGAGCCTTTCAGGAACCTAGCCAAAAATCATAGGCAGTGCTAAGTCCAAAGACAGTCTCTTTCTAGCATAAAATGATGACTTAACATCATAATTTAAATGTATTTTATAGTGCAGGAGACATACCACCTCATAAATTTGAAGAATGTTATTTTGAAAGTCATTTTATCATGTTTAAAGGGAAAGGCCATAGATCCAGTGGCTTACCAAGATTAGAATTTTCTGCCTCGCTCAATAAGCATTCCATAGAGTACCACGTTATATTCTCTAAATTCATGGATGCTGAGCTGCACCGTGTTACTCTGTTACCCACAGAAATCAATTTTCTCATAAAGTAACTAATGACTGCACCCAAGCTGCATTGCAAAATGCTCCATTTAGATAGAAGAACACCTGCAGCAAATCCAGAATGTCATAGAGAATGATGCCGTCTTCACCTTGCATTTCTCCATATGGGGGCTGGTGAAGCAGTTATCTGCTTCCAAAATACAATGGTGGGGCGGGCATGGGATATACACTCTCATTCCCAAATAGAGAAATTTGAAGGAACAAAGGGGTTGCACATCCCAAGAAAGTATGAAATCCAGCAGGGCAAATTTCTTTAGGTTTGAAGGACTGGGAGTAATTCTCTGTGGCTTGATGCTCCACTTGCTGGGTCCACAACTCCAGCCTCTGGGCCTGCGACAGTGGCTCCATCAGCCTCTGGGTTCACAGCAGAGGCTCAGTCAGCCTCTAGCCCTCTCTCAATGAACCCTCTGACCTCTGTACCACTCTTGGCGTCTCTGCCCTTAGAGTCATTCTTTATTTTTCTCAAAGAGTAGCACAAGTCTGCAGCTGAGTAGCTCTATCAGCCTATTTCCTGCCTGTAGAATCCCAGAAGTCATGCCTCAATCTCATCTTTTATAAATTTTTATAAATTCTCTATTATAAGAGTACAAAAGTTATTCCACATTTTCTTCCAGTGTTTTACAGTTTTGTTCCTTATAACCATTCCTTCTGGAATTTATTTTTGTGCATCATTTAAAGACAAAAACAAAAAACAAAAAAACAATGCTGCCCCAGTTAGTAGTCAGTTATCCAGCATCATTGACTGATCAGTGCATTATTTATCCAATGACATGATATGCCAGTTTTATCATATATATGAGCTGGTATGTAATACTGTTGAGTGTATAAAACAGTTTTTGGTCAATAAGCATAAGCACACTATCGCTTTCAGCTATGGAAACTGCTACTTTGCTAACCATGGGGTGAATATATTCTGCAGTGTGTGGTATTTACTATGGTATGGCCTCTTTCATCTATTTTGTATTCTGAGAACAGTTTGTCCAAAATGACTGCTTGTATGTGTAAAAGTAACGTTGGATATGCTTCATATAAACAAGGTAATAATGTTATAATGGTGCTTAAAGTGGAAGTTTTAGGAGGCTGGAAGTGCTTTCCAGGATATAATCAAGAAAGCAGAAAGTTAAGATTATCAAGGAGCTAGATATTGATAAATGACAACTGACATTAAGAAGCCCATTATAAGCATCACTGTTATCTGATTGATCAACATGTGTATGAAGATACTTAGGAAAAAAAACTATGGCAGGAGTCTTATCCTCCCTTTCGGAGAATCTGAGTAGATTTCAGGAGTGGTTGCCAAGGCAGGATATCAGGAAAGCATCTCCAGAGGGACTTTCTAATAGTGATTTTCCTATAGAATTGATTCAGTTATGCTCCTTTTTTCCAGTAACATAATCCCTCCACTAAATAGTGTATGTGTGTACTAAATTCCCATAAGTATACATAGGTCTGTTTCAGGAATCTAAATTCTACAGTATTAATTTACATGTTCATCCCTGCATCAGTGCAACAGTTTTATTACTATTAGCTTTACAATGTTTTAATATATTGTAGTACAAAAACATTTTCAAAAAGATCTTGGATATTTTTGATCTCTTATTTTTCCACATCAACTTTAAGAAAAGTTTATCTAGTTCTTTTTTTCTTTTTTTTGCGGTACGTGGGCCTCTCACTGTTGTGGCCTCTCCCTTTGCGGAGCACAGGCTCTGGACGCGCAGGCTCAGAGGCCATGGCTCACGGGCCCAGCCGCTCTGCGGCATGTGGGATCCTCCCGGACCGGGGCACGAACCCGTGTCCCCTGCATCAGCAGGCGGACTCTCAACCACTGCGCCACCAGGGAAGCCCTATCTAGTTCTTTTAAAAAAAAATCCTTTTCGGATTTTTACTGGGTTTATACTGACTAGATGATTTGAGGAAACTCTCATATTGCTCTTCATCTTCATCTCATAACACATTTATTCAGGTTATTTTCTATATCTTTTCATAATTTTCTTTCATACGAGTCCTACAGTTTGGGAGTTTATTACTGGTTATTCTGCAGATTTTATTGCTCCAGGTTGTGGAAACTTTTTTCAATTATATTTTTCAATTAGGATTTGTTGGTATTTAGGAAGGGCTATTATTTTATTTACCTGATGTACAGTCACTTTACTGACCTCTTGTAGGCATAATTTTTCTTTTGATTGCTGGATTTTTTGTTGATAATCATGACATTTGCAAATAATGTGAGTTTTGCCTCTTTTCCCTCCAGTGTTGCTAGCTCTTTTCTTTTTCTTGCCGTATTTCACTGGCTTTGAAATTTGCCTTATTTTAATGGGAACATTTCCAATATGTCATCATTAAGTACATCTTTGTAGGTCTCTAGCAGATTTTCTTTATTAGATCTAGCAAACTTCATTCTATTACTATTTTACTGAGAGTTTTATTTTTATCAAAATGCAGTCTGGATGATTGTAGTAAATCCACTTTACTATATATGGTCTTTATAAATTCCTTTTAAAAAATTTATGAAGACTTTTTGTGACTTACTACATTTTTAATATTATAAATGTTTTCATTCATGCTGGAAAACATGTGAATTATCTGTTTAACTTCCATGTATAGTTATTAAATTGTGATGTGGAGTTATTTTAAACCCTATAATATCTTTTCTTGGTTATTTATGTGAGAGTTTTGTTAAAATTTCACAGTTAATGTAGATTATACATTTCTCCTTATATTCTCACTGTTTTATTTTTCTTCTTATACTTTGATGTTGAATTGTTAGGTTCATAAAGATTCATAATCAGCAAAACATTCTGTTTTTACTTTGACTAGAAGTACCACTTCTAGTTCCTCTTTGTAAGCATTTACTCGGTATGTTTTTCATTATCTTTTTATATCTAATTTTTTGTTTTGGTGTGTCTCCCATAAACAGCATAGCATTAGATATTTTTGCTACTCATTCTGATAATCTAACTCTTATCAGATTAACTTAATATATTGACTTTATTTGTGATAACATGTATTTGGTATTTTCTACTTGATCTGTTTTCTTCCTCATTTCCTGTCTTCAGCTGGATTTGTTTACTGTGCCATTATGCCATTATTATGGCTATTATGCCATTTATTTTTTCTGTCTAGGAGTTTGGAAGTAATTTATCCCATTCTTTTCTTCTCTTGCTTGTCCTTGAATTTTAGAAAACATATTTAAACTTTGTTTTTTTCTATCATGTCAATCATTGGTGTCAGTAACTGATTTTGTTTACAGATTTTTAAATAATTTGCTTTACATTGTGGCTCAATTTTTATGTGAATTTTATCTTAATAATTGTGATAATATTCATAATAATTTCACAAAAAAATTTTATCAGTTTCACTTCTTTCTTTGCTCACCATTATCTCTTTCATTCCATGTGTTCCTCTTAGTTGTACATACTTGTTTTCGGTATCCTCAAGTGATACTTTCAGGAAGCATTCATGGTGGTAAAGTTTCTGAGTCTTTTAATATATAAAATGCCTTAATTTTGTCCTCAAACTTAAATAATAGTTTGGCTAAGCACACAAATTTAGGTTAAAAGGAATATTCCTTTAGAACTGCAAAAATATTGTTCCATTTTGCTTATTACCTGAGAGATCAAATGAGAAGTCTGACAGCAACTGAATATTATTTCTTTAAAACTATCTTACGTTTTACCTTTCAGAAACTTTTAGGGCCTGTCTGAATTTTCATGGAAATCAGAAATTTCAGGATATATCTTAATGTGGACTTTTTCTCACATACATGCAGACTTTTTTTTTTTTTTTTGCCGGTACGCGGGCCTCTCACTGTTGTGGCCTCTCCCGTTGCGGAGCACAGGCTCCAGACGCACAGGTTCAGCGGCCATGGCTCACAGGCCTAGCCGCTCCGCGGCATGTGGGATCTTCCCGGACCAGGGCACGAACCCGTGTAACCTGCATCGGCAGGCGGGCTCTCAACCACTGCGCCACCAGGGAAGCCCCATGCAGACTTTTTATTGGTTTTCCCTACAAGAGACAATAACATAAGTTTTAAAATATAAATCTGAAGTCATCTGAGAGGCACGGAAGAAAGATTAAAATTAAATGCTTAATCAAAAGGTACTACAACGCCACCTAAAATCTACTACCACGGCAGTAGCAGGCTAAGATTAAGCTACAGCAAAAACATCTGGTGCAAATTTTAGAGACTATATAGCAGGAAGTGGATTTGCTTTCCAGAAGACTGGTACACTGATAATTTGGATCCAACAGGATGTTTGACCAGGAAAATGTCAAGATGGTTAGAAGTAAAACTAAATCAAAAAGAACAGGTACACTGGAGAATCCAAAACATGTAATCTCCAAACAGATGGTGACAGATTTATCTTCTTCCTCTCAAGAAGCATTTGCTGCACTTTGCAGCCTTTTCTCATAATCCTACCCAATGGCTGTTCAAGCTGAAAGCTGCTGCTCTTGCCTTGCAGATGGCTCAGCAGCCAGGTAAACTAGGTTTGGGTTGCACAAGACTCTTGATTAATTTAGCACAGATCTTGGAGAACTTGTGACAAATAGGTAAGAGGGGAGGGGAATACAGGGAATAAGAGGGGGTTGGTGGGATGGAGATGTGGTGGTGGTGGATTGGGTTGGTTGCATTGTTAGTTGTTCTGAACAAAGTGAACCCTGAAGCATTCCCATATAGTCTAAGTTTCCCCAATTAATTTCATACAACTCCACACAACACCTTCAAAGTCTGAAGTCAGCAGCTGAACTATAGTTAGAGCTGCAAGGCTCACAAAATCATCAAAGAAACCAGAATGAGACAACCCAGATAGGATATTCCAGCAATTATTCTCAATCTGTCTTTCTCCAATCTAAAATAAGCATCTAATATACATGATGTGGGATGTAGAAAGCCACACTGGAACAAACAGGGTCTTCTGCCGAACTTTTCATCAAACACCAAGGGAAACCGATGGTCCTGGTACATTTTTATTTTATTTTATTTAAAATACAACAACCCCAACGTTATTCTGTCACAATGGGACATGGCTGAACAGGTAGGAGACAGATTCCCCATTGTGAGTTCTTCTGATGGCTTCTGAAAGGATCATGGAGATGTTGATCATCTGTATTTTGGAGCAATGCTTCACCTTATCCTCCTAAGGTATGGTATTGGTGACTACTACTGCTTCAAAGCCTGCACTGTTGATGTGAGTAATGGCCGGGCCAGAAAAGATTCCGTGAGTCAAGATCGCATAAACTCTGGTGGCTCCAGCTGAGAAAAGTTTGTCAGCTGCATAGCAGATTGTACAAGTGTCAGCCATGTCATCCACAAGGATAGCCACACGATCCTTCACATATCCCACTAAGTACCATTCAGTCCACTTCATTGGCCTTCTTCGGTTCTTTGTGAATCAAGGCAAAGTCCACATTCAATCTTTCTGCAACAGAGGTCACTCTCTTAGCTCCACCAGCATCTGGAGAGACAATCGTGCAGTTCCTCCACTCAGAGATATTCTCCTTTATCCACTTCAGGACAGCTGGATCTGCATACAAATTGTCTACTGGGATATCAAAAAAGCCCTGAATTTGAGAAGCATGTTGGTCCATCTTGATGATATGATCTGCACCTGCTATAGACAGCGTATTTACAACAAGCTTGGTGGAGATTGCGGCTCGGCTCTTATCCTCCTTATCCTGAGGTCATACGGGAAGCACGGGGTGCCTGCAGTAACTCGGCTGGCTGGAGCAATCTTGCAGGTATTAATCATGATCAAAAGCTCCATTAGATTGTCGTTGCTTTCGCCACAACCACTCTGCACTATGTTGACATCCCCTCCTCACACACTCTCGCCTATTTCCACGCAGGTCTCCTGGTTGCTGAATTTCTTGGTCACCACCTTGCCCAGCTCCTGGCCCAGTCGGTCGGCAGTTTTCTGGGATAAGTCTTGGCGGGAGCTGCCGCTGAAGATTTTGATATTTGGCATTTTGGTCAACTGCCCTAGGCTCTCTACGTCCGGTGATCACCCCGGCAGTTGAGAAAGGAACAGCGGTCAGACCACAGACTATTCCAGCTCCTAGCCAGGCGCGAGAGACCGCAGACGCTAACTAACGGCTTCCGGTTGTTACTCAGCTGTTCCGGTCTCTTCCGGATGTGTGCAGCTCTAAACTGCCTTCTGGGTCTTCAAAAAAAAAAATTCCTTCTTGGCACCTAGTTCACTCTTCTAAACTAAAGAATCAAATCTTTTTTCAGTTCATGGATTTTTTTTTTCTCCTCTATTAGTGCTTGTATTAGTTTCCAAGGGCAGCTTAAATCTGAATACGTAAAAATATAAAATTTCTACAAGGCAAAACACGTAACTTTGAAAGGAAAGTTCTGGACTGGAGGAAATGTGTAAAACGTGCCCAGAGTTCTTCCAACTGAGTGAGAAAAAGATAAGTAGGAATAAACGTATGAAAAAATGCTAGAAATCAAGAAATTGACATTCATTTTCACACACCAGGTAAACCAAAATTATAAAATAGATAACTCCTTCTAGTCTAATGGAAAGTGTAAGTGTGTAGATTTTGCAAGGGAAATTGAGTACATAACATATGGCTCAATGTGTCTTCTAGGAATCTACTCAATAGAAATATTCACAAAGTATATTCATAACAGTATTTTTTGCTGTATTAATCCATTTAGTCAATATTTCCCAAGGTGTTCTGTGTGTCAGGTGTTGCCCCATTTACAGGGTATAAGATGATCAATGACAAATAGTAACCTTTCTAGAATTGCTTATAAAAGCAAAATATGGAAACCAAAAATATCTGTCAATAGCTAAACTATCAGCTAATGTACACACACAGGCAGGCATTAAAGAGACCACAGTAGTCATATGCAAGAAGTCATATGGAAGTGTCTCCAAAATATTTTATTTATTTTTTTCATTTTAAAATTTTATTATTATTTTTTTTTATTGGAGTATAGTTGCTTTACACTGCTGTGTCAATTTCTGCTGTACAGCAAAGTGAATCATATACATATATCCCTTCTTTTTTGGATTTCTTTACCATTTAGGTCACCAGAGAGTACTGGGTAGACCTCCCTTTGCTGTACAGTAGGTTCTCATTAGTTACCTATTTTATACATAGTAGTGTATATATGTCAATCCCAGTCTCCCAATTCATTCCACCTCCTCCCCCTTCCCCCTTGGCGTCCATAGATTTGTTCTCTACATCTGTGTCTCTATTTCTGCTTTGCAAATAAGATCATCTATACCATTTTTCTAGATTCCACATATATGTGTTAATATATGATATTTGTTTTTCTCTTTCTGACTTACTTCACTCTGTATGACAGTCTCTAGGTCCATCCATTTTTATGACTGAGTAATATTCCATTGTATATATGTACCACATCTTCTTTGTCCATTCCTCTGTTGATGGACATTTAGGTTGCTTCCATGACCTGGCTATTGTAAATAGTGCTGCAGTGGACATTGGGGTTCATGTTTCTTTTTGAATTATGGTTCTCTGGGTATATGCCCAGTAGTGGGATTGCTGGGTCATATGATAGTTCTATTTTTAGTTTTCTAAGGAACCTCCATACTGTTCTCCATAGTGGCTGTATCAAGCTATATTCCCACCAACAGTGTAAGAGGGTTCCCTTTTCTCCATACCCTCTCCAGCATTTACTGTTTGTAGATTTTTTGATGATGGCCATTCTGACCAGTGTGAGGTGATCCAAGATATTTTTAAATGTAAAAAATTCATTCACAAAAATATGCATAGTATGATATTTATGTATTTAAAATTAAGTAATAGTCAAATCATCAAATCATTAAGGAAGTCCTTTTTATCATGATTACCTTTGCAGAGGGGAGTAGGTTGGTTGTAGTTGGGGATGAATATGTCACAATTTATTGACATCTATTAATGTAGTATTGAACTTTCATTACTTTTATAATTAAAAAAAGACTAACAAAATATATATAAGTCTTTTTTAGGAAATTTTAAGTACACAGTTTCCAAATGCATGGGGGTTGGAGTAACGGGCTAAGAAGTGGAAGAGATCATAGATAACAGGAATTTCAACAATAAACTGTGTCATAAAAATAGTGGAAGCATCAGATAGAGATCATAAAGTTTTATCCTACTAATTGTGTGTTTAACATTTGGTTCTGGGATATTTTTATTTAGCCTAAAACTAAATCATCATTTTATAATATTTTGAAATTACTAAATAATTTGTTGAATGTATCCTCACACCCCACTTTATTTTTTAATTTTATTATTATTTTTTTTGTGGTACGCGGGCCTCTCACTGCCGTGGCCTCTCCCGTTGCGGAGCACAGGCTCCGGACACGCAGGCTCAGTGGCCATGGCTCACGGGCCCAGTCGCTCCGCGGCATGTGGGATCTTCCCGGACTGGGGCACGAACCCGTGTCCCCTGCATCGGCAGGCGGACTCTCAACCACTGCGCCACCAGGGAAGCCCTTCACACCCCACTTTTGAGCTTCCCCGCTGGGTTTGGTTCATGGATAGGATAAGATCAGGAATGAGGTAAGGAATGGGGTGAGGCAACAGAAATGGATAAGATTTGGCAATGTCTGTGAAACACATTGCTAGAAAACAGTGTTTTTATGTAGTAAATGTGCTATTATTATAAAACATAAAAACGGTTATGTCAAAAAGGCTAAATCAAAATGTCCTGCTGCTGATCCATCCACATCTCTGGAGACATCAATATGCTTTTCTCTTCAGTTCAAACTCTTCATGGTTGACCGTATATGCAGGCTCATTTCAGTCCACAACTCTTCATTCATGTTCTTTCCTATTATAAAATCAACAGACCCACCTATACTATATAATTCTCATCTTCAGCCAAGACTACATACAGTGATTTCTAAAGAAAATTCTGTGTCTTAATTTAGCAACACTAAAAAGTACTTGCAGCTTCAATTAAAATGATTCTTAGTGTTCTAAATGTGTCACACATTTTTCAGTTTTTAAAGAAAAACAAAACAGGTTTTTAAATCGACTTATTATTACCTAAATTGGACTGAACGCTAATATAAACATTAAAAACCCATAGTTGGGTTCCCTGGTGGCGCAGTGGTTGAGAGTCCGCCTGCCGATGCAGGGGACACAGGTTCATGCCCTGGTCTGGGAAGATCCCACATGGCGCGGAGCGGCTAGGCCCGTGAGCCGTGGCCGCTGAGCCTGTGCGTCTGGAGCCTGTGCTCCGCAGCGGGAGAGGCCACAGCAGTGAGAGGCCCGCGTACCGCAAAAACCAACAACCCATAGTTGGTTGCGTTTCCCTTGAGGTGTTAAGCACGAGAAATTTTTGTGTTGCTATTTTTGATCCATGCTCTGGCTGTTGCAACACCTCACAGTTTCAGGGATTTGTCTTGAATCATAAAATGTTAAATATGGAAATGACCTTAGAAACCACCCGGTCTAGCATCCTAATTCACAGACAGGGAACCGAGGCCCAGAGAAACGAAGCAAGTTGCCTGGGATCTAACAGCTAATTAGAGGCAGAATATGGATTAGAACGTGGAATCCCTGAATTTCCAAATAGGGCTTTTCTCACTATACCATGTCTAGGCCTTTTCTTTGAAGTTTATCAGAATGAAGGAAAAAAATCAAAAGGTTATGTAGAAATTGTTGCACAAAAATTTTACTCTTTTGTCGAACAACTACAACAAAGAACAAAACTCCAAAGCTGAGACTGGAAAATTCTTTTGCTTTTAAGAATTATTTCCAGAAAGAAATGAATGATTAGTAGTGTCATGGAAATATCTTTATTACTCTGATATTTCTGTTACATGGGTCTATTGTAAGGGGATTTAGCTCCTGTTTATTTTAGTCTCTGTAGGTTGAGAAAGACATCTAGCTTATCATTGACTGTTTCTGACAAAGGTTACAGGTAGGAATGATGCCCATTGAACAACGTTCTCTCTATTTAAGATGTTGTTAATAAATTACTCTGGAAAAAAATTGTGGTATAGAGAAAATACCTTATCTTTCTCCTTCCAAGGCAAGCATATTTAAATGTCATCTCTACAGATCTGTGAGAATTGTTGTATTTTGAAGGTCTTTTGAGTCAATACCCAGAATATATCTATTACCTTGGGAATAGTTTCTTGCTTTACCGATTATTCTTTTACCCTTCACAATTCCAACATAAATAATTCAAAGAGAGCCCTGATGCAGCTTGATCAACTAAGGAGGAAAGAAAGTCAGTCGGTTCTTTCAGAAAGTGGAGAAAAATGGTTGTTGTATTATAAGTAAAATAAATGCTTTCACTAAACACGCTTGCAGTTGACAAAATGCTAGATGTTTAGGTGACAATTATAGGTCTTTGATAAACTGTCAAATCTTGTCACAACACATGTTACAAACAAGGACAGATTTAGATGTCCTTTATGACAGCTTTGTGTAGTTTGAGAATGTATGGCAGTTAATTTCAAAAAGGAACATATTTTTCTTTCCAGCAGTTATCTGCTTGTTTTTTTAGGAAATCAAAGAGTTTATTAGGAAGAGTTTCTTTGTGCCTTTAATCTTCCTCATTTGACTCAGAGTTCCAGATCATTATTGTAACATTACCTTACCTCATTTATTTTGTTCATAATAATCATCTACAATACTTTGAGAAAACAATTTCCCACAGAATCTCATCCCCAGAGTTACTGATCAGTAGGTCCAGGGTGGAAACTCAGACTTCATGTTTCTTACAAGACACCAAGTAACGCTGATGCTGCCATTCTGGTGACCACACTTCTGAGAACCACTGGTATGCATCATTAACATTTATTTATTTTGGGAAAATAAAAGGTAAGAGATGATTTATTTTGCTTCTACTCATTTCACTAGCCCTTGTCATTTTGCATATTTTATTTGGCTTCTAGATCTTTTCATGTTCTTTTCTACATATGAATATTGCTTTCCAATATCACAATTCTTTATGAACAGTACACATATATCCTTCAACTTAAAATACCTGTATTAGGTGACAGAAATACTTTGACAAATAAGTGTAAGATGTGAATTCTTGTTATTTGGGGAGTTTTAAAAATCCATTAGATATCTGAACATCTAAAAATTAATTTCTACCTATTAGCACACTAAGAATTGATTGAAACCAAGAGGCTCTCCTATTTATTATCCCATTTCCCCTCCTTCCTTGAGTCTCTTACAGTGTTCATCACTGAGAAGGATCTTTTTATCAAACTCTGAAAACCACTTGTCTGTCCATGATGATACCAAGTATTGTACAGAGTGAATACTTGCTGATTTGATTTGATGTTGCCTTTTGGGAGGAAACCATTGTACAGACTCTCTCCAACTTACGCTGGTTCAACTAACAATTTTTCAACTTTACCATGGTGCAAAAGCAATACGCATTAATTAGAAACTGAACTTCAAATTTTGATCTTTTCCTGGGCTAACAATATGTGGTACAGTACTCCCTCGTGATGCTGGGCAGGGGCAGCAGCTGCAGCTCCCTGTCAGCCATGAGATATGCACTTACATCAAATTTCTACCCATACAGCTGTTCAATTTTTCATTTTCAGTACAATATTCAATAAATTACATGAGAGTCTTTGTGTTAAATAATTTTACCCATAGGCTAATGTAAGTTTTCTGAGCACATTTAAAGTAGGCTAGGCTAAGCTGTGATGTTTGGCAGGTTAGGTTATTAAATGCATCTTTTTTTTGTGTGTGTGTGTGTGTGTGGTATGCGGGCCCCTCTGCTGTGGCCCCTCCCGTTGCGGAGCACAGGCTCCGGACGCGCAGGCTCAGCGGCCATGGCTCACGGGCCCAGCTGCTCCGCGGCATGTGGGATCCTCCCAGACTGGGGCGCGAACCCGGTTCCCTTGCATCGGCAGGCGGACGCGCAACCACTGCGCCACCAGGGAAGCCCTGCATCTTTGACTTAATGATATTTTCAACTTACAGTGGGTTTATAGGGATGTAACCACATCGTAAGTTGAGGAAGGTCTGTATATCAGTTTATAACAAAATGAAACAAAACAAAATAAGTAAAAACAAAAGAATTTTTGTCTATTCAAATATATGTTAGAATGAGTAGACCCCTATGGACTACATATTGTTCTTCCTCGAGGGTATTTTGGCTAATTTTGTTCCCATGTACTCCCACATACATTTTAGAATTTTGTTGGGATTTTGATTGGAATTACATTAAATCTGTAAATCAATTAGGGAAAATTGACATTATAATATTAAGTTTGCAAATCCATGAACATACTATTTCTCTTTTAAATTACTCTTTAAAATGACAATAAGTTCCTGTAATTTTTCCATAGAAGTCTTTTCTCAGATATACATTTTTACATTTTTCCAGGCAGTTCATTTTTATATGATTTAAATGGTATCTACTGGAAATTGTATTTTCTGTTACATAGTAATATAGTTCATAGTTTAAATTTTGTGTCCATTCTTAAAAGTCATTTGTGGATTTTAAAAGTTTCTATATAAGCCATATATCATCTGGAAAGAAATGACAATATGGCTCTTTGATCTATTCCTTATACTTTTCCCCTTTCTTACCTTGGTAGGACCTCTAATGTCAGGTTGACTAGAAATGGTGACAGTGGCCATTCTTGCCTTATTTCTAATCTCAAAAGGGAAAACTTTTAATATTTTACCATTATGTATGATGTTTGTGTGTTGTATTTTATCAGGAAATACTCTATAAAGTTGTTTCCTATTATTAGTTTGTTGAAAGTTTCTTCTTTTTTTTTGATCAAGAAAGGGACTTGGATTATGTCAAGTTCTTTTTTTCTGCATCTTTCATGATTATAATATGATTTTTCTTGGTTATCCTCTTAATATAGTAAATTACAATGATTTTTTTTCTAATGTTAAACAGACCTTACATTCATGGGATCAACCCAATTTATCATGATATATTGTCCTTTTTATATATTACTTGATTCAGTTAGGTAATATTTTAGTTAGAATGTTTTCATGTATCTTTATGAGAGAATTTCACCCATAATCCTTTGTCTGTACTTTTTAGGTTAAGAAAACAAGATTATACTAGCTATGTATGAGTTGGAGAGCATTTCATCTTTTTCTATCCTATGGAAAAGTTGTCGAAATTATGACATTAAGTGGAACTGGTCCAGAAGATATTTGACTACTTATTCGATTTCTCTAATGGTTATCAGTTACATTTAGGTTATAGATTATTGGTTATATTCAGATTTCCATTTTTTTGTTAGTTTTGTTGTTTTATTTTTCTACAAAATTTCCTACTTTATCTAAATTTTCAAATTTTACTGACAGTGCTTCCCACAATATCCTTTTATTATGTTTTTTGCATCTGCAGCATCTTTAATATGATTCCCTTTGTCATTTCTGGTGTTAGATTTTTGAAACTATTTTTTTTTTTTTGAATCAGTTTCACCAGAAGGCTATTCATTTTATCAGTCTTTTCCAAAAAAACTAATGGTTGAAATTGTTGATGCATCCTCACTGGCTGCTTGTTTCAAACTTTGTTGACTTTAAGATTATTTTTAATTATGTCCTTTCATCCTTTCTTTGTGTTTATTTTGCTGTTCTTTTTTAAAATTCTTGAGATGTATGCTTAGCTTATTATTTATTAATATTCAAAGGTATACATTTTTCTTCTAAGTACTGTTTTAACTTAAGATTTATATGTAATATTTTTATAGTATTTCTGTTGGTATTCAGGTAAAACTATTTTACAGTTTTGATGACGACTTCTTTGTTTCAGGGACCATTTAGTTTATTTCTTAAATAACAGATGTATAGGGAACATCTAGATATCTTGTTGGTGTTGTTTTTAGTTTCTAGCTTAATTGTACTGAGGACAGAAAACACACTTTGTGTGATTTAAGCCCTTTGAAATTTGCTGAAACTTTTTTTATGGTCCTAGGTGGTCACGTTTCATACGTAGTCCACGTGTGCTAGGAAGAATATGTACTCTTGAGTGGTTAAGTACTGTATACATACACACGCATTAGATCTGGTTTGTTTGTAATGTTATTTATATCTTCTGTATCTTTACTGATTTTTAAAATCTATTTAATCAAATACTGAGAGAAATATGTTAAAATTTCCACAGTGATTATTGGTATATATCTATCTCTCCTTATAAGTTTTTCTTTTCTCTATATTTTGAGGCTAATTGGTTATCTACAAATTTAAACTTTTGGTGAATTGAGATATCATTTTAAAGTAACACTTTTTTTTCTAGTAATGCCTTCTGCCTTAAATTCTATTTTGTCTGGTGTTAATATAGTTATGTTAGTTATCTTTTAAATAGCATTTGGTTGATTTTCCTATCTTTTAGTTTCAACCTTACTGTATGTTTATGTATCAGATGCATTGCTTATAAATGTCATTTAATTTCATGTTAATTTATGCCACTTGACTTCAAGTCATTTAACTTCATTTATCCCCTTCTGACATTGTGTGGGGATATTTGCCTATGATTTTGCCTTCCTTTCTTCCTATTTTCCTTCTTTCCTTCCTTCCCTTTTTCACTTCTACAATCACTTTATTATTGTTGCTTTTTATAATCGACGTTCATTTATATATACCTACCTATGTATTATTCTCTTAGCTTCTCTTTTATTTTTGCATCTTAAACCTTTCATTTGGGATCATTTGCCTCTGCTTGAAAAATATCCTTACAAATTTTTGAGATACTGCTGGTGAAAAACTTTGGCTTGGAGTTTATAATTGTCTCCTTTAATGTTATTCCTTTAAAGGTAATACATTTTTTCCCCCTCTAGATGCTTTTTAAGGTTTTCCTTCCTCCCTCTCTCCTCCCCTTTCTTCCTTCCTCTTTCTTTTTCCCCCCCCCCCTCCCTTCCTCCCTTCCTCCCTTCCTCCCTTCCTCCCTTCCTCCCTCCCTTCCTTCCTTCCTTCCTTCCTTCCTTCCTTTTCCTTCTTCTTTTCTTTCTTTCTGATGCAGATTCACTATTATATGTCTAGGTGTGGAATTTTGTAAAGTAATTACTTGCTTGAGATTCATTTGGTTTCTTGAATCTATGGCTGTTTTTCATCAGTTGTGAAATTGCTTTTTTATTGTCTCTTCAAATATTGCCTCTGTCTAATTCTCTCTCCTACTGGAACTCTGATGAAACTCAAAACATATCTCTTCTGTTTTCCATGAACCTCTCTTTCAGTTTCCTTTAAAAAATTTGTGTGTGTGTGTGTGTTGTATTCTGCCTCTCTTCTCACCTATCTTCCAGCTTACTCGTTCTCTTTTCATATGTGTCTATTATGCTATAAGACCAGTTTATTGAGGGTTATTTATTTATTTATTGTTTTGTTTTTTTTAAAGACTAATGGAGACAACTCCCCATTGCCTTTTTGTTTTTTGGCTGCATTGGGTCTTCATTCCTGCACGCAAGCATTCTCTAGTTATAGTGAGCAGGGGCTACTCTTCATTGTGGTGTGTAGGCTTCTCACTGTGGTGGCTTCTCTTTGTTGTGGAGCACGGGCTCTAGGCACACAGGCTTCAGTAGTTGTGGCACATGGGCTCAGTAGATGTGGCTCGTGGGCTCTAGAGCACAGGCTCAGTAGTTGTGGCACACAGACTTAGTTGCTCCACAGCGTGTGGGACCTTCCCGGACCAGGGATCAAACCCGTGTCCCCTGCATTGGCAGACGGATTCTTAACCACTGCGCCATCAGGGAAGTCCCTATTGAGGGTTTTTTAAACAACTTTATTTTTTTTTAGAGCAGTTTAACTTTACAACAAATTGAGAGGAAGGTACAGAGATTTCCCATGTAACCCCCTGCCCCACACATGTATAGCGTCCCTTATTATCAACATCACTCACCAGAATGGTACATTTTTTTTTACCAAGGATGAACCTACCTTGACACATCATAATTACCCAAAGTTCATGGCTTACCTTAGGGTTCATTCATACTGTTCTACATTCCACAGGTTTGGACAAATGTGTAATGATATACATCCATCATTATAGTATCATACAGAATATTTTCACTACCATAAAAGTCTTCTGTGCTCTGCCTACTCATCTCTCCTCCCCTCTCTCACCTCTGGCAACCACTGATCTTTTTATTGGCTCCATAGTTTGCCTTTTCCAGAATGTCATATTTTTGGAATCATACAATATGTAGCCTTTTCAGATTGACTTCTTTCACTTAGTAATATGCATTTAAGTTTCCTTCATGTCTTTTCATGGCTTGATAGCTCACTTATTTTTAGCAGTGAATAGTATTCCATTGTCTGGAAGTACTACAGTTTATGTATCTATTCACCTACTGAAGGATATCTTGGTTGCTTCTAAGTTTTGGCAATTATGAGTAAGACTGCTATAAACATCCGTGTGGAGGTTTTTGCGTGGGCATAAATTTTCAACTCCTTTGGGTAAATATCAAGGAGTGTGATTTCTGGATCGTATAGTAAGAGTATATTTAGTTTTGTAAGAAAATCGCCAAACTGTTTTCCAGAGTGGCTGTACCATTTTGTATTCCCATCAGCAATGTATGAAAGTTCCTGTTGCTCCACATTCTCACCAGCATTTGGTGTTGTCAGTGTTCTGGATTCTGGCCATTCTAATAGGTGTGTGTAACTACAGAGTTTTAAATTTTCATTATTGCATTTTTCATTTGAAGACATTTTTTTTAGTCCTTTTAAAGTTCTACTGGGGCAGTTTTTAGAGTTCATTGCTCTCTGAACGTATCTTCAAACTTGTTCTTATTTCAAACTATTTTAAAAAACAGTATAATAGCTGTTTTATAAGATGCATGCGGTAATTTCAATGTCTGAAGTTTTTGGAATCTGTATCTGCTGTCTATTTTTCTTGCTCAGGCTGGCTTTTTTCTTTTGTGCTTGTTTATGCTTAGCTATGTACGATTATGGCATATGAAATTTTATTTGAGGAAATTCTTTGAAGTCTGGAATAAAAGTTTTTCTTCCAGAGAGAATTTGCTTCTGACTCCTATATGGAGTTGCTATTAGTCTGCGACTACCTTAAGTTTCCTTGGACTGTCGAGGTGATATAACCCCAGGCTGCAGAACTATGTAAGGGTAGCCTAAGATCACAACTTCTCAGGAATCCACACCTTCCAACCCTTTCAGCCCTGTTTCTTACACTGTTTTTCTCTGCTGTCTGCTGTGCTCACCAACAAACCATCCCACCCTCCTTAGACCATGGAGGCAGGTTTACTTCTGATTCACCATTATTCTGAAGATAGAGAGCTTTGGGGTCTCAATTTAAGGAGTAGAAAGTCTCCTATGAGACTCCTCACCTTGGGCAGGCCCTGGGCCTTAACTTGCATTACCCTTGACCCATGAAGTCTATAAAACTGGAACCTAAGATAATTAGAGCTAGTCTTAGCTCTTGTATCCAGAATATAGGGTGAGCCTTTTCTCATATTCCCAGAATGGTGCAGGCAGCGAGCAGCAATTGGAACAGGCAGAGAACACTTGTCCCTGTGGAGAAGCCATGTTAGGAAGGCTAGTGGTAGCAGAGATTGTGCCATGATGGCTGGTAAAGAGACTGGACTGGACAAGTCTGCAGGCTAGTTACCAGAAACAGAAACTGGTAGTCTGAGAAATTGTCAGAAATAGCTCACTGTGGGACATTCAGAGACGATGCTCATTTTTTGAATTAACTGGAGTGTGCTTGCGCCATGGTAGTTATATTTACAGTTCCAACCTGGTTTTCCCATGTCTGCTAGGACCTTTGAAATCAAGGTTATTCTTATATTTATGATAAACTTAAGGTCAATGATAAGAGAGACTCAATATATATAATGAATGTATATTCTGTATACTACCTTCTAGTAATTTGTCTTTAAAAATATTACTTGTGATTGTTGTTGACTTTAGCAGTTTACTTCACCAACAGTTACTTTTTGTGTAAATACATTCTGCTTCATATCCTTATATGTTAATTTACTTCTTATCAATTCAATTCATGAGCTCTCTTTTCAAATAAACTACAGTGAAAAACAAGAAACAGCTTATTAGTGTCCATCTGTTTCCTTTCTTTTGTAGACGTAAGAAAAGAGGTTTTGCCAGTGGATAAATGAATGTATGACAATGAGATATTGTTTTATTTTTTGAAAATTATGTATAAATAATTTAAAGCAATATTTTATTTTCACTAACTTTGGAGAGTTCTGTGCTGTGTTTGGTGCCTAGAAAAGTAGTGACTAATGATGTTTCCAAGTATAAGGAGTAGAATAGAAATAGCTGATTTCTTATTTTTTGTATGTTTAATCCAACAGCAGAGGGGATGAATGTTTGATGTTATGGATTTGCACACAGACTCTGATGCCAGACTGTTTGCGTTTGAATCCTGGCTTAATAGCTTAATGTCTCAGTGGCTTTGGACAAATTACTTAACTTGTCTTTGCCAAAGTTTCCTCATCTGTGTTAAAAGGATGACAATAGTAGTACCAACCTTTCAGGATTGTGAGGATTAAATAAGTAGAACAAATATGAACCACCAGTAACAGTACTTTATATATTATATGTATATCACATGTAAATATACACTTTATAAATGTTAGCTATTTATGTGTACAGAATACAGACAAGCATTGAAAATTTTGAAAAGTGATAGCAGGATTGGTCTACATGGAGACCTGCTCCAGGTTCTTCTTTCACTTGCCATATAGCTTCCTCCTGGAGGGGTGATAACAGTGTAGTAGAGCCAGCAAATTATTGCTGTGTCCATATCTCTCCCATGGGATTAGAGAGAGCTGTAATGAGAGGGTCACATGCTGAAGGTATGCCTGTTCGTTACATAGAGAGCTTGGTTCCATCTGACTTCTGGAACTAGAGTGAGCCTTCACCCAAGTACTCCTCTGTCAGGTGAGAGTTGGGAAGACACTGACAGCTTAATGCATCCTGATGATAGCAAGTTTTCTCCAGATATAAGGATAGAGTAAGGTCTCTTTAAAAAAAGTTTAGTCATAAGGCCATGTAGAAAATTACTGGTTAACTAAAAGAGGATGGTTTCTCATTTTCCATAGTTTATCTAACAGGGATTAAGCATATTTTAACTATAGATCATAAAATCTTTTGAATATTTCAATGTTTAATTCTTATAACTATATAGTAAATCTCCATTTTTATAATATTTGAAAGCAATAAATGGTGACTGGGAAACATGATCTTCCTATCCTGAGTTTTAGTGATAGTAGACTATTCCTCCCAGAAAGACATCACTGAAACATTTTGAACAAGAATATATACCTTACTTATACATATCTCCAGGGAAGGAAATCCCACAGATCCTTTGAATGATTTGCTCTTTTTAAAAATATAACTGATTTGAGATATTCTCTTATATCTCACTTAAGTCTGCTCTCCTGAGAATTAATCTTATTTTTACTTATTCATTCCTCAGTAAAGCTGGAGAGCAGCTGATACCATCCTCTTCACATACTTGAGAACCATTATTAAAAAATTCCTTTGCTGAATAATCTCATTTTGTCAAGGCTTTTATTATAGGTTTTGTTTTTAAATCCTTTGATCCTTTTTACTGCTCTGTACATCTCTTTCTTGAATCTCTGAATCTAAACAATTTGCGCTCACGTGGGTCTGACCGATGTTTTATTTATTTATAGTTTTATTCTGGATGTGTCACCTCACATTCCTAATGCTTAACTACTATTTATGCATCGCAGTATCCCGCTTGCTTTTTTAAGAACAAAAGCTTTTCAGTGGAGGTGATACATTATCTCTGAGCATTTATTTGTATCACAGGTAAACTAAGCCCATATGAAAACAAACAGCCTCCCTTCACATGCACACACAGAAGTGTATATCTTGATTGTAAATTTTTTCTAATTAAAGAAGTTTAGGTTTGTTTGTTTGTTAACAGCTGTTAAAGAACAGCACTATGTTCCAGAGCTACTTGGGGTTAATTATGGTTTATCACACACTGAAGAAAAAAAACACAGGGTGCAAAGTGGATAAAAGAATGAATTTTTAGCAATTAATTAAATTATATTTCTTTAAAAAAGATAATATATCTGAAATAAATAAACAGATTTTGGGTTAAACTGTTAGATTTTACCAGTGGTATGCTTTTGATCTTTCCACTTTAAACATGGAATATAGGCATACTGTTTGTATTTGAAGTTTGCATCTGTCATTGGTATAGTTAAATAAAATTGGGATAATTACATTATGAAACTGGAACCAAAATTGGCAAGGTAACTCATTGAAATTTAAGATTTCCTTGATTATTGTATTAACTATCAGATTATATCTTGAATTTATGATTAATTCAAAGAGTACATGACACAGATTGTTTTCTTACTTTAATTCTGTTTGCATGATAGGTTTATGATGTTGCTTTGTTTAATGACAGAATTTTACTTGCTTCTTTCACTTGTGTCTTTGTGTCTTTAAAGAGCTTCTACCACTTTCTAAAAACACTGCAATCAGAGAAGATTTTCATTAAATCCTTCTTTCCATAGTTGCTCTCTTGTTTTTCTGATGAAATCTTTGTTTACTTTTCTTTGGGAGGTTTAGATTATGGCCAACCATTTACAGCATGTTCATAGTTTATTTATGACTCAAAATAAAATAAGACCAAAATTTAGTGAAACTTAACACTTGAAAGGTTCCATATGTTTGAATGTGCTCAGATTATTATTTTTTGCCTATAACTAAGTTACAAATCACTGAGATGTAACTTATGTGCAGGCACTGTATGGGATTTCATGAATATTTAGTGCTTTGTTTCTATTTCTGAGTCTGTGAAGTTTCATAAATCAGCACTGTTTTTGCTTGGTTGCTACATAGCAGTGATTTTTGTGCTGTCTCTCTGTATTAAAACGGCTGAGTTTCATACAGTTTTCCTATGGAAATAATTCCTGGTAGGTAAAAGACAAATTATGTTGGCTCAGTGTTAAAGGTTATGGTTTAAGTATAATGGAAGCAGGAAATAGACATTTAAATTTCACCTTAAACCTCCAACCTTAAACATTATTTACTAACCTATGTTGTCTATTGGTTAGTAAATAATGAGATCTTAAGAATCTGTTTCCAATTTTATGATCTGGAATCCAAACTATTACCAACTATTTTTGTCTGAAAGCTCCATTGGCAATGTTTCTTTAGACTTTGCAACTATAAATAAAGGCTCTCAGCTATTTTATTGGGACGTTAACGTGTCCTAAGCCAGTGATTCCCAATATGGTCAATCATCAGCCTTTTCTGGGTTGTTTTCTGAAAATACAGATTTCCAGTCTCAACCTTAGGAAATTTTTTTTTACTTGGTAGCATTAAATCAGAGATTCTCAACGTTGGTTGCACATTAGAATCCTCTGGGGAGATTAAACCCCCCCAAAAAACCTGATGACTCAGCTCCATCCCCAGAGATCCTGATGTAATTCTGTGTCACCCTAACTTTAACCCAAACTCTGAGATCTTTTCAGACTAATGTCCAGCTACTTTTGAGAACCACTTCTTTAAACAATACATTTCTTTATTAGAAGTATGATATTCAGAGTTCCTTATAGTGACTATTGATTTGGTTTACAACTTTACAATTTCATTACCATCTTCAAATATTTCCCTTTTTTTGTTTAAAAAGTTATACTAATAACCCCTGGAAGACTGATAGCTCCAAGCAAGTTCTGGCATGGGAAGATGTCTGAGCCTGTTTACCTCAGCAGGAGAAATATACGACTTCTTTGAGAAATACTACAGAAGCTGGATTGCCTTCCTCCCACCAGATAGAGGGCTTACAGACAGGGAGATTAGGGATAGTAGAGTTAGTATGTTGATTTTGCTGTGCCCAGTATAACCAAGAGGCCTACTTTAGCTTGAGTTGACTCCTTGGCCCTTGGTAATAGTAGCTAGCATTTATTTAGTACTTACTATAAGCTGAATACTTGGAATTCTTCACCATAGCCCCACTTCCATTTTATAGGAAAGAAATGGCAAGCACAGGGAGGTTAAGTAACTTTCCCAAAGTCACACAGTTAGTATGCAGTAAAGGCTGAATTTGAACCCAGGCTTGTCTGACTCCAGGGCCCTTATGGCTGCCTATGATGTCACCTTGACGACTTACTAGACCACAATATGGTATAATAGATATGAATGAGGGGTATATAAGCATATCGAAGTCTGATCTCATATGAGCAATGTTTACATGTACAACTTACTTGACTTCTCTTCAATTATGCCATCTCTAAAATGAGATTAATAATAATAATAATACTTTCTTCACAGTGTTTATCATGAGGCATTTAAATAAAGCGGTAGCTTGGTACCTGGATTATAGAAGTACTAAGGAAGTAATGTCTGTTTTTATAAGTCAGCACAGTTTACAAGTCCAAAAACATAGAAATTTTGGGTTTGGATTGATTGCCATTCTTCCTGTGGGTAGGCTAGATTGTTCCAGTCAGTGTATATAGATTAGTTAAGGTTTATTCTAACCCTGAATTTCTCTAATTTTTATAAATTGTATCATTCACGCATATACATTGTCTCTACTTGGCAAAATTCCTCTTGTCCTACCATTATGGTTAATCATTTAGTTTGTTAAATAAATCTTATTTTATCATTGATTTACATAAGAAAAACAAAGCTTCATTCTTGTGACATGTACTACTTTAGGTTCTAAGTAGAAGACTTTTCCTAAGGAATTAATATGGTAGCTTACTTAAAAGTCTCTCCCAACGTGGTGCCACATGAAATTACTGAAATGGAAGCCAGAATACTTGAATTCTATTCTTCCTGATCTTCCTTCTTTAAGTACTGGGCAATTTCAGGCATGTTCACTTAACCTCTTAAGTCTTTGGTTGTCTTAGATGTAAATTCGAAGCTGTATTATATGATAGTGGTATCTTCTTTTTGCTCTAATATTATGTGAATCTGGATACTATAAAATAGCAACAAGGATATATTTATACATGTAAACTGTGTATATAATGGGAACTGCAGTTCTCACCCACCAGTTCATCTTTTTAGTTCCAACAATCTCTTCCTTATTCTGAGCTCATTTATCAACAAGAAATAGGATTCTATGATTTCTAACTCTTTTATGATTTTATTAATCTGTCCTCCATTATCAGCCATTTGCCAAAAATGTAACAGCCCCTGTACCTAGTGATCTCTTCCTTGGTTACTCTCTAATAACTTCTGGAAAATTGCTTTATCTTCTATCTAGTATTTTATTACGTAATTATAGTGTTTCTCAGATATTGATTCCTGGATATACATTTGCTTACACAAATAGTGGAAATCTTTTCCTAATTCACACATACAAGAGTTAAATCAATGGATAAAAGACTTCTTCCATAAAATATTTTAAAACCTCTGTCACCTGGTACCATTTGTTTGTGTTAGAACAAAATATGACAAAATATACCATTAATACAAAATTATTTATATTATAGTATAGTGATTCTCAAACTAATATCCAATCCACTGCAGACCAATTCTTTTGTAAAATACAATGAAAATGAATTACTAGAAAAACAATATCTTAAAAAGACAAAAAATACAAATCAAATTTTTAAAACTATGTTGCAATAGACATAAAATAATTCTGTCAAACTGCTCTAAAATTAGTTCTCTCAAATTTTCATTCTCAAAGTCTATACTTGTCATAAACTGAAAGCAAAGAGTTCATAGAACTGCACTGATCTGTGGATAAGACATTGAATTGCACTGGTCTTGAAAAGCAAGTTTGACTTTATCTTTTTTGTAACTTTGAAATTCTTTCGCAAAAATAAGGGAGCTTCCTTATTCCCCTCTCTCAGCTTGTAGTATTCTTTAAGAGGCTGGATCTACCTAGCTTCAGATAATCCCTACATTCAGTGACTGGATCCTTCAGGTTCTTTGCTGGATTAAAATGTAGGTAAAGTAGATGTGTATTAAGCCTTACCTGTATTTAGCCTCAGTGGAAGCGGGTTGCTCAGATCCTTTCTCTATAATGGCTTTTAATGAAAAGGAGAAGAGAACAGCCTGGGGGGATCCAAGTGACTCAGGTGTAGAGAGGGGTTACTACCAAAAGGCCATGTCTGTCTCGGCCACATGCCTGCTAATAAATCACCAGAGATTTATCCCTGATTTTAATATCAGAATCATTGTCCAAGTGGAAAACAATCCAAAAAGTTGATGATAAGGGAAATACATGTAAGATGATTGTGTTGTGAAAATATCTGAGGCTTTAAAGGTGTTTTTCCCTTTTGATTTATTATAAGAAAGAATAGAGAAATTACTATTGCTCAAAACAGTCATTCTACTGGAAACCTCAAATAGCAAATTAGAATTACATTTTTCTTTGAAAGATAGTTGCTAGGAGAGTAGGTTTTCCAGACCCCAATGAAAGATTCATTTTGCAATCAGCTTAAGCCTATATTTTTGAAACTTGAAACCTTACTCATCTGGCAGAGAAAAGGATCATAACCATTGAGAGGGAATACAAAGATCTTTCAGAGTATCCATATTTTACTTCTAAATCTTAATCTTCAAGGACTTTTCCCTATACTTTAAAAAATCTTATTTGTCTGCTAAGGAATTTTCTGCATTATTTCACCACCAAAATAATTGTTATTATATTAACTATTATAATTCAAAAATCTACCTTTATATGGACCCATGAGAGAGATTTCCCTCTGACAATGCATTAAAAATACAGTGCTTCCTCTGAGCTCTCCATTTGTTTCTGACTTTTTCTTACCTCTGTCACTTATTAGATTTAAGCCTTTGATAATGTATTTAACTTTTATGGTCCTCACTTTCTCTCATTTCAAAGGTGGGGATAAAAATTTTACCAACTTTATAGAGTTGTTCTATAGATTAAATGAATTAATATATTGTAAGTGCTTAGAACAGTGCCTGGAACGTAAGTACTTAACAAGTGTAAGCTGTTATTATTATTGTTGTTACTGTTTTCTTTCATGGAACTGGCAGTTCTTATAACTATTCATGTTTTCTTCTTTGCTTTTTCTCCTAGGAACGTTAAGGATCAAATCTGTTTCGTTTAGTAGCTGTCCATTTTTCTTTTATTCCCCTTATTCTCAAGTCTTCATCTGTTTAATCTTTATTCTGCTATTTTGTGTGCATATTCGCAGGCTGCCTCAAATTCTTTCTGGAATAAAGTGGAATATTAATCAATGCATCTATCAGTCTCTTTTTAAGAGACTGGATTGGATTATGAGTCCACCTATGGACAAGAGTAATCTCAAGGACATTTTTTTTTTTTTTTTTTTTTGCGGTACGCGGGCCTCTCACTGCTGTGGCCTCTCCCGTTGCGGAGCACAGGCTCTGGACGCGCAGGCTCAGCGGCCATGGCTCACGGGCCCAGCCGCTCCGCGGCATGTGGGATCTTCCCGGACCGGGGCACGAACCCGTGTCCCCTTCATCGGCAGGCGGACTCTCAACCACTGCGCCACCAGGGAAGCCCTCAAGGACATTTTAAAATGCTGATGGGCTTAAATCTGGTTTCCTGAACCTATCAGTTGAGAGGGAGATAGAACTACTATATTTGACTTGAAAAATCTTTACAGCCTAGTTGCTGGGGCCAATCCTCAAAGTTACATTGCTATTACACCAAGCGGGAGTGCTGGGATGTAAGATGGGGAGTCCACCTCGATATCAATTACAGCAGAGAATCCCAAATAGGAGAGTATCTTACCCACTTTTGTATCCCCGGTACCAAGCACAGTTTCTGGTGGATTACAATACTCAATAAATGGTTGATGAATGAACATACCATTTTTGCCTGGGTGCCACATTTTTCATTTGGCAACTTCAGCTTAGGACCTCAGTTATAACCATAGAATGCCCTTAAATGAAACTTTTATCTTCTGGAAACAAGACCTTCATATCAAGCAAAACTCTAGGAAGCTTTTTGTGTTTTTATCGCTGCCTAATCCACTTTCTGTCATTCCTCCATGCTCACTCTGTATTCTAACATTATTAACTCACTTATCAGAGGAAGGTCTCTGAAACCAACATGCTTTTTCCTCTCATATTTGCCTTGGAACCTGCTGACCCCTCTGTCTAGTAAAGTACTTACCCTTTAAATCTGGACCAGATCTCTGCCTCTCCTGGGAAGATTTCTTTGCTAATTGGCTCGGTTAGGCCGAACTAGACATGCGACATTTATGACCCCCCCCCGCCCCCCATGCCTGATATATATCCTCACGGTAGTCCTCTATACTTTGTATTTTCTTAACTTGATGCTCAGGTAACATGTAATGGAGAGAAAGCACAGGTTTGGCAATTGGGCAAAACTGTGTTGGGTCCTTTTTAGCTATGTAACTAAGCCCTGTTACTTAACCTTGCTGAGGGTCAGGTTACGTGTTTTGAAATGAGGATAGTAAAGTCTATCTCATAAGGTGTTGTAAAGATTAAATTAGGTAATATATGTAAAGGCCAAGCACATAGTTGGTGCTCAGTAAATAATAGAGTAGGCACTCAATCACTAAAATGTGTGTGGCGTTACTGGGGGATTCTTGAAAAAGTGAAGATCATGTACCAGATTTATGATGATAGGTGAAAAATCAATTTGAATTTTGATTTAAGGCATTAGATTTTTTAGAATTAAATTTATTTTAGGGCTATAAGTACGAAAAAGGGGAGAATCATGTTTCTAACTGCCTCCGAAAAAGCACTTAGTATAGTGCCATGTGTTAATAGACAGTCATTAATGATTTTGATGACTGACCAGCAAGCAAGTTTGCTTCCTTTCTTTACATGTCTTTAAGGCTCTATCCAGAGTCAAAGTTAAGAATGATTAGCGTGGTATTAGAGCAGAAGTGCTCCAGAACCTCACCATAAGCACTGGTTTCCAGATGAGGCTATTCTTGAAAGACTTAATTTAAGCTTTGCCACTTAGCATTTAATGTGACTTATTTTGTACAATGACAAAGCTGCAGGTGTTAACAAAATCTACGAGTTTAAAAATGTGCTTGTGGTATATTTAAAGTGACCAAAATAACTTTTTTTAAGATTCAAAAATAAACTGTTGACATAAATCACAGAAATACCACTGCCTAAGAAATAAGATTTGTTGCATTTCATCATTTTCACTTGGAATTAAAGATCCTCTGTAATCTAGCCCCGGTTTATCTTCCAGACACCTCCGGCACCCACCCTCTTCCCAGACCCTCTAGACAGTCCAGTCTTAAGATGGATTTTTTTCCACCTCTGCCTTTAATTCCTCCTTAGCCTCTGATGTGTTTTTGTGTAGATACATGCCTTTTCCATGTTTTTATTCCAACTTGAGCTGAAGCTCAGGGCCTGGAAGGTGGTGAGGGCTCAAGACATATTTTATTAGTGGCAGGTGACTCAGAGAGGCCTAAGCTAGGCTATGGAGAAATCAAACACATCTTTTCCTTCGTGGGAAAGTCAATGACTAGAATTGTTGGAGGTGATGGCTGGTCTCCCCAGACTGGTGATAAAAGCTAATGCTTAAACTTCCCTGGCAGTATGCTTGATGGAGAATGAATGCAGCCTGAGTGTCAGGGGAGCTGAGGTTCACAGACTTGGCCCACAGACAGTGGATAAAAGTCAGAAGGGTAAGGCAACTCTGAATGAATCACAAGGCATAACATATAGCTGGTCTTTCAGCTTAGATCTTCTCTCCTCAACTCCTAGCTTCCTCAGGATTTGTGGCAGAGCCCTGGGGAGATGTCGCCTAAGTGAGATGACACACAACTGAGAGCCATCAAGTGAGGGGTGGGCAATTAGTTCCTTTAGTCAGCAGTGCAGGGGTGCAGCACAGTTGGAAAGCTGAATGGGAAGAATAGGATGCTTAAAAAAATTATTGGCATCCCTGTCTCTCTGATTTCTCATACTTCCAAACTATGAAGCCTAAAGAAAGTTCTAGAATCTGGGCTCTTTCTTAGAGAAACAAGGTAACAGCATTTAAAGTGCCTTGTAACTCCTTAGAAGAGATTATTTCTCTGTAGGGTCTCTCAGATGGAAGAAACCAAATGTGACATTTCACAATCTGGGAAGGGGGAGGCATCTTGCTAATTGAGAAAACATTTCTATTCACAGTCTTTAGACTGAGATTTAGACTATACTATCCCCCAACTAACATCTGTTCTTGGTAAAGATAGCATGGCTAAATTCAACCCGTCCATTATTTAAAGGATAAGGCATGTCTCCATTTTACCTTGGTGGGTCTATGGAGAAGGAAATACAATCAGGAATTTTTACAACCTCATGACTACACCAACTATTCTTTTTACATAGAATAACTTATTTCTCCTTTGCCTCCAGAAGGAAATCTGAAAGGCTGAGCATTAATCTTAAAATACTGAGCAATTAATAAGAGTGTAAGAGACCGAGAACCCAACATTTGGTAAGTTTGCATCTCTCACCAACAGCACTCTCTCCCCACCAACTCCCTGCAGTATTGGACTCAACATAAACATTCATGAGCATTATAAAACACAAAGGAACTATTTTCTTTGCACATCTGCATAATAAGTTGTTAATTTTCAACCCAGTTATATGTAAATGATGACTGCTGTATATGAAATACTTCCCTTGCTTTTAATCAAATGTTGCCCATCCTTTAAAGCCCCAATTAAATTCTATGCAAGTTTGCCCTCCCTACACTCTTTCACCCCCAGCTTATTTACTTTTCTTAAGTCAAAGTAGCACCCTCTTTTTTAACCTCTGAATTTAAAGCACTGTTATCTATATTTTGTATCTATCTGACAAAGGCTCAAGGACACAGTATTTAACTGGTTAGTCTTTCATTAAAAACTTAAGTTACCTTAGCCACTGATTTGTTCATACTTGATTGGGTTAGATACACTGTAGCCCCAGGAGCTAAAAATTTGGGAGCTCTAGTCTACAAAAAATTTCAAGATAGTTTTTAAAAAGGAATAAATGAACACTTGACAGGAGATGCCTGTCACAAACACCGTACACATCAAAGCACATTCCGGTAGGAACTTTTCAATGGCGAACGTTAGTTCCTAGTATTTTTACTTGGAATTCAACATAAATATGTAAAACTTCATGTTTATCTATTTCTTATTTTTAAATTAATAAATGTTCATTGTTGAAATTTTGAAAAGTATGAAAAGGCATAAGTGAGTAGGAAAGAAAGTCACTTAAAATCCTACTACTCATTTTGGCATACTTCTTGCATTTTTTTGTTACATATTTGAGACTTTACTATACCTACAATTTCATATCCTGTTTTTGCGTTTAATATTATAACATAAGGGTTTTCCTTAGTTATTTGAAATACCTAGCAAACATAATTTTTAAAGCAAAAATGGATATTTCTTTGTCTCCTATTCTCATTATATGAATAATTCATGCTAGTTATAGAAATTTCAGATAATGCATAAATGTATAGAGCAAAAGTAATTCCACCCCACATAAATAAATGCAGTGAAATTTAGTGTATATCCTTCCAGACTTTTGCCCATGCATTTAAACAAAAAAGTATGCATATATACAGATAAAATATATGTACATAAATATGCAATCCTGGGATCACACTTTGTATACAGTTGGGCAACCTACATTTGCACTTAATACATTTAAAAATATTTTACTATCTATCATCTACATGTTTATTCTTTACCCCGTTAAATAGCTGCATGATATTATATCATAAAAAGAATTTTAATGATTATATAAAACTCCATTGAATAGATGTATGTAGTGTACCTAACCTCTCCTCACTGCATACACCCACTCTGCCATTGATGGAGACGTTGTTTTCTTAACTTTTAAAACTAAGAATAATTCTAAATTAAAAATAATGCTGTGATGAACATCTTTACCAATAAAGCATGTCCACACAAAATTATTTCCTTAATAGAGCCCCACTGTTGAAATGATTGATTCAAGTATGTGAAAAAGCTTGATTCCTGATAAATATTATAAATTTTCTGTAGTTTTTTTTTTTCTGTAGTTTTAATTGCAAACTTTCTTTGCTATTCCTTATTTCATGTAAAATGCTTGCACCTACCTACCCTTTACTTTTTAAACTCACTGTATCCTAAAAGTCTTTTACATTTAAATTTGCAGTTCTGTCATTTTCATTGAAGATATTGGACATGCTTTTCTAATGGTTTTATAAGTTTGAATTCAAGAAAGACGACTGGCTAGATGGCTGGTGTGTGTGAAATTTGCCTGTAGATTGACTTAATGGTAGTTTCTGGCACTATCTTTTGTCCTTGGTCAGCCCCTTTGGGAAAGTTTATGACAATAAACACAATGTAGCATACCCCACAATATGAACTTTGTCTTCAGGAACGGGCATTAACTGCTTTCATTCTGTAATAGTATCTACTGAGAGATGAGGTTTTATTTAGGAAAGTGCTCAAGCCTGAAGTCTCTTGCAATATCTATGAGATGTGTGCATTCAGAGTTAAAATTTCGTGAGAACTTTGTTCAAGGAATTACTTTTCACCTCAGTTCAATGTTAATTTACTTTACTTGTAAGCAAACAGAACGTAGTGATACTATTTCTATCCTAAGAACATATGCATGTTGTTCCATTAGTAGTAATATTTTCATCAGAACATTGTTGAACAGTAGCAAGTGATAACATTTGTAGGCAGTAATCAGAGACTTGACAGCTTTCCTCACCACTAACATTCTTCCTTCTAGGAGGTGAGAGATGTAAATTGAATAGAACACTTCAGAAAAGGATTATTAGCTGTTAAGTCAAATACCAAGTTGAAGTTGGATCACTCAAAAAAAGAAAACCATCTTCTGAGGTATCCTAGTGGCTTCATTTTATAGGTGACAGCCATAGTAGAGTAATCCTCTTATTTGAGGAGTCATCAATCCTTGTCCTATCCAAGAAATGAATACAGGTTCACATATCTTTAATAGCATTTAGTTATATTATCCTGATTTTTCCTCTGGATTTACTTATCTCAGTGTTGATTATTCAACCTCCATTTAACAGCTTGGGCCCAGCTTTCCTCCAGGAGCCTTGGCTACATTGCTGGCTTGGCTTGAAAGGTAGATGTGTGACAGGGAAGTTATCATCACTAAGTACATGAAGAAACTAAACATAAAGATAATGAATGAGTTACAGTGATAATAACAGTAGCAGTAATGATTAGTGCTGACATTTATGGAGCACTTACTTTGTGCCAGGGACTGTACTAAGCACTTTACAGGCAATAATTCATTTAATCTTGACAGCAGCAACTTATGAAGTATATGCAACTATTATGCCTTCCATTTTACAGTTGAGGAAACCAAGGAACAGAGAGGTTGTGACATGTATATTCAGCTAGTAAGGGGTGAAGCCAGCATTGAACCCAGGATATCTGGCTCTGCGGTGCTTAACCACCTGTGCTATGTTGCCACTCAAAATTATAAATAGAAGGGTTTGGACTAAAATGTCTGGCTCCTAGTCCACTGCTTTTCCTGGATAATAAACCCTAACTATGTACCATCTATATACTGACTGAGGATACAAAATATGTAAATTACATGGTCCTCATCTTTGGGAAAATTTCCAGACCAGCGTTAAATGCACGAAACACCTTTATTTGGAGGATGAATTGAAGAAGATAGGACCAGTTCATGGAGAGCTTTGATTGTCCAGCTGAGTAATCTGTAGTCATAACATAGTTGGTTTCAGTTACATCAAATATAATGTTAATGTATGTGGTCATTGACTTTAAATATAACACTCTCTTTCTTTCTTTGTTTCTTTCTTCCTCCCTTCCTTCTTTCTTTCAGCCTTCCTTCCTTTCTTTTTGTGTGTATTTCTATACAATTTCAGTTAGTTATAAGGATGTTTTAAAACTTGTTATAAGTATAGAAAGAGCACTCACTTATATTTAATATGAAAAATCCTCGGCTAAATTTATGAAATCTGGAGAAAATATTTACAAATAATTACAGTTTTTTTTCTCTTTTAAGGAAGGTACCATAACTAGGTCTAAGAGAAAAATTGGCTTAGATGTCCTTTGCCAATTGGCCCTTAGTAAATAGATCAAAATTATTTCTAAATAGCATAATAATGATCCACATGCAAATGAGTATTTTTAAATGCTTAAAGGTACTTGAATATAGTTTAAACAGTTTTCATGAAATTTTGTGGAAAATTTATTTACTTAAAAAATACATTCTTTAGGGCTTCCCTGTTGGCGCAGTGGTTAAGAATCCATCTGCCAATGCAGGGGACACGGATTCGAGCCCTGGTCCGGGAAGATCCCACATGCCGTGGAGCAACTAAGCCCCTGTGCCACAACTACTGAGTCTGTGCTCTAGAGCCCACGAGCTACAACTACTGAAGCCCGCGTGCCTAGAGCCTGTGCTCCACAACAAGAGAAGCCACGGCAATGAGAAGCCCGCGCACGGCAACAAAGAGTAGCCCCCCCCCTTGCCACAGCTAGAGAAAGCCCGTGCATGGCAATGAAGATGTAGTGCAGAAAAAAATTAATTAATTTTTAAAAACTTAAAAAAAATACATTCTTTAGAGATAGTGTACACGTTAGTCTGGCCTTCTTCTGACTAATTACAAATTCAGCTTTAGTGGAGTGTGAATTAAAGAAGTATTGTTGCTTTTCCAATGCTGCTCATTCTATTTGGAAAAATTAAGGAAAGTAAGGAAAGTGTTGTCTAATTCTTTTTAAACACACCATAGTATCTGGTACCAACAGTGGGTACTCACTAAGTGCTGCTGATTGATGAGGATGAAAGGACAGATGTGCCCCAGGAGTGCATTTACCAATGTAGATAGTCCGTTTTGTGGGATAAAATCACAGGAAATGGAAGCCACTTTTACAAAAGAAGAAAAAGAAAAAAAAAAGATTTGGTTCGTAATTTTTTTCTGGTTGTTTTAGAATTTCCATTTTTAGATGAATTTCTCACTTGTGTGAATTTATGAAAGGCAAATTATGACTTCCAGTGTTTTTCTCTCAAGCTATCTACTCAGTTTTCCATTCTATATCCCTCAAATGATTCGATTCTGTTAGAAATGTTTTATGTAATTCTGTATTTACAGAAGGAGTGAATTGCTAGGGAGGGTTTGAGATTTGCAGTTTGGGTCGCAAGCATCTCTTATATTACCTCCTGCATATACTCATAGTAAGATTATGTCAGCAGGTAACCTGACTTAACATCAAACCTGAGCAACTAGAAAGTGAAACAAATGAAACTCTTCTATTTGCAGAGAATCAATTAGAAGCATCAGTTAGAAGATCACTATACTATTGAGACTTGATAAAATCCTCAAAATAAAGGTCAAGATGCAGACATTAACATTCTCAAATACTCAGAGTGTAAAATTACTTATTAATTTCAATCAATTTTATTGCAGTCGTACTATATACCAAGTACTGTTCTAAGTGGTTAGGGATACGACACTGAATAGGACAAAAATCTCTAACCTTGTGGAGTTTGCATCAAGTAGAAGTGGGGGGAAGACATACAGTACTCAAATAAATAAGTAAAAAAACACAGTCATCAAACATAGATAGGGACCATAGATATAAGGATGGAAGGGGGATAAGGAATGACAGAATGTGAGGGGGGTTCAATTTTAGTAAGTGACTTATGAGTAAATACTAACTCACATGACGGGCTGTGTTGTGCGTATATTTGGGAGAAGAGCATTGCTACAAAGGAAATAGCAAGTGCAGAGGGTCTGGGTAGTGGTGTGCCAGGCATGCTCAAGGGAGTCATAGAGCTATAAGACATGAAGTCAGAAGAAGAAAGTGGGAAGTAGATCATTATCCAGGGATCTTGCAGGCCACTGTTGAGACTTTGGCTTTTGTTTGTGTTGGCTTTTTTTTTTTTAACATCTTTATTGGAGTATAATTGCTTTACAATGGTGTGTTAGTTTCTGCTTTATAACAAAGTGAATTAGCTATACATATACATATATCCCCATATCTCCTCCCTCTTGCATCTCCCTCCCACCCTCCCTATCCCACCCCTCTAGGTGGTCACAAAGCACCTAGCTGATCTCCATGCGGCTACTTCCCACTAGCTATCTATTTGACATTTGGTAGTGTATATATGTCCATGTCACTCTCTCACTTTGTCCCAGTGTCCCACTTTGTCTTACCCTTCCCCCTCCCCGTGTCCTCAAGTCTGTTCTCTATGTCTGCATCTTTATTGCTGTCCTGCCCCTAGGTTCTTCAGAACCAATTTTTTTTTCTTTTTAGATTCCATATATATGTGTTAGCATACGATATTTGTTTTTCTCTTTCTGACTTACTTCACTCTGTATGACAGACTCTAGGTCCATCCACCTCACTACAAATAACTCAGTTTCGTTTCTTTTTATGGCTGAGTAATATTCCATTGTATTTATGTGCCACATCTTCTTTATCCATTCATCTGCTGATGGACACTTAGGTTGCTTCCATGTCCTGGCTATAGTAAATAGAGCTGCAATGAACATTGTGGTACA
>NC_041218.1:72885136-72940396 GCF_002837175.3 Physeter macrocephalus
TAAATTTTGGAGACTAATCCTTTGTCAGTTGCTTCATTTGCAAATATTTTCTCCCATTCTGAGGGCTGTCTTTTCATCTTGTTTATGGTTTCCTTTCCTGTGCAAAAGCTTTTAAGATTCATTAGGTCTCATTTGTTTATTTTTGTTTTTATTTCCATTTCTCTAGGAGCTGGGTCAAAAAGGATCTTGCTGTGATTTATGTCATAGAGTGTTGTGCCTATGTTTTCCTCTGTGCGTTTTATAGTGTCTGGCCTTACATTTAGGTGTTTAATACATTTTCAGTTTATTTTTGTGTACGGTGTTAAGGAGTGTTCTAATTTCATTCTTTTACATGTAGCTGTCCAGTTTTCCCAGCACCACTTATTGAAGAGGCTGTCTTTTCTCCATTGTATATTCTTGCCTCCTTTATCAAAAATAAGCCATACAAATTGTGAAATTTTTTGTTCTAGTTCTGAGAAAAGTGACATTGGTAGTTTGATAGGGATTGCGTTGAATCTGTAGATTGCTTTGGGTAGTTTAGTCATTTTCACAATGTTGATTCTTCCAATCCAAGAACATGGTATATCTCTCCATCTGTTTGTATCACTTTTAATTTCTTTCACCAGTGTCTTAGCGTTTTCTGCATACAGGTCATCTGTCTTCGTAGGTAGGTTTATTCCTAGGTATTTTATTCTTTTTGTTGCAATGGTAAATGGGAGTGTTTCCTTAATGGTGAGGTAATTTCCCTCTATGCCTACTTTCTCGAGAGTTTTTATCATAAATGGGTGTTGAATTTTGTCAAAAGCTTTTTCTGCATCTATTGAGATGATCATATGGTTTTTATCCGTCAGTTTGTTAATATGGTGTATCACATTGATTGATTTGAGTATATTGAAGAATCCTTGCATTCCTGGGACAAACCCCACTTTATTATGGTGTATGATCCTTTTAATGTGCTGTTCGATTTGAGATGATCATATGGTTTTTATCCGTCAGTTTGTTAATATGGTGTATCACATTGATTGATTTGAGTATAGTGAAGAATCCTTGCATGCCTGGGACAAACCCCACTTTATTATGGTGTATGATCCTTTTAATGTGCTGTTCGATTCTGTTTGCTAGTATTTTGTTGAAGATTTTGCATCTATGTTCATCAATGATATTGGCTTGTAGTTTTCTTTCTTTGTGACACCTTTGGTTTTGGTATCAGGGTGATGGTGGCCTCGTAGAATGAGTTTGGGAGTGTTACTCCCTCTGGTATATTTTGGAAGAGTTTGAGAAGAATAGATGTTAGCTCTTCTCTAAATGTTTGATAGAATTCGCCTGTAAAGCCGTCTAGTCCTGGGCTTTGGTTTGTTGGAAGATTTTTTTTTCTTTTTTTTTTTTTTTTTGTGGTATGCGGGCCTCCCTCCGTTGCGGCCTCTCCCGTTGCGGAGCACAGGCTCCGGACGCGCAGGCTCCGGACGCACAGGCTCCGGACGTGCAGTCTCAGCGGCCATGTCCCACGGGCCCAGCTGCTCCGCGGCATGTGGGATCCTCCCAGACCGGGGCGCGAACCCGGTTCCCCTGCATCGGCAGGCGGACACGCAACCACTGCGCCACCAGGGAAGCCCTGTTGGAAGATTTTTAAACACAGTTTCAGTTTCAGTGCTTGTGATTGGTCTGTTTATATTTTCTATTTCTTCCTGGTTGAGTCTTGGAAGGATGTGCTTTTCTAAGAATTTTTCCATTTCTTCCAGGTTGTCCGTTTTATTGGCATTTTATTGGCATATAGTTGCTTGTAGTACTCTGCCATGTTCCCCTGTATTTCTGCAGTGTCAATTGCTACTTCTCCTTTTTCATTTCTAATTCTATTGATTTGGGTCTTCTCCCTTTTTTTCTTGATGAGTCTGGTTAATGGTTTATCAATTTTCTTTATCTTCTCAAAGAACCAGCTTTTAGTTTTATTGATCTTTCCTATTGTTGCCTTCCTTTCTTTTTCATTTATATCTGATCTGATGTTTATGATTTCTTTCCTTCTGCTAAGTTTGGTTTTTTTTTTGTTCTTCTTTCTCTAACTGCTTTAGGTGTAAGGTTAGGTTGTTTATTTGAGACGTTTCTTGTTTCTTGAGGTAGGATTGTATTGCTATAAACTTCTCTCTTAGAACTGCCGTTGCTGCATCCCATAGGTTATGGGTCATTGTGTTTTCATTGTCATTTTTTTCTAGGTATTTTTTGATATCCTCTTTGATTTCTTCAGTGATCTCTTGGTTATTTGGTAGTGTATCATTTAGCCTTCATGTGTTTGTAATTTTTACAGATTTTTTCTTTTAATTGATATCTAGCCTTACAGTGTTGTGGCCAGAAAAGATCCTTGATATGATTTCAATTTTCTTAAATTTACCAAGGCTAGATTTGTGACCCAAGATATGATCTATCCTGGAGAATGTTCCATGAGCACCTGAGAAGAAAGTGTATTCTGTTGTTTTTGGATGGCAAGTCCTATAAATATCAATTAAGTCCATCTTGTTTAATGTATCATTTCCATCCCCTCACTTTCAGTTTATATGTGTCCCTAGGTCTGAAGTGGGTCTCTTGTAGACAGCCTATATATGGGTCTTGTTTTTGTATCCATTCAGCCAGTCTATGTCTTTTGGTTGGGCATTTAATCCACTTACATGTAAGGCAGTTATCAATATGCATGTTCCTATTACCATTTTCTTAATTGTTTTGGGTTTGTTATTGTAGGTCTTTTCCTTCCCTTGTGTTTCCTGCCTAGAGAAGTTCCTTTAGCATTTGTTGTAAAGCTGGTTTGGTGGTGCTGAATTTTCTTAGCTTTTGCTTGTCTGTAAAGGTTTTAATTTCTCCATCAAATCTGAATGAGATCCTTGTGGGGTACAGTAATCTTTGTTGTAGGTTTTTCCCTTTCATCACTTTAAATATGTCCTGCCACTCCTTTGTGGCTTGCAGAGTTTTTGCTGAGAGATCAGCTTTTAACTTTATGGGGATTCCCTTGTATGTTATTTGTTGCTTTTCCCTTGATGCTTTTAATATTTTTTCTTTGTATTTAATTTTTGATAGTTTGATTAGTATGTGTCTTGGCATGTTTCTCCTTGGATTTATCCTGTATGGGCCTCTCTGCGCTTCCTCGACCTGATTGACTATTTCCTTTCCCATATTAGGGAAGTTTTCAACTATAATCTCTTCATATATTTTTTCAGTCCCTTTCTTTTTCTCTTCTCCTTCTCGGACCCCTATAATTTGAATGTTGGCACGTTAATGTTGTCCCAGAGGTCTCTGAGACTGTCTTCAATTCTTTTTATTCTTTTTTCTTTATTCTGCTCTGCGGTAGTTATTTCCACTATCTTATCTTCCAGGTCACTTATCCATTCTTCTGCCTCAGTTATTCTGTTGTTGATTCTTTCTAGAGAATTTTCAATTTCATTACTTGTGTTGTTCATCATTGTTTGTTTGCTCTTTAGTTCTTCTAGGTTCTTGTTAAACGTTTCTTATATTTTCTCCATTCTATTTCCAAGATTTTGGATCATCTTTACTATCATTACTCTGAATTCTTTTTCAGGTAGACTGACTATTTTCTCTTCATTTGTTTGGTCTGTTGGGTTTTTACCTTGCTCTTTCATCTGCTGTGTAATTCTCTGTTTCCTCATTTTGCTTAACTTACTGTGTTTGGGGTCTCCTTTTCACAGACTGCAGGTTTGTAGTTCCTGTTGTTTTTGGTGTCTGCCCCCAGTGGCTAAGATTGGTTCAGTGGGTTGTGTAGGCTTCCTGGTGCAGGGGACTGGTGTCTGTGTTCTGGTGGATGCGGCTGGATCTTGTGTTTCTGGTGGGCAGGACCGCATCTGGTGGTGTGTTTTGGGGTGTGTGTGTCCTTATTATGATTTTATGCTGCCTCTCTGCTAATGGGTGGGGTTGTGTTCCTGTCTTGCTAGTTGTCTGGCATATGGTGTCCAGCACTGTAGCTCGCTGGTAGTTGAGTGGAACTGGGTCTTAGCATTGAGATGGAGATCTCTGGGAGAGCTTTCACCATTTGATGTTAGTTGGAGCCGGGAAATCTCTGGTGGACGAATGTCCTGAACTCGGCTCTCCCACCTCAGAGGCTCAGGCTTGACCCCTGGCTGGAGCGCTAAGACCCTGTCAGCTGCTTGGCTCAGAAGAAAAGGGAGAAAGAAAGAAAGAGAGAAAGAGAGAAAGAGAAAGGGAGATAGAGAGAGAGAGAGAGACAGCAAGAAAGAACGAAAGAAAGAAAGAAAGAAAGAAAGGGAAAGAGAAATGAAAGAAAGAAAGGAAGAAAGAGAGAGAGAAAGAGAAAGAAAGAAAATAATAATAAAATAAAGTTATTAAAATAAAAAATTATTAAAAATAAAACATTAAAATGTTAAAAAAAATAAAGAAAGCCAGAAGAGAGCAACCAAACCAAAAAACAAATCCACCAATGATAACAAGCACTAAAAACTATACTAAAACAAACAAACAAACAAAATGTACAGACAGAACCCTAGGACAAATGGTAAAAGCAAAGCTATATAGAGAAAATCACACAAAGAAGCATACACATAGACACTCACAAAAAGAGAAAAAGGAAAAAAATATGTATATATAAAAAGAGAGAGTAACCAAATCAGTAAAGAAATCTACCAATGATAATAAACTCTAAATACTAAACTAAGATAAACCACAAACAAACAAACAAAATGTACAGACAGAACCCTAGGACAAATGGTAAAAGCAAAGCTATATAGAGAAAATCACACAAAGAAGCATACACATAGACACTCACAAAAAGAGAAAAAGGAAAAAAATATGTATATATAAAAAGAGAGAGTAACCAAATCAGTAAAGAAATCTACCAATGATAATAAACTCTAAATACTAAACTAAGATAAACATAAAACCAGAAACAAATTAGATGCAGAAAGCAAACCCCAAGTCTACAGTTACTCCCAAAGTCCACCATCTCAATTTTGGGATGATTTGTGGTCTATTCAGGTATTCCAGAGATGCAGTGTACATCAAGTTGATTGTGGAGATTTAATCCCCTGTCCTGAGGCTGCTGGGGGAAATTTCCCTTTCTCTTCTTGTTCACACAGCTCCTGGGGTTCAGGTTTGGATTTGACCCTGCTTCTGCGTGTAGGTCACCTGAGGGCGACTGTTCTTCGCTCCGACAGCACAGGGTTAAAGTAGCAGCTGATTCGTGGGCTCTGGCTCACTCAGGCCAGGGCGAGGGAGGGGTACGGAATGTGGGGTAAGCCTGCGGCCGCAGAGGCCAACATGACATTGCGGCAGCCTGAGGCGCACCCTGTGTTCTCCCGGGGAAGTTGTCCCTGGATCATGGGACCCTGGCAGTGGCGGGCTGCACAGCATCCTTGGACGGGAGGTGTGGAGAGTGACCTGTGCTTGCACACAGGCTTCTTGGTGGCTGCAGCAGCAGCTTTAGTGTTTCATGCCCATCTCTGGTGTCCATGCTGATAGCCATGGCTTGCGCCCATCTCTGGAGCTCGTTTAGGTGGTGCTCTGAATACCCTCTCCTCGCACACCCTGAAACAATGGTCTCTTGCCTTTTAGGCAGGTACAGACTTTTTCCCGGACTACCCCCCGGCACCAGCTGTGGCGCAGGAGTCCCCTTCAGGTTGTATTCACGCAGCCAACCCCAGTCCTCTCCCTGGGATCTGACCTCCGAAGCTCTAGCCTCAGCTCCCAGCCCCCACCCGCCCCAGCAGGTGAGCACCCAAGCCTCTCAGGCTGGTGAGTGCTGATCGGTGTTGATCCTCTGTGTGGGAATCTCTCTGCTTTGCCCTCTGCACCCCTGTTGCTGTGCTCTCCTCTGTGGCTCCAAAGCCTACCCCCTGCTACCCCCCCATCTCCTCCAGTGAAGGGGCTTCCTAGTGTGTGGAAACTTTTCTCCTTCACAGTTCCCTCCCAGAGGTGCAGGTCCCGTCCCTATTCTTTTGTCTCTGTTTTTTTCTTTTTTCTTTTGCCCTACCCATGTACATAGGGAGTGTCTGGCCTTTTGGGAAGTCTGAGGTCTCCTGCCAGCATTCAGTAGGTGTTCTGTAGGAGTTGTTCCACATGTAGATGTATTTCTGATGTATTTGTGGGGAGGAAGGTGATCTCCACATCTTACTCCTCCGCCATCTTGAAGGTCTTCTTCTCTGTTGGCTTCTCTCTTGAAACTAAGTTGTAGTGTGACAAGAGTACAAAAAGGGAGACTAATTAAGAGGCTACTGAGGGGCTTCCCTGGTGGAGCAGTGGTTGAGAATCTGCCTGTCGATGCAGGGGACACGGGTTCGTGCCCCGGTCTGGGAAGATCCCACATGCCGCGGAGCGGCTGGGCCCGTGAGCTGTGGCCGCTGAGCCTGTGCGTCTGGAGCCTGCACTCCACAAAGGGAGAGACCACAACAGTGAGAGGCCCGCATACCGGAAAAAAAAAAAAAAAAAAAGAGGCTACTGAAATGATCCTGGTGAGAAGTAATGACAGCTTGAAGGAATGTTGTATGTTTATGGATGGATGGTGTATGTTAATGGATGTAGTTTATGAGAGAAAGAGTGTGATTAAACATGAATCCAAGTTTTTGGCTTGGATAGTTGGTAGTTTGGGAGTTATTAACCGAGATGGGAAAAACTGTTTAGTGGTGCTGGATTGCAGAGGGGGTTGGGACACTTGGTTTTGGACATCTAAGTGAACTTGTTGAGTAACAGTTACAAAGCCTGCAATGAGGGAGGAGATCTGGATTGAGGCACACATTTGGAAATCATCCATATATAGGTGGTATTTAAAGAGATCAGAATGGATTGGCTCATGAGATCAAATTCCCAGTTCCAATGCTGTTGTCTTTTCTGATGGTGATGGTGTAAACAAATTGATTTTAGGTGCTTTGACATACTTGAAGTTGGTCTGATGATAACATTGAACACATATCTTTTCTCTACTTTTAGCTTTCAACTTTCAACCATCATCTTCACGGTGAAAGCATTTATTGCCAGATAGGGCTGGCCACTAGTGAGCGCTAGTGAGCATTCCAACCTCAAGGCACCTAGGAGACAGTACTACTCATACTTTGTTGAGGTCAAAACAAAACACAGCAGAAAACATCCAACTCTAGAACGTATTGGCAAATAATGAAAAATTTATTGCAGATTTTATGGCTTGACAGAGAAGAAAGTTGACACTGCACACTACACGGATTAAATGTAATAAAAATCTCCTCCTCCTTTGCTCTTCCCCCTCAGTTTTTCTTAGACTGCCAGCTGTCACATCTTCATTCTCTTCCCCCAACCCCTCCACTACTTCTCAGAACCCTTCTTACTACTCAAATAATTCACTTTTGGTCTTAGACTTGTTTACTCTTCACCCGCCACAAAACAAAACCTCTACCTACATTTAACCAAACCTATTTTTCCTACAAAGCAGTTCAGCAACCTTCTACTGTAACTCAAGTTTGTCTTTTAGGTGACCAGCTATCCGTTCCAAAGTACTTATCCAAATAGCCAAGAAAACCCAGGTCTTCTTCTTAAGTGTGTGTGTGTGTGTGTGTGTGTGTGTGTGTGTGTGTGTGTGTGAGGGAGGTAGGAGAGATAGAAAACAGAGAAAGAGAAAGAGAAAGAAAGAGACTGCGTGTTGAAAATGTAACTCTCCAAATCAACGCACATTTGTTCCCAAGTTTGGGTAAGAACTACATTGTAGGCTGAGAATGTATTATTTTTATTTGGTCATAATTTGAATAAGGAACAATATAAAATGCCAAGAAATTTTCAATCATATATTCACAATCTTTTTACTAATCTTTACCATACTATTACTTATTCATGTTAATATAATTATTTTGGAACTCTCTCACTCTGCCATATAAAATATGCATCACTGGATAATTGGATATAAACGAGTATATGTTGTATTTTAACATTTTCCCTTATACTAATCTTCTCTACTATCATGGATACTGTACTGTGCTGTCCAAATCCCCTGTTCAGAACAGAGGGACTTATTTCCTCAGCTGATGGGAAGAATTGTCCTCTGTTAAAGAGAGCCTCTTTACTCAAATTCAATGCCTTTGAGCTAAGGATAAAAATGGCTCAGCTTCCTCACCGCAGCTCAGGACAACTTGGAAGGGCCATCCCAGCTCCAGGGATTGCTGTGCAGTCAGCTAAGGCCATGTTGTGGTTTCTCTGAAGCCCGACTTCTGCTCCCACCCTATCCTGCTGCCTTCTCTTCCCCACAAGGGGTTGGTTCTGAGAGCTGTGCTTTCTGCACACTTATCTCCATGTCAGTGTCTGCTTTCTGGGGAAGCCATTCCCTCATAGTCACCTCCTTCCAGAATATTTGAGGTTGAGAGAGTTTTTCTCACACCTGTTCCTGAACTGCCTGCCCTCAGCTGCTTCTCCTCGTCATGTGCTCCTGTCTGTCACCACTCGCTCTGCTGTGGGCCACTTCCTGAACCACGATGCTGCTCTCTCCCAGCAGGCGCCCCTCTAGAGCATTTCACATGGGGCAGGCACCATTCCCTTTACTGTCTTATTTTTATTCCCTGCAATATCACCCACACCAGGCTACAAAGGTATATCAATTATTGAAGCATTGCAGGCAACCAAAAGCTACTGCAAGTAAATATGACTGACTCCATAGTGCAACGAAGAGGAGCATAAAATGTTAAACCCATTACTGGGGGATCCTCATGGACACACACTGAGTCTTTATTATGTTCTTTGTTGTCAAATCCTTGTCTCTCCCCTCCCCTGCACCACCACCACACACACACACTGCAATAAGCATTTCCGTTTTCAAACGTTCATAGTATACCTCTTCTTTCTCTTTTAGGGATTTCCCACTCTCAACCTACACTATTTCTTGGATCATCTCTCTCGGGGATTATCTCTCCCTTCCAGGGTGTTAATTCAGTCCCAAAGTCTGGGCATCAAGTGGACAGTCCCATGTGGGCAGTGGCACTTCAAGTCAGTCTACAAGCAGTCTAGGTATCAATGCAACGTACAGTCTGTCTCCTCAGTTTCCCCAGTCATCCAGTGGTTCGCTATTAAATTATCTCCTAAGGGCAAGTGAAAATTTTCAGAGCTAGTATTATCTACTTCTGCACTCTGCAATACTGTATCCACTAGCCAGTTCCACTTAGAAGTTCCAGTTACTTCCAATTCTTGAGCTGTGAGTTGACGTATCTCTGGTTTTCATTTTCTCTTGGCTTCGAAATTGGTTATAATTCATCCATCTTGTTTCCACCTCGACAATTGTGCTGTTGTCATCTTCTTTCCCATTCTTTTTCTTCTCATGGATTTATGCTTTAAAAAATCTTTGTTGTCATTTTAATGGGGTGTTAGGAGAACCTGAGACAAATACATGTTCAATCCTCTATGTTTAACTCAAAATTCCAAATACAGTATTCTCAAACAGTTATACTTTGTCTCATAGACCCTAGGTTTATAATAAAATTGTAGAAAACTCATTATTATGAAATTAGTCTCTAAAAGATTTGTTGTAGGATAAATATTTTGGCTACCATTGAGGTTAAATCATATTGAAATAGGAGGAAATAGGATTTTCTATAATTCCATATGAAATATATTAAAATAGCATTTCAATATAAGGATTTGTGAATATAGCCTATCAGTTCTTCTAAAATTCCTCAGTCCTTTCTGGGGAAGGCTTCTTCATATTTTTAAACTTCTAAGTAAGAAAAGCAGTCAGGAAAGAATATTTTCCCCAGTAAGCTTTTTCTTAACATTAATTTATGTCTCTTGTGTCCTATTTTTTACCTCAGTCTTTGTCAGGCAATAAAGTAGCATATTTTTAAAATCATGGATGCATTTCATATTTAAAGATGAGAAAATATGCTTTTATTACCAGTAAGCTGAAGAGTTAGGAAAAATAGCACTTTGTTCTTGAGTATTAAATGGACAAGTCTGAGCAATACACAAAGCAGTGGGAAAAAAAGATACATAGTTAAGAAATATATTACAAATCTAAAATGCTTTTTTAAAGCACTGAAGTTTGCAACTGCTATGAGATGAGTAATACCCCATAAGATACAGTTGCTGATTTCTATTTTTCAAGGGTTTTCAACAGACACTAGAAAATTTTTGTTCCAGAACAAAAGATCGAAGTCTTTTCTTAATTGAATTATAATTGACAGACAGTATTATATTAGTTTCAGGTGCACAGCATAGTGATTCGATATTTTTATACATTACAAAATGATCACCATGATAACTCTAGCTACCATATGTCACCATACAGAGTTATTATAATATTACTGACTGTATTCCCTATTCCATACATTACATACCCATGACTTATTTGTTTTATAGCTGGAAATTTATATCTCTTAATCCCCCTCACCTGTTTCTTCCATTCCCCCCACTCCCTTCCCCTCTGGCAACCACAAGATTATTCTCTGTATTTATGAGTCTGTTTCCATTTTGTTTTGTTTGTTTGTTTTGTTTTTTATATTCCACATATAAGTGAAATCATATGGTATTTGTCTACCTTCTAGGTCCATCCATGTTTTCACAGATGGCAAGATTACATTTTTTTAATGATTGAATAATACTCCATTGTATATGTACACTATGTCTTCTTTATCCATTCCTTTATTGATGGACATTTCAGTTGCTTCCATATCTTGGCTCTTGTAAATAATTCTGCAATGAACATAGGGGTACCTATGTCTTTTCAAATTAGTGTTTTTGTATTCTTTGGATAAATACCCAGAAGCAGAATTGCTCGATTGTATGGTAGTTCTATTTTTAGCTTTTTGAGGAACCTCCATACTGTTTTCCATAGTGGCTGTACCAATTTACATTCCCACCAAGGTGCACAAGTGTTCCCTTTTCCCCACATCCTTGCCAATACTTGTTTCTTGTCTTTTTCATAATAGCTATTCTGACAGGTGTGAGATAGTATCTCACTGTGGTTTGATTTGCATTTCCCTGATGATTAGTGATGTTGAGCATCTTTCAGTGTGCCTGTTGGCCATCTGAATGTCTTCTTTGGAAAAATGTCTACTCAGATTCTCTGCCCATTTTTTAATTGGGTTTCTTGTTTCTTTGATATTGAGTTGTATGAGTTCTTTATATATTTTCAATATTAACCCCTTATCAGATATATCATTTGCAACTATCTTCTCCCATTCAGTAGGTTGCCTTTTTGTTTTACTGATGACTTTTTCACTATGTGAAAGTTTTTTAGTTTGATGTAGTTCCATTTGTTTATTTTTGCTTTTGTAGCCCCTGACTGAGGAGACATATACAAAAAAAATATTGCACAGACCAATGTCAAAGAGAGCACTGCCAAGGTTTCCTTGTAGGAGTTTTATTGTTTCAGACCTTATATTTAAGTCTGTAATCCATTTTGAGTTTATTTTTGTATATGATGTAAAAAAGTGGTCCAGTTTCATTCTTTTGCTGTAGCTGTCTAGTTTCCCCAACACCATTTATTGAAAAGACTGTCTTTTCCCCGTTGTATAGTCTTGCCTCCTTTGTCATAGATTAATTGACCATATGAGCATAGGTTTATTTCTGGGCTCTCTATTGTGTTCCACTGATCTATGTGTCTGTTTTTTGTGCCAGTACCATACTGTTTTGATTAGTATAGCTTTGTAGTAAATTTGAAATCAAGGAGCATGATACCTCCAGCTTTGTTCTTTTTTCTCAAGATTGCTTTGGCAATTCAGGATCTTTTGTGGTTCCCCTACAAATTTTAGAATTATTTGTTCTAGTTCTGTGAAAAATGTCATTGGTATTTTGACAGGAATTGCATTGAATCTGTAGATTGCTCTGGGTAGTATGGATATTTTAACAATATTGATACTTTCAATCCATGAGCCCAGTATATCTTTCTATTTATTTATATTGTCTTCAATTTCTTTTACCAATGTTTTATAGTTTTCAGGGTACAGGTCTTTCACCTCCTTGGTTAAATTTATTCCTAGGTATTTTATTCTTCCTGATTTAATTGTAAATGGGATTGTTTTCTTTATTTCTTTTTCTAATAGTTCATTATTAATGTACAGAAATGCAACAGATTTCTGTATATTAATTTTGTATCCTGAAACTTTACTGAATTCATTTTTTAGTTCTAGTAGTTTTTTGATGACGTCCTTTGGGTTTCTATTTATACTGTCATGTCATCTGCAAATAGTGATAGTTTTATTTCTTCCTTTCCCATTTGGACACATTTATTTCTTTTTCTTGCCTAATTGCTGTGGACTTCCAATACTTCCAATACTATGCCGAATAAAAATGGCAAGAGTGGGAATCCTTGTCTTGTTCCTAGTCTTAGAGGAAAAGCTTTCAGTTTTTCGCTGTTGAGTATGATGTTAGCTGTGAGTTTGTCATATATGGCCTTTTTTATTCCCTCTACCTACTCTATTAGAGTTTTTATCATAAAGGGATGTTGAATTTAGTCAGATGCTTTTCCTGCACCTATTGAGGTGATTATATGATTTTTATCTTTTGTTTTGTTAATTTGGTGTATCATGTGGATTGATTTGTGGATGTTAAAAGATCCTTGTGTCCCTAGAATAAATCCCACCTGATCATGGTGTGTGATCCTTTTAATGTATTGCTCAATTTGGTTTGTTAATATTTTACTGGGGCTTTTTGCATCTATGTTCATCATATTGGCCTGCAATTTTCTTTTTTTGTAGTGTCTTTGTCTGGTTTTGGTATCAGGGTAATGCTGGCCTTGTAAAGTAAATTTGGAAGTATATCCTCCTCTTTGATTTTTTGGGAATAATTTGAGAAGTCTAGATATTAAATCTTTAAATGTTGGGTAAAATTTACCTGTGAAGCCATCTGGACCTAGACTTTTGTTTCTTGGGAGTTTTCTGATCACTGATTCAATTCTTTTACTAGTAATCAGTCTATTCAGATTTTCTGTTTCTTCATGATTCAGTCTAAGATTGTATATTTCTAGAAACTTATTTTTTCTTCTAGATTGTCTAATTTGTTTTCTAATTATTCATATTATTCTTTTATGATCCTTTGTATTTCTGTGATATCAGCTGTAATTTCTCCTCATTTCTGATTTTATTTATTTGGTCTCTTTTTTTCCTTGATGAGTCTGGCTAAAGGTTTTTCAATTTTGTTTATATTTTCAAAGAACCAGTTCTTGGTTTTATTGATCTTTTCTATTGTTTCTTTAGTCTCCATTTCATTTATTTCATCTCTGATCTTTATTATTTCCTTCCTTCTATTAATTTTGGGCTTTGTTCTTTTCTTCTAGTTCCTTTAAATGTAAAGTTAAGTTTTTTATTTGAGATTTTTCTTATTTCTTGAAATAGGCCTTTGTTGCTATGAACTTTCCTCTTAGAACTGTTTCTGCTGTGTCCTGTAGATTTTGGATCTTTCTGTTTCCATTTTCATATCTTTTTTTTTTTTTTTTGTGGTATGCGGGCCTCCCTCTGCTGCGGCCTCTCCCGCTGCGGAGCACAGGCTCCGGACGCGCAGGCTCAGCGGCCATGGCTCACGGGCCCAGCCACTCCGCGGCACGCAGGATCCTCCCAAACCGGGGCACGAACCTGGCTCCCCTACATCGGCAGGCGGACGCGCAACCACCGCGCCACCAGGGAAGCCCTCCATTTTCATATCTTAAGGTATTTTTTCATTTCCACTTTGATTTCATTGTTGACCATTAATTGTTTAGTAGCATGCTGTTTAGTCTCCACATGTTTGCGTTTTTTTCAGTTTTATTTTTTGTAGTTGGTTTCTAGTTTCATACTGTTGTGGTTGGAAAAGATGCTTGATATGATTTCAATATTCTTAAATTTATTGAGACTTGTTTTGTGGTCTGGCATGTGATCTGTCCTGGAGAATGTTCTGTGTGCACTTGAAAAGGATGTGTACGTATTTTGCTACGTTTGGTAGGAATGTGCTGTATATACTTGTTAATTCCATGTGGTCAAGTATGTTGGTTAAGGCCAATGTTTCCTTACTGATTTTCTGTCTGGATGATCTATCCATTGATGTAAGTGTAGTATTAAAGTCCCTTATTATTATTGCATTGCTGTCTATTTCTCATAATATTTGCTTTGTATATTTAGATGTTCCTGTATTGGGTGCATAAATGTTTACAAATGTTGTGTCCTCTTGTTGGATTGACCCACTTATCATTATGAAATGCCCTTTTTTTGTCTTTGAACTCTTTATGAGGTAAATTGCTTATCTCCATTTAATTAAGGTCTTTTTTCTGGGGATTTGCATTGTTCTTTGGTTTGGAACATATTCCTCTGTCCCCTCATTTTACCTGTCTCTCTGTGTTTGTCTATATGTATTAGGTGAAACACTTACCTCCCTCAGTCTTGAAGTAATGGTCTTGTGTAGGAGATTTTCTGTGCGACCCAGAAGCACAATTTCTCCTGGCCACCAGAGCCACCATGCAACTCTGTGGGCATTCCTTGTGTGAGCTGTTTGCACCCTCTGGCTGTGTTAGGGCCATGGCTACTGTGCAGTGAGGGCAGGGCTCAGGGCACCCACCTAGGCAGATTAAAGCTTGGTTGCTGCAAGGAGGGTGGTGTCTTGGGGTGCTTGATGACCCAATTGTGGCCCATCCACTGTGTGGGGAGGGTAGGTCTCAGGACACTCGCCTGTCCTGGCTCTGTAAGAGGTGCTGCCTGATTTATTCTTGATATGCTTCTATTTTTGGGTGTTTGCTGAAGCCTATCAGTGTTCAAAAGAGAGAAATCTCATTTAGCACTTAATTTCAGGCTCATTAGTTGCCAGACCCTCAGACAGCAGCTTTTAAAGTATGCATATGGGGGCTTTCCTGGTGGCGCAGTGGTTGAGAGTCCGCCTGCCAATGCAGGGGACACGGGTTCGTGCCCCGGGCCGGGAAGATCCCACATGCCACGGAGCGGCTGGGCCCGTGAGCCATGGCCGCTGAGCCTGCGCGTCTGGAGCCTGTGCTCCGCAACGGGAGAGGCCACAACAGTGAGAGACCCGCGTACCGCAAAAAAAAAAAAAGTATGCATATGTATTCAGTTCTGTGGGGTCATAATCTTAATGCCTGCTGGCCTCCAGACCAGGAGATCTGCAGGTGTCTCCTGGGAACAGTTGCAAAAATTGTGGCTCCTGATAAGTGTATAGGCTCCTTTCTGGGGAGTCTTAATAAATCTAAAGGGGTGTGCAAGGATGGGGTCTCCATGCTTATGTTTCCTGAAAGCACCTCTTTAGCCTCCAGATGTGAGGGTAACCTGAAGTCTGTCCTGCAGGGTGAAACTTCAGGCTATGTAAATAGGTTTTTTCCATAGGAAGACTGGGGTTGTGTTACAGTCAGCTGTCAGTGCGGTGCCCTGGGAGTGGTGGCCTGCCAAGAATTGTCTTTCTGATTGTTACAGTCCTGTGGAGCTCAGGAATGCTGGTGCCCTTGGCCACCAGGGCCAAGAGATCAAGATGTGTCCCCTGTGTGAATTGCATGTACCCGCTGGCTTTAGCTAGGTAGCTGGAGAGTGTAGGGGTCAGGGCTTGTTCTCTTGCTTCAGGAAGGCAACCAGGAAATGACTTGACTATTTGCATCCACTGGCTTCAGCAATGTACCATGAGAATGACTTGTCTGTGCACATGTTGGCTTTAGGCCACGGGTGGGAGAACACCAGCCCTAGCCAGGGGGCAGAGAAGTGTAGAGTTGGCAGACTTTAGCTAGGGAGGAGGAGAAAGCCACAACTGTCAAGCACACCTGCCCCAACCAGGAAGTGGGAGAGTGCTGCAAGCCACTGGAGCTCTCTGGCTTCAGCAGAGAGTGCCCACAATTGATTGCTTGCCTCCATGTCCCAGCTTGCCCGCCTGTACTGGCAGGTTAGGTGGGAGTCCAACAGTGGTGTCTGTCAGTGTCTCTGTCTCCTGGCAGTGTTTCCACCATCCCCGTCTCTCTAACCGATGCTTTTATATTCACAAATGACTCTATTTCATGTATAGTTGTGGCACTTTTCAAGCTGCTATTGTTTTGCTGGGTCTCAGGGTAAGTGAGATTGCATGGGAGCCCTTTAAGAGGAGTCTCAGTTTCCCATAGCACTTTGGGACCCTTGGTTGGCAGCCCCATTGGTTTTCTTTTTTTAAAATAAATCAATTAATTAATTAGTTATTTTCGGCTGCGTTGGGTCTTTGTTGCTGCATACGGGCTTTCTCTAGTTGTGTTGAGTGGGGGCTACTCTTCATTGAGGTGCGCAGGTTTCTCATTGCGGTGGCTTCTCTTGTTGCAGAGCATGGGTTCTAAGCACTTGGGCTTCAGTAGTTGAGGCACGTGGGCTCAGTAGTTGTGGCACGCGTGCCCTAGAGCATGTGGGCTTTAGTAGTTGTGGCGCGTGGGCTCAGTAGTTGTGGTGCACAGGCTCTGAGGTGTGCGGGCTTCAGGAGTTGTGGCATGCAGGCTCAGTAGTTGTGGTGTGTGGACTGTAGAGCACAGGCTCAGTAGTTGTGGCACACAGGCTTAGTTGCTCCTTGGCATGTGGCATGTGGGATCTTCCCGGACCAGGGATCGAACCTGTGTCCCCTGCATTGGCAGGTGGATTCTTAACCACTGCACCACCAGGGAAGCCCCCTACCACCATTGGTTTTCTAAGCCAAGCATTTTGGGTGCTCCTCCCTCTTGTGTAGATTCTAGGGGCTGGTGTGCCTGATGTTGGGTGCCAATCCCTTGCTTCTCCAAGAGTAGCACCTGTCTGGTGAGATCCCTCCCTAATGTATGTCAGGAGGTGGGTTTTTTGGTAAGAGCATTTTTCTGCCTCTCCTACCTAACTTCATGTCATCCTTTTTATTCTTTGCTGTGGAGCAGGTGTTCAGCTACTTCTCAGGTTTTTTTCAGAGGAGATTGATCCACAGGTAGGTGTATATTTGTTGTATCCGTGGGAGGAAGTAAGTTCAGGCTCTTCCTGTGTCGCTATCTTGAACAGCCTCCTCCGAAGTCTCTTTTTGAAGAGTAGGATGGTGTTATTGGTGGGACTAGGGATTTACCCTACTCTGAATTCATTCAGGGAAAGTCAATTTTTTTAAGGTATAAAAAGAATTGCATCCATAAGAGGTACAATGGTGACATTACATTTAAAAAATACAAATAAATACCAAGACTGGAGGAATAATAAAGAAGCATGCAGTTCCAAACCAACAGAAGTAGTTTAAAATGTTCTTTACTGCATTATGGAACTGATCCCCATTCCTTGAGTCATCTGTATTTTGCTATTTTGCATTTATTAAAGACTATTTTTATTGATTACTTTGATATTTTCCCAACAAACTGCCCCTTTTCAGTTGTTTGGTAGTTTTGTTATGAACCATGATGCTAATGAAATAACCAAATGGGAGAAGAACCACATTTTTTCCTTTTCTTCATGTATGGTGAAGTTTCCTATTCTTCCAATTCTCCTAACACCTCATTATGCTGTTAGACCATCTATTCTAAATTTGCCTTTGGAGTTGGGAGTATTGAACAGCCTCTTTTGAAGACTGACAGGAATATTACTTTCTTCAATCATGGCCCCTAAGAACACACTGTAATGGAAGGAATGCTTTTCTGTGACAAGTACTTCAAAAACAGATTTCTTCTTGGTCCATAATTCACATGTTTTATGTGGAGGATCCACTTCCATGCAACCTGCTACTTGTCATGTCAATACTACTATTATTGTGTTAGATATGCCCATTGAAGACACATATGTACATCTTAAGTTGAAACACACACACTCACACACACACATTCACACACACACACATACACAGTGATCTTTCCCTTTCTGGTGAGGCTAAAACTTGGAGGAATACACACATCCCACTTATGTTAAATAATGTTGGATGGGAAAATCCAGTGTTCTTGAGTTATCTTAGAATTTTGGCTTTGGTGAGCGCCCTGATGTTCCTTAAAACAGTTATCCTACCAAACTCTTGTGATGATGATAGAGCTATATGGTAGCTGCAATCAGAGCATTTTGTGGTTGACTAATTTAAAACTTTATTCTTAGTACAGGTGGTTTTTAGTCTATATTACCGTCCAAGCAGGAAAACAGGTGGCACAATCAAAGGGGTAAAGAGGGTTTGAGTCACTTCTTATGGAGATGTGGGCTGTGTGAGAGGAGTCAACAAGTTGTAGAGAAGTACCTACAGCCCAGAAATAGCAACAAGTCCTTAATGTCCTTCAGCCTGAGGTGTTGAGGGGTGAAAGCAGTTGAGCAGAACCCTGTGAGAGCTGCATCTGTAGGAGCTGCAGGCTGAAGAAGAATGCAGTCACCGCCAAATTATGGCTCAGTAGGCAGAGCTGGAGAGGTTGGACTAAGAATGGTGTGACTTCTCTCTCTCAGCCTCCCACAGGCAAAACCCAACCAGTAGTCCAAAGGCAAGGAAGTCCAGGTGATGCAGTCTGCAGAGGCCAGCCTTCTGGGCACAGAGCCAGACTGGGAGGAGAGTGGGCCTGGAGGAAATGGTTGAAATAGTCCCTTTAAACTGAAAATGTGACCCGATTACTATGAAACTGAAATTACATTGAGCTTAAACTGAAAATGTGATTCGGTAAAACTCAGCTACTGATTACGGATTACACAAAGGCACAAATGATGAAGAGCAGAGCATAAATGAACAGTTAAGATTGGAACCCAAAATGAATTGACACATTTAATAATGTGCTCAGTCAATATTTTGTTCATTTATTTATCCATTCAGTCATCTATTTGTCTATTCAAGGTGAGAGGTTTAATATAAATTGTGATTTATATTCAAAGCCTAACAAATTTTAATTAAAAACAAAAACTGCTCCCTTTTTTTAGTGTATCAGAGGGCCAGGATTAGAACTCAGGAATTATAGGGATAAAACAAATACAGTTGACCCTTGAACAACACAGGTTTGAACTGTGCAGGTCCACTTATATGCAGATTTTTTTCACTAAATACACAGTATGGTATTACATGACCCATGCTTGGTTGAATCTGCGGATGTGGAATCAGGGATGGGAGTCTGACTGTAAAATTACACGTGGATTTTCAACTTCACGGGGTTGGCGCCCCTAACCCTCCTATTGTTCAAGGGTCAAATGTGTACAGTATTTTATGTGATAAGCTTATGTGTTCTAAGTGTGTATGCAGACACACCTGGAAAATTTTTTGTTGAAGAGCTGGAGAAAGAAGAAGGAGAAGCAACTAGGCTGTTGCGGCAAAGAGAGAGAGAGGGCTGGGCTGATTTCATTTAGTGGGGAAAGAGTGGGACCAACAACTTGGAAAAGTGGGTAGCAGCGTAGCAGACATACTCATTGGTCCACACCTAGCTGCTATAAGCAATTCTATGGTAACAGCAGCAAGCTTATCTTCCCCATGGAAATCTATTTGTGCTAGAATATAATCAATATCAGATTCTTTCTTACTCTGGTGGATGTGGGACATGGTGAAATGATCGACAGTGTGAAAAGAAGAATGAAAAGTGAAGTTGTAGGTTTGGAAAAAAAAACTTATTTATTGATTCTACATATCTTTCATATAATTGTGTAAATGTGGGCTTTAATCTTGAAATGATCGACAGACAGTGTAGAAAGAAGAATGAAAAGTGAAGTTGTAGGTTTGGAAAAACTTATTTATTGATTCTACATATCTTTCATATAATTGTGTAAATGTGGGCTTTAATCTTATGCACTCCTGCCTACTCCTCTAACTCATCTGGAGTGACACAAGGAGGACAAAGTGACTGCCTAGGCACTTATGTAAAAGCTAGGCTGTAGGATCAGACAGAGCTGGCATCTAATCCTGACTCATCACTTACCAGCTCTGTGATTTTAGGCAAGTTGCTTAATCCCTTAAGACTCAGTTTCCTCAAGTGCAGAAGATGGGTTATACCGGTATATTTCTCATCAAGTTATTATTTGGATTGATTGAAATAGCAGAGCAAAATGCCTGATACTTGTTAAATCTCACTGAATGTGAGCTGCTGTGATGTTAAGGATAATACCAATGTGGTCACAATGGCAATGTCAGAATGGTTCTTTCTGATGGCTACTATTGCTAGGAACAATATCAATGAAATTTCAGGTTTGATAAAATGGCATCATTTGAGAGTGAGTCACAAGTATGTATTGTAGACAAAGCTGTTACCACATTAAGATTGGTGATAGCATTTTAGTATAGATAGCTAAAAATAAAGAAACATTGTGTGTAAGTTTACTTTTGATCACAAATTCCTGTTAATCAGGGAGAGGCAGTTCACTAGTCTGAAAGGCCAGGCATCCACATATTAGTTAATTTCTTAGGTCTCCTTGGTTTTGATCTTTGTTTTTTCTTTTTCCAATAAATATAATCTTTCTCACACTATCCTTCTTGGTCTTCTTAGCCTCAATCCCTAGGAATGGCTCTTTCTCTACTGCTATGGATATTGCAAGGGATGCATGGATTGCTTTTGCAAGTAATCAAGTTTACTGAATACGTGTATTACCAGGCTGGCTGACTTAGTGCTAGAGTCTTATGAGCTTCTTTTGTTTATCTCATATTTCTCAATATTGCGTCTTTTGTCCGCTTCATTCCATAATCAGTAAACTGTGGACTAGGACTTGGTGTGCTGCTTCAGCACACTGGTTAGGAGCTAGGCTCTGGAGGCAGACTGCCTGTGTTTGAACTTAGGCTCCAATCTTCACTGGCTAGCTGTGGGATTTTAGCATGCATTAATTTAATCTGTCTCAGTTTCCTCTTCTTCAGTGGTGACAACTATTAGCACCCAGGTTTTAGGATTGTTATAACAATTAAATGAGATAACCTAGACTAGTGCCTGGTGTATAGGAAATCCTTAATAAATATTATTGGTATATTATTATCAGTACTACTTGAGGCTCCTCCCTGTGAGAGGATTGTACTTCCTACTGCACTGAAGTTAGACTTGGCTGAGTGACTTGCCTTTGCTCATGAAATATGGGGGGAACTGAGGTATGCGACTTTCACACAGAAGCTTTCAGAACCAGTGTCCTCAGAGCTTTGCTCCCTTTGCCAAGAATGCACTTTCGAGACAGCTATTCTCTGCCTGTCTAAGCCCAGGAACAGACACATCATGGAGGAGACTGGCAGCTCAACTGCCAAGGACCAATTTCATGAGCGTGAAGTAAACCCTGAGTTTTGGGGGAGCTGTTTGCAATCGGGCATAACTTAAAGAAAGCAAATATGCCAACAGAATTCATTGTCAGACTGTTACTTGTTCACTGTCTTTATACCTGTAGGGCTTTGTTTCCTTTTCAGAGAGTAAAATATATGTTCTGTGGCTTAGTGAAGTTGATCAGTTGTCCAGTAAAAGACTTGATCTCAGAGCAGTGCCACCCTTAAGACAAGTTCATGTTATCCTCTACTCAGTTCCATCGTTGTCTTATATTTGATATTCTGTTAAGAGTCACATGGCAATTTATGAAAATTTAGTTATAAAACCCTGGTGTTTTCTCTTTTAAGAATTTTCTGCAAATGACGTTCAGATAATTTAAAAGCTGTTTATTGCTATTCTTTTGCTTAGAAGAAATAATGCCTATAATTTCAAACAGAAATTCACATTACCATAAATTATAAAAAGAAAAAAGACAACGGCATAATGGGAATTAATTTTCTTAATACGTTCTATGTGTTCCTGAATTGCGTGAAAATAAAAATTGGGAATTTTGAAGTCACTAGAAAAGCTTATTATGTAATAAAATCCAGAGATTAAAATTTTTAAACACTTGTTCATAAATTTTATGAAAAATTTCCATAGATTTTCCAATTATACTTAACACTATATGATTATAGATTTCAATGATCAAAACTATTATAAAACAAATAATTTTTTGTTAATAATCACTCCCCAAATTAATCTTTTTTTCTAAATTTAAATTTTCTTAAGACTATTTTTATGGTTGTATCCTATCTTCTTAGGCAGCCACAGGAACTATAGAAGAGAATGTACTCCTTTATAGGCAATTACAATCATCTTCAGAGAAGGAAGGTGCATTCCAGTGTTCTGAATGTTCAGAAATAATAACTGCAAAGTTAACAGCAGAAGATTTAGAATGGGACAGCAGAAAAGGAGGGTTATAGTGGTAAACTGTCTTTAAATACTAATCCAAAATATATCAAATGTATTGGAAAATTTTTACCATGTACGGAATTTTGGCTCAGAAGAAAGTAATAGGTTAGAAAAGGATGGTAGGCATACTCTTCTTCCTTCTTCCTTCCTGCCTTCTTTTTTGTGCTTACACTGAAAAGGCAGACTGGGCAAGAATTTCACTTGGAGGAGGATGCTGACACAGAAGGTATGTGTTAGATCAGAGAGGGGCTCTTAGTTCTGAAAAAATCAGGACCTGACTGTGGTCTTCGGCTAGTTACTTAAAACTTCTGGATCTCAGTTTCCTCATTTGTAAAATTGAACTGGATTAGATTTAACCACTAAAATCAGGGTAACAAACTTCTGAAACTCCATGAAATTCTGTAACAAAACACAGTCTTTTTAACAATACTGAGTAACAGAATTTTTCTAGTAGAGCCAATATCAATTTTTTGAAACAACTTTGGAGTTTTGGAAGATATTATGGGTTGGTTCACTCACCCATTCAAACTCTCTTTCCCTTGTCTTTCTCTAGTATAGAGGCTGGAAAAATAAATAATAAATAAATGTGAAATAAAATTTGCTATCCCAGCCTCCCTTGCAGACAGGGTTGATGGCATGACATAGCTGTGGCTAGTGAGAACTAGGTAGTAGTCTGTTTGGGACTTCTGAGAAAGTTTCTGTTTCCTTGATATATGTGTTACCTATTTTATGTTTCCCCTCACCCTTGCCTTTTCCTACCCTGTAGAAAGTAGATTTGATGTCTGGAGCTGCAACAGCCATTTCTGACAATAAGGAAAAGGCCTTGAAAAATCACGAAAACTTGGCCTTCCATCCTTGAGCTACCAAACCAATACCAGCAGCTTCCTATCTCCAGACTTCTTATTGTGCTAAAAGTATAAATAAATAAAACTTTTAGTTTGCTCAAGGCACTGTTTATTTAGACTTTCCACAGAGGAAAGCAAACTTTAACTCTTAGAGGACTGAAAATAGACTCCTTTAAAAAGGAAGGCGTCCTAAAATTTGTAGTATATGTTTATTCATATGGCAAACAACATTATGCAGCTGGTTGAACAGCCTAAGTTCAAAAGGTAACATTAAATTTATACTTTCCCATCATAAGGTAACATTTTTTTAAGAGCTAAAATATAACTTAATGATTACTTCAAGCATAGTGAAAAACAACCCACAAATGGCATTAATTTGTTCAAGTTCTTCCTTTAACTTAATTGGCATAAAATTTAGTTATGTTAAGAATTATTTTCCAATAAACACTTTTAATTTACCCACCAGTATTATGTATAAATATAGGCATGTGCATTTAAATATACATCTAGATTTTGAATGAATTTCTTTCACTGGAAGCTGATTAGCTATAGATTAGAGGTACATAAATCACTTTAATATGGATATGAAAACTACTCTTTTAAAAGAAACTCACTGTGAAAGTATAAAAAGCAAAGGCTTTTCTTTGATTGTTTCATAATTCGAAAACTCCGTTTGACAGCCTGCTAACATGCACGTGATAACAGCCCTTCACATCTGTATGTGACTAATTGCAGTTCAGAGTATTTCATAAATGAGCAAGGGATTGTGATTAAACTTTACGATGACCCACACATTTTTGCTTAAGAAAGGAATTATTAAAAATAGAGGCAGCATATTCATCTAGTTTCCATTCAATATTTAGCAAGGGAAAGAAATCCTTAATGCGTAACATTACAACCTCTATTAGCGCATAGACCTCTCCCTTCAAAGGGGAATTCCTGAACAGATGATGAGCAATACAATATCCATTGTTGCAAACCTAGAAATGGACAAAATGAATTCAGAAAAAATAGTCACTTAAACCTCCCGAGGAGGTTATCAGCAGCCATGAGAAAAATTATTTTCAAAATGAAATGACTTCTAGGAAAAAATGATCTCAGTGAAAACTGGAACTTTTATGGAGAGGACTAAAAATGTGCTCAAAGATTTTTGGGGATTACTAACAAAATTAAAGGTACATGATGGAAAAATGCTACAGTGGGTGTACAGAATTGGCCTTGCAGGTTGGGTAGTTTCCGAGTTCAAGAGGCTCTGCTTGATGATGGATATATCCTCTTCTCTTATTATAGATGCACATGCTGACTCAGTTTTAAATCAGACCAGGGAACCCAAACTTCAGGGCCACCTTGCACGGAACGCTTTCTGGGAGGTCAGATGCACAGACTGTGGGAATATTGCCTGTCATTCTTATAATTCTTACAGCTCTTTTTTTTTCATCCTTTCATATTTGGTATTATACAGGGAAAGAGCCAGGTTTGGTGGGTCTGAAGCTCATACATATTTGGGGCCCTATTAAGTAAAATAATACTAAATTATAAATACAGAGCCTTAGAAGATGTCTGTGCAAATGAGGGTCTCTGAAACTGAAGCCTCATTAGCTTCATAGTAAAATCATCCTCTGGTATATTATTCCAGCTAAACATCTTTATCTATTACTTCTAAATATTGTATCTTTACTTTTTAAATGGTATCACCCTGAAACTAGTATTCAGAAAAAAACAAATTACAGGATCTGCTACTGGGTTCTGCACTTAGTGGGTGTTCAATTAGTTTTATTGACAGTGTCATAAATAAAGGATGGGATTTTTATCATTCATAAGAAACCTTTATTTTTAAACATAATGGAAAACAATTTTAAAACATACCTTTGTCATAACAAAATACAAAGAGGTCCTAAAAGGCTGTACTTCAGAGGTGATCACTGAAGAGAACTGAACCAAGCATAGCACTTGGTGGTCCAATTACAGGAACTCAGGAAGGACACTGCAGTCAGACTGGATAGGTTCGGCAAAGGTGTGGTAACAACAAACCCCCAAATATCAGTGGTTTATTCCTTGCTGATATTTATGTCCTCTGTGATTTGGTGGAGGGCTCATTGTGGCCTTTATTTCTGGAAGGGACTGTCCTCATCTGCTAAAATGCTAATCTAGTGGCTGAGGGCAAGAGAAATAGAGGAACAACAGGAAGGCTGTTAAAGATTCCCCTTGAAAGTGGCACATCGCTTCTGCTAACATTTCATTGGATAAAATAAGTCATATGGCTAATCGGTGTAGTGGGAGGTCTGGCCCCCTGGGGGATGCCACAGACATTTCAAACGGTAATAAAATGTATGCAGTACTTCTCCCTATAAAGAAAACTATGCAATATCTAGCATCACCACCACCACCACAAACACCTCATTTATCTTCCCTTCTATGCCTAACATTTTTAAAAAATGGAGCTTTATCATAAGGCTTTTTCTTTTTCTGCTAAAATGCAGAGAATATTATCCATTTTCCTGCGGGGAAAATTTTTGTTTAAACCTAGTCTTGCAATCCATAACAGCCTATGATGGTGAGGGCACTATGCGAACCTCTGGAGAAGAAAGTACAAATGAGTGCACAAGAATGCCAAAAAAATTATGTAGATACTCTGCCCTAAAGGAGGCAGGGCTAAGTGCCCACTCCTTATGTGTGTGTGTAGGCTGTGCATAGTGACTTCCTTCCAAACACTGTTTCAACCAGGTCAACATCAACAGGGATAAATCATGTTGCTAACATGTACTCCTTATAGGATGTGCTGAAAAGGCACTTGATGATCTTCATCACCAAACCCATAAACCCAGTCTCATCATGAGAAAAATGTCAGACAAGTTCTAAAAGTGGGGCATCCTACAATATATTTGACCATTACTCCTGAAAACTGTCATTGTCATGAAACACAAGGAAAGCCTGAGAAACTGTCACAGCCAAGAGGAGCCTGAGGAGACATGATCACTAAATAGAATGTGGGATCCTTTAATGGGACCCTGAAACAGAAAAAGGACATTAGGTAAAAACTAAGGAAATATGAATAAACTATGGACTCCAGTTAATAATAATGTATCAATATTAGTTCATTAATTGTAACAAGTATACAATACTAATGTAACATGTTAACAACAGGAAAAATGAAGTGTGTATGTGGGGGAATATATGGGAACTCTCTACAGTATCTTCTCAATTTCTCTAAAATATAGCCTATTAAAAAAAAAACTACAGGGCTTCCCTGGTGGCGCAGTGGTTGAGAGTCCGCCTGCCGATGCAGGGGACACGGGTTCGTGCCCCGGTCCGGGAAGATCCCACATGCTGCAGAGCGGCTAGGCCCGTGAACCATGGCCACTGAGCCTGCGTGTCTGGAGCCTGTGCTCCGCAACGGGAGAGGCCACAACAGTGAGAGGCCCGCGTACCGCAAAAAAAAAAAAAAACAAAAAGTACCGCAAAAAAAAAAAAAAAACAAAAAATACAAGAAGTTTATTTATCTCTTGTAAAAATAAAATATACAGTGTGTGTGAAAAAAAAAAACTACAAGAAGTAGGAATGAGTATCTATGTTCTCCCACTGCTCAGTTGAGGAGAGAGTAAAACCAGAAAAAAAATTATAATAGTGTCATAAATGCTGTAATTTAGGTTGGAACAGAGACCTGTGGGAGCGCCATCACAACTTTTAAGAGAAACTTTTCTACTAAACCATATCTTTAGAATATTTGAATCTCTCGTAGCACCCAGCAAGTGCCTTGCTCAAAGTCGGCATTCAAATATCTAAGAGAATGACAAGGTATTCAGCTCCTTGTGAAATGACCTAGATGAGGTAGACACAAATAATTAGAGTTGAGTAAAGAATAACTACGGCCTGTGCCTGTACCACCTCCCTAAGGGGTAAAAACAAGTTCAGTTTGGCCATACACACCTTTATTACATAAATATCTAGTGAAATCCCAGCAATATTTTTTTTCTGTGCTTCAAAAAAGGTATTTTTGGTGCTTCAAAAACGACTTCACATGAAAGGTTTTCTTGAGAGACAATAGAGGGAAAATTGTTTCCTTTTGAGTCAGTAGTAGGCAAACAGAAACATCATCTTAAAAAAAAAAAAAGGCTGGACACTTGACCATTTCAGAAAGGGTTCCATCTTGGAAAGTAAAGGGTGAAAAGTCACTAAATGTTTATACCTGCTTATACCTAATTCATATGAGAATGAGGCGTTTCCCTAAAATAGTCAACACAACAGATTTCACCACTGAGAGCCCATTACAAGATTCACCATGCTCATCAGTGGAATTCCTAGCACAGACAGAAAATTAAGCTAGACGAAGTTCTAGCACCAATGGCCTTAGGAGTGTGACCTTTTTATTTAAAGGTAGCTGACAACGCTTGGAAGGTGAATTCTTGATTAGAGCAAAGTGAGGGTTAAATCTAACCACAACATGCCTTCATTCTACCATGAATGCTGGACTATTTTAAATTAAATTACAGGCACCATACCACTAACTTTCTCGGAGTTATCCTGGTTTTATGGCATTGGTAGTTTGGCTTTAATCTTAGGGTTTAAACTGAACCCTGCCACTAACTTGAGAGACCTTGGTCAAATCACATCACTTCTCTGGATCCAGGTTCCCTCCTCTGAAAATGAGGGCACTGGGTTAGGTCTCTCTTGTTCTTTACATCTGTATAATCCATGAGCCAGCTGTGTTTTACATGACATAGAAGAAAACATAAACGTATATGTAGAAACACTAGCTTTAATTCGCATGAGGGTCAAATTATAAACAGTGTATACACCATAAATATTAGCCTCTTCGAGTGACCACGTTAGCGTGAGACAAGTATGTTTAGGGTTACATTTTTTAAAAAACATCTTTTCAGTGTTCTACGCTTTATAAATAATTCTATAGGTATTAGTGATACTAACATGTACTAAGTTATAGGAGTTAAAAAAAAAAAAGTCCACAAAATGAAAATACTAACCACTGAAGGGAATCTCCTCGTCAATTCTCGGACCTACTAACTCTACCTCCCTTCTCTCCGGGTTGGTTTCTGAGCAGATGGTGCGCTCTGTTCAGCCTTAAAACGCCACAAACCTACTTTATGTTCCCAGTAGCCGTCACCATATTTCCTCGCGTTTCCCATTTGGTCATTAAAACCCAAATGGAAAATCCCCTTGAATGATCCTCTGAAGTCCAAGCAACTGTGGGGACGCTCCAGGTACCGCCCCACAACGCTCTCTTCTCTCAAAAAAGAAGTCGCGGAGCCGCGGGGCCGCGGAGCCGTGGGGCCGCGGAGCCGTGGAGCCGCAGACGCCGCGTGCACCTGAGCGGCAGGCTCCTTCCCGGCACGGTCCTCGGCCCGGCCCCGGGCTGCCCAGGGGCCCTGCAGGAGGAGCGCGAGCCCCGGCCGCCCCACCGGCACCTTGCGCCTCGCGTGGGCGTGTTTCGCTTCAGAGATCTCAGGTCGTCTCAGGTGCCCCGTCCTTCCCCGGGGAACAATCGCCGGTCCAGCCCCAACCTCCCCTCCGCTCCACCCCAGGCGGCTCTCTGGCCCCTCCCGTCCCCCGCGCGTCCTTCCCCGCGCCTCGGCCGCGCGCCCAGGTGTCCCCGCATCCCTCGCTCTCCCGCGCCCGTGCCTCCCGGGTCTCCGGCGCCGGGGTCCGCGTTCTCGTCGCCAGTCCTGCCTCTCTTCTCACGCGGCCCCGCCCAGCCTCAGCCGCGGCGCGGCTCCCGGCCCGGCCTCTCTGTCTCCCTCCCACCTCCGCCCCCCACCCCTCCCAGAGAGTTGCTATTTTTAGCAAATCCTCTGCGCGCCACCCCACTCTGCTCGCAGCCGCGCGGCCGCCCTCGCGAGCTACCCCTCCCGCGCGGCGGCGGCGCGTCCCGCACAGCGCGTAGCGCACACCCAACGCGCCCCGCCGTGCCCGCCGCCCTCGCCTCCGTCTCCTCTTCAGGCGCCTGCCGCGGCCGGTAAGTCCCTGCTGGCAGAGCAGCGGCGGTCCCGCTCCCGGCCCGGCCTCTCCGTCTCCCTCCCACCTCCGCCCCCCACCCCTCCCAGAGAGTTGCTATTTTTAGCAAATCCTCTGCGCGCCACCCCACTCTGCTCGCAGCCGCGCGGCCGCCCTCGCGAGCTACCCCTCCCGCGCGGCGGCGGCGCGTCCCGCACAGCGCGTAGCGCACACCCAACGCGCCCCGCCGTGCCCGCCGCCCTCGCCTCCGTCTCCTCTTCAGGCGCCTGCCGCGGCCGGTAAGTCCCTGCTGGCAGAGCAGCGGCGGTCCCCGAGTCAACTTTCAGTCACCCTTTTGCTTCTGCCTCGCCATTCTCTTCTCCTCCGCGAAAGATGGCTGTTTGGAGAAGGGGGAGAAGTTAGGGGGTCGTCGGCGCGGGGCGAAGGAGGGCGCGACAGCCTCGGCGGGAGCGGGCGGAGGTGAGTGGCACCACAGCCCGGTCCGCGGCTGGTGGCCGGGGAAAGCCCTGGGAACGGGGCGGGCCGAGCGTCCTCCGGATGCGCCGCTGTATTCCCTACTCGGGCTCCCCAGGTTAACAGCATCCCAGTCCGGACCCCGACGCAGCTTGCTTGGCATCTCGCAGCCCAGAGGTCGGTGGGTCCAAGGCCATAAGTTCGGGGCCAGGTGATCTTTTTGGTGCAGACCTCGACACCTGGTAGACCAGCCGAGTCGTGGGGTCGTCGGCGTGATGTCCCCCCCGCCCGCCGACACACACACACAGCCAGTGGATGTTGGAGCCGAGTTATGAATGAAAAGTTTGTACTGCCAACGTGTTGCTTGAGGGCAGCAATACTTAGTGGGGGTATCTTTGATGTTTCGTGGGGGACTTCAGCTCCAAGTCCATCCATGAGAATTCTGGGTTTCAAGAAAAGTTCCGGAGCCCGGGGGATGGGAGGTAAAGCAGTTCCTTGGCTAGTGGGAGGAGAATGATGAATCGTAAACTTCCTGAGGTGAACTGATTAATTCAACGCCACCCGAGGGTGTCGCAGTGAGGACCAGAGGGAGCCGAGGACGGGGGCGTTCCCTGAGTGCCTAGCGGGCGGCGTTTGTTTGGCTTGGAAGCCATCGCCCCCTGGTCCGCAGTGAGAGGTGCTGGGGTCAGCGGCCTGAGCGTCCCTGGTGTGACTGGAGCGGGACCGAGGCTGAGAGGAGAGGGGGCTGCGGCGGGAGCGCAGGACGCCGTTCCTGGAATGTGGAACTGGAAATTCTCTAGTGAGTCTCCTGTGCTCTAATTTCAAGAATATCTGTCGTGTTTGTTTTCCCTGCCAGGGAGGTGTGTGTAATCTCCGAAAAGGAACTTTTAGATTAAGTAACTAGAGCATTTTGAAATCTGTGAGGAATGGGATATCTACATAGATCCCATTATACGTCTGTATTGTGTGTGTGTGTGTGTGTGTGTGTGTGTGTGTGTGTACGCGTGTGTATACGTAGAATGTGGGAGTGGGGTAAGAAGGGCTTTAAAAGTTTAACTTCAACCGGAAAAGAAAATGAAGAGTTAATTTTTTTCTCCCCAAGTGGTATAACAATGCTTATACAACTAAATACTCTTGTGCTGAGATTTATCATAAAGGGTAAGATTTAGGAATTACAGGTATTTGGAGTACAATCATGTTTTCAAATCTTACAGGCATTATTGAAATCTAGGAAAAGGGAATAAGTACATAGAGAATCTGTATTAAAGAAAAAGTAATTTAAATTACTTGGAAAGAAAATTTTTTGACATTTGAAAAGGTCTGGATGTTATTTTCTGATGTTCTAGAAATCTTTTTAACCCCATAATTAATAACAGCACAGAATAAGTTGCAGTTGGTAAATGAGGACAATTAAAAATATCATGTTTGGAAGGGATATCTTTTGAACTACTCTTCGGTACTTTGGATGTTTATTATGGAAATTATTGCGATATTTGCTTTTTACCACAGATAATTAGTCCTCCTTTTCCTTTTAAACCACTGTTCCAGTTTGGACCAGTTTAATTACCCAAACATCAAATCACTGACATGCCTTCTAGAAAGCATTTGTATTTAAAATGCTTATTAAGGATATTATATTTTCAAAAGGACAAATAATTTCATCAGTTGTAAAACTTTCTTTAATTTATTTTCATCCATTTTGTTTGAGTAAGGCAAATCTCAAGAAGAGAAGCATTTTCTTGGGATATGTTATTTTCTGTGTGGAAAAAAGTGAATGTCTTCATATATGTTTCAGTCATAAACAGGTGTATGTACAGTAGGAATCCTGAATCTGACCTTTGATATCAGCCTGCTAGCTAGAGGGAGAGATGCTTTCCTGGCTCTCCTCCTGAATCGATCATCTCCACTACAGAGCGGACACGGTTAGATGCCTACAAGGTTGTTCAGAAGGAAGTTTAGAGTTTTAAATTAAGTACCAGCTTATGGTTAGGAGGGAGGCGGGGTTTTTTGTTTTTGTTTTGTTTTTTTCCTCGGTCTTCCTGTTTCTCTCCTTCTGCAATTGATTCAGCCTTTTGGGCTGGCCTTTATTGGCAAAATCAGCCCTTACACTCTGGCTAGAGAGCGTTTGGCATATTAAACTGCTGTCTTCTGTAAAAATGAAAATGGCTCTTCTGAAATTAAAAAGGTAATTTTAAACATCATAGACTGCTATGATTGTTTTATGCCCATTATTATGCCCATTATTATAGTAGACGGAGTTGCTTTATGAAGTTACTGCCATTATTTATAAATACTTATTGTGTATATTTGGCATGCTTTTGGATAATATTTGGGTTTTAAGGTGTTTTAAATCATGAAGCCAACTGACCAGATAACCTTTTTAATTAAGTAGTTTAAATGATACACATAGTACAGATTTATATTGATATCTGAATCGAAGTTTGTTTTAGGGTTATATAGCTTTCATTTCTTTTTATTAGCGTTACTTCTATTTTGAATTTGTTTAAATATTACAACATATTATACTATAATTTACACCTGCTCAGTGGGGAAGGTGTAGGTTATTCTTTTTTTTTTTTTTTTTTTTTTTTCTAGTACGCGGGCCTCTCACTGCTGTGGCTTCTCCCGCTGCGGAGCACAGGTTCCGGACGCGGCAGGCTCAGCGGCCATGGCTCACGGGCCCAGCCGCGCCGCGGCATATGGGATCTTCCCGGACTGGGGCACGAACCCGTGTCCCCTGCATCGACAGGCGGACTCTCAACCACTGCGCCACCAGGGAAGCCCTAGGTTATTCTTAAATAGAGATAGGGAGAAGTAGCTAACAAGGAGAGTCATTTGAGAAGCATATGGACATCATAAAATCCTTCTGTATGTAGCATCTGTACCTTCTCATTAGTGAAATACTGTAGTCATGGACATTTTTTGTTATTATATCCAAATATGGCTTTTTATTTTTGATTCCATAGATTTTTTAAAGAATGTAATTTAGGGGCTTCCCTGGTGGCGCAGTGGTTGAGAGTCCGCCTGCCAATGCAGGGGACACGGGTTTGTGCCCCGGTCCGGGAAGATCCCACATGCCGCGGAGCGGCTGGACCCGTGAGCCATGGCCGCTGAGCCTGCGCGTCCGGAGCCTGTGCTCCGCAGTGGGAGAGGCCACAGCAGTGAGAGGCCCGCGTACTAGAAAAAAAAGAAAAAAGAAAAAAAAATGTAATTTATTTGAGTATTTAAGTTGGTGAGGGCTTTTATTGTTTGAAGCCTTTTCCTTTCAACAGAGACATCATACTTAATTTTTATTGTACCCGTCCACAGATACATACCATTGTTTCCTAGCTTGTGATTATAACTCTTACCTTTCCCGGTGATGCTTCAAAACATTTGAGAGATAGGTAGGAAGCCATACTGTTCTCATTTTCGGAAGGAGGCAGCAGGTACACTAAGAGACCCAAGGTCACACACTACTGAATCAGTGTGAAGCTGAGGATAACATCTATATTTCCTGTATCCTAGTCACAATAGCAAGCTGCTCCCATGGCTGTGTTATGACATTTCCATAAATTAAACATTCCTAGATGTTTAAAATGCTGAATTTTGTAGATGTTCAGGTCAGATTTTATGCCAGTCAATATAGTCCTAAGTGACTGGGCCCTTACTGTTGCCTGCTGACAGGGGAGACCCATGACTCCAATAGCTGGTTTTAAATCAATTATACCCACCTCTGAGGGGTATCCACTCTTGCAGTCAGTCTGTATCCCACTCATCCCTTTGCTCCCACTGGCCCCACCTTATCAACTGCATGCAGGCCTTTTATTGGTCAAAGCTGCTTTGAAGTTTATCAGCACAGTTGTCAAGCTTGAGGATCATCAGACTCACTGGTGAGAGAACTCAGAACGTGATTTTTGAAGAGAGTATTGACAGAGGACAGTAATGGACTGTCCACTCTAGAGGCAGCCAGTATCAATTAAGGTACATGTTGTTTTGGGTGTCAGGACATCCACTTTCTCTTATTACCTCTGCTTCTTTAGAAATCAAAGTGAACAGAGAGTTTATGCAGCTATCTAGTCATTTTTGTCCATGTAGACCTCTTATCTTGATAAATCAGACTTAAAAAAAAGAAAAAGGATAGCAACTTGTTCTTCTGTAGGGAAGGTACTCTTAAGAGTTTTTCTTCATCCTCCCAAATGCCCTCTCCTTCAAATTTCACCAGAATTTTTGAGAGTAATTACCCATTTGATTTGTAAGAGCCAAGGTGATAGACTTTCGATATTGGATTATTAGATTCAAAAGTGGAATACATTATCCAGGATGCAGAAGAAACCGTTGCAATTTCATAGAAAATAGTAATATGTAATCTTATGCAAGCTCACATGTATTTGATGAAAGTACTTTCAGCAGTTTTGAATAAGCAGATGGTACCAGGAGCTCTCTACTCTATTCGGTTAATGTATATATACGTGTGTGTGTGTGTGTGTGTGTATAAAACTGTTCTTTTCTCTAAATGTGTGGTTTATAAGAGCTCATTCAGATCATTTTAAAATGTGAAATATTGAAAAAGAAGTGACTATTCAAGTGTGGTTTGCTACTTACTATAACGAATTCTGTTTAGAGTCCCCCAAAGAAGAAAACTTCCATTTGTTATATTCTTTGCTGTACCAGAGAGAGTATTGCATGCTGCTGGTGAGATTGAGGAGGGTTGAAGTTGCTGGAAATGGTACTTTCTTCCCATTTCTACAGAATCTGTGATAAGGAGATGGGTGTGGACTAGTGTAGTTTGAATGGAATAGTGATGCGTGGAATTTGAAATGGCCATTAAAAGAAGAATAAGATTCGGATCACTCAAATATTACTGGAGATATTTGGTAGCAAATCATCGAAATTAACTTTAGTTAATTTAGGCATTACATAAACTTATTAGAGGATATTGACTCGATTTGTTTTCTTTTGCTTTGTCACGCATTACCACAAATTTAGCAGCTTGAAAAACACATATTTACCATCTCAAGTTCATTGCTCAGGAGTTCACACATGGCTCAACTAGATCCTCTGTTCAGGGATCTCACCAGGTGTTGGTCAGTGCCGCAGCGTTATTACAGGGTCACTGGGGAAAGATCTGCTTCCAAGCTTTCTTAGATTGTTGGCAGAATTCATCTCCTTGTGGTTGTAGGACCGAGGTCTCCATTTTCTTGTTGGCTATCAGTCAGAGACCACTCACAGCTCTTACAGACTGCCTGCTGTACTTTGCAATTTGACCCTCTCACAGGCACGAGTGACCCTCTTACAACATGGCAGCCTACTTTTCAAAGCCAGAAAGGAAGAGTCTCTTGCTCCAGTATGATATAACATATGGGAGTGACGTGACATCACCTTTGCCATATAACATAATCTAGTCAAGGGAGTGACATCTATCACCTATGCCATATTTTATTGGTTAGAAGCAAGTCACATGTTCTACTCAGACTTAAGAGGAGGGGACTGTAGAAGGACATGATTCATTGGAGGTCACCTTAGCATGTGTCCACCACATTGACTAGTTCATAGAATCTCTGGGATAGACAGCAGACCTGGCTTAGAAGCCACTCAGTCAGAACAGTGCTCAGAATCACTCTGCAGAACTGATTCTGTGAGATAACATTGCTGTCACTGTTGGCACACCAGCTTCTATAGTGGAAGGTGGGCTTTTTCATAAGAGAGAGAATTCTCCATATATAATAGTGGGGTTCAGTTGTTCATGGCCAAAAAGAATGATGTATTCATTGCTAAGGAAGGAAGGAGAGAAAAATATGAGCAAGTGATTGCTTAATGAAATGTTGAAGTTTTCTACCAGGGTAGGTATGATGACCATCTGGAGATGGGATTGGATTGGAGACTAGCTAGGGTTGTGCAACTCCTTAGAAAGAAAACTCTCCTGCGATTTAGGAGAATGGTGAGGACTCATTTAGGAGTGGTGGTTATAAGAAAGGAGTCTGAATCACTAGCATGTATGTTAGTCTATGAATTGACTTAATTAGTCTCCAATATATTCCATATGTGAAAGGTTTTTAAGGGACTGGGCCCATCAATCCTTAGAGGGAACCAACCTTGTGATTTGGAGTCCCACAGCGTGGCCTCCCTTTATCTTACAGGATGGAGCCGAGCCAGAGACCATCTTAGATCCACTGTACGTCTGTGGCCCAATGACTATGGGGCATTGTATAGGGACATGGGGGTCTATTGAGCATAGCTAATGTCCAAGCTCTTTGCAGGAATGATTTTATCTAATCTGCCTCTCATCTCTAGCAGCTGAATTCAAGTTTCCCTAGTCCCACCTCCCCTCTCTCCCTCCTCCTCCCCCCAAATAAATGGAGACTTTGAAAGGTTAAATGCTAACAGTCATTCAGATAGCAGTGGCACCAGGGTTTGAATCTAGGTCTGATTTCAAAACCCGTAGTCTTGTAATATACATCTCATACTCACATGCAGGAAGTGAAGTTTCCAGGGGAAAAGCTTGTTTTTTCCATTGAAGTGAATGTCAGCACTGCAGTTGTTCTTAGATTCCTTCGTTCATCTTGAGAGAACTGGATACTGGAAGATGAGGGTTAGAGAGAGGAGTGAGAGAGTGTGCTGTATCATGCCTTCTTTTATTTTCCCAGCAGGAAGTACAGATTATAGGTCTCTCTTCCATATAAAAGTAAGAGTGTGGAGTGGAGGCTCTGTATTTTTATTTCTACTTATCATTTTGGCAGAAATCAAAAGCTCTGTGTCTCCTTTCTCTCCTATATGTAGATTTCTACTATTAAATTCAATCAGGAAACTTGAATTCTCATTGCTTTTTCGGCCATAGGGTTCTTTCTATACATCTTTTTCAGTAGATGCCACAGTTTTGATCTACTTGAAAAGTCTATTGAGACATTCCTCCTTTGTTCTTCTATTACTCAATTCCCCTTTCTACTCTGTGGTGGCTCTGAATTCTATTCATAGATACTCTACTTTTTTTCCCCTTCTGTTTTATGTACTTAAATCTCTTCTTTAAATGGATCTAGTTCCATTGATCGGAATCATTGGCCCAGATCCCCTTACTGCTCTATTGCAAAATGCAGGCTCAGTGTGGGGCTCATCTGTATTCTGTTAATTTTACAGAGTTGTACCCTATGTCCCACCATGGTCTGAGGAAGACTTTAAGATTTCCCTGGGTATTTGAGTCAAAATGTAAACATTTTAAACTGAATATCCCCAAACTGTACTTTGATTGGATTGTGTTAGGTCAGGTGTATACCTATGAACCACTCATCTGTGGCCAGGTAGACAGGGTATTGGGATGGCCCCATCTGGCCTCAGGTGTCTGCCCTTCTAGAGTAGGACTGTTTGCAGAGAGGGAAATTGTGAGCCACTCAGCCTGATCATGGTTGACTACAGTAACTTCATCCAGAGCAAGCTGCAGCTCAGGAATTTTTGAAATAAACTTATTTCTTCATACAGATAGGTTTTCTAACTTAGCTTAGGCCAGGTTTGACTGTAAAAGTCGAAACTCCCTAGCATGACACCTAGATTCTCTCATAGACTGGACTTAGCCTATCTTCATTACCTTTACATTTTTAACTCTTGCCACTCCCTGCCTTACAGCTTTAAGTATTTAAGCCCTAAGCTTGGAGCTACCAAGTGGCTTAGATTTTAGATAATGGGAACTGGCAGCCTGAGAGAGTAAATCAACATGTAAAGAAAAGATGTGCATATCTGCGCGTGTGCGCGCGCGTGCATTTGTGTGTGTGTGTGTGTGTGTGTGTGTGTGTGTGTACGCATGCATGTGGTGGGTAGGGAACAAATAGTAGGAGCATTTCAGTTTTTCAGTTCCTGCATCCAGGCATTCTCAGGGCCGTTCTACTACTGATTTTTCTGGGATTATGTTATGTGAGCAATGAATTATCCATAAATTGAATTTCTGCCCCTTGCAATTGAGAGTACTCAGTAGCAGAGGTTTCTGTCAGCCCAGCATTTGCAGTGTATTTTTTGAACCAACTTCTTCCAGAACTATCGTGGCCATCTCTTAGCCAAACTCAGACTTTCCTCCTCTGTGGTTTTACATAAGAAGCTACACCTTCTCTGCTTTCCTTTTCCTCTAGGCCCAACTTATGTCCCTCCTCTTTTGTGATGCTTCCTCTGATTTCAGCAGCTCTCCATGATCTTGTTCCTCTCTGAATTCCTGCAGTAATTTAGAACTATGGCAGTGGTTCACACAGGCCTACAAGTTGAATTTCAGTATTAATTGATTGAGAAAATCCATAATAAAAAAAACCCGACTACTGTATGAGTAAAGTCTTTAAAACAATTGGCCTTTTATTTCCCAGAACAGCATCTTTATACTTTTGAAATATGGTAGTAAATTTAATATATGGAATGATTTACATATGTATTTGTGGTTTCTTTTCAATTCCTCTGTGGCTCACTAGGGAGAGGTCCATGGCCTCCCACACCTAGACGGAAAGGAGAGAAGAGGTTTGGCTTCCAAATGAGCACCCTCTTTAAATAAAACGCCATGGGATGAGTGGTTTGATTTTAACAAAGACTACTGGTCTGTACAGTGTGAATCTAAGTTATTCTTATTAAACATTTCACTTAAGTATTTAGGAACATAAAATAAAATATGGGTTGGGAGTTTGGGATTGACATGTACACACTGCTATATTTAAAATAGATAACCAACAAGAACCTACTGTAAAAAAAAATTTAAAAATAAGGATACAGCCAAAGCTAAAAAAAATACAAACACATTTCCTTATAGATTTCACAAGTTGTAAAACCAAAACCAATGAGAAAATATTAAATGTGAACAACAGAATTGATAAAATTAGAAGGAACAACATTGAGTTATGTTTCCAATGATACTGTATTGTTGAAATTACATTGCCAGTGTTGGGTTTGAGAGTAAAAGATGTAGCCTCAGATTTTTTTCTTTAATCTGTTTCTGTGTTTTATATTAATGTAGATAGTGTCCTTTTAAAATGTAGATTAAAAAATTAACTTAAAGGCTTTGTTTGCTGGTTCAGGGTAATCAGACTTCACACATGATGAAAACTCTACCAGTAAATAATCTTCAAATGTCAGTTTTAATGAAGTATCACCTGAGAACTTGATAACATCTTTTTGTTCTCTTAAAGATGTGATTAGAACTGTGAAGTTCTTGAATTATAAATCAAATCTGTAAGCCATACCCAAAGACTGCAGGAGTGGAGAACATATTGTATAGGAACAGAGAGATAGGATGCATGCATCACCTTCACTCTCAACATGATGGTGATTTTTAACCACTGTAGCACAGGTATTTTTGGATGCCTCTGCTAGCAAGGCAGAGTGTACTATAATGTGTTCTATTATGTGTTCTATAATGACTCAATTCATCCTCACCTTTTTTCCTAATCAGACTTTACTTATTTAGCAAACTGTACATTATTTGGCCTTCACCTAATACATGCATGATTGAGAACAGGAACAGCAGACGCCAGAATGAAAATTTGTTGGTGAAAATTATTTAGTTTTAAGATGCTTCTTCAGATATTAATTAGAATACATTTATATGTATTTTATTTTTTTGATTATCATTCCAGTGAAGACCCAAAATGGAAGAAATAATTCCACATCAGGCTCATAGATCTCAGTTTGAAGTACACAGTCTCAAGTATTAATTGCCACTTAAAACGTTTTACATCTTACTCTGTGTTGTGTGTCATTAGTTCGATTGTAAGCCCCTTGAAGGCAGAGAGAACTTGGTTACTGTTTTTTGTTTCCTTCCACATCATTAAGTGCATTTCTGATAGTTGGTGCCCAACAAGTATTTGCTGATCGATCAACTATTCGTAAGTCATTATTTCCTACTGCACTTGCGAGCTCCTTGAGAGCAGGGAATATTTTGTTTTAATCTGTGGACTCCAAATTCCTAGCACAGCGACTCTCACATGAGAAATGCTCAATAAATTGTTCTGAAAGAAAGAATGGATGAGTTATTGGCTCTGTGTGTGTGTGTGTGTGTGTGTGTGTGTTAGATTTCATCTTTCACATACAAGGCATCTCTCACAGCTGTATAGATCAGTGCTTTTCAATAGAAATATTCTCTGTGTCTTTTAAGCACTTGAAATGTAGGGAGTAAGGCTGAGAGCCTGCATTTACTCTAATTTTATACATATAATGTACAGTAGTACCTCCTTATTCATGGTTTCACTTTCTGTGATTTCAGTTACCCATGGTCAACCATGGTCTGAAAATATTCAATGGAAAATTCCAGAAATACACAATTCACAAGTTTTACATTACATGGCATTGTGAGCAGTGAGATGAAATCTCTTGCTGCCCTGCTTTGTCCTGCCTGGGATGTGAATCATCCCTTTGTCCAGTGTATCCACACTATATATGCTACTGACCTGTTTGTCACTTAGTAGGTCTCTTGGTTATCAGACTGCCTGTCTCAGTATCTCAGTGCTTGTATTCAAGTAATCCTTATTTTACTTAATAATGGCCACAAAGTGCAAGAGTAGTGATGCTGGCAGTTTGGATATTCTCTTACTGTGCCTAATTTATAAATTAAACTTAGGTATGTATGTACATATATATATATATATATATATATATATATATATATACACATATGGAAAAACATAGTATATATAGGGTTGGTACAATCCGTCGTTTCAGGCATCCCTTGAGGGTCTTAGAATATATCCCCTGCAGATAAGGGGGCGGGGGAGGGCTACTATACTATCATATGGCCAGTAGGCAGCCTAGGTTCAGATATAATGCCTCCATTCTCAAACTCATTTGCTCACATTTCCAACACAGCTACATTGTTTGGTTGTACTTGGATGTTGCTGTTGAATATTGTTGTTATTTGTATCACTTTAAACATGGAGCAGTGTATTCCATCAGTTTGGTTTCATTCTTTTCCCAAATGCCCAACACTGCATGTCATATCTTCACTCATGCCACTGTTGATTTGGTTTTTCATCATTTCCTTATTAGTCTAGAGGCCTGACACTGACCACTTTACCAGATAAATTTTACATTCACTTTTTTTTTAATGACCCAGGTTTCCTTGTGTTTGCTAGTCTGACTGTTTTAATCCTTTATTTCCTAATAAGCCATTTAAACTCGGATTAACTACATCATTATCATCATCATCATCATCGTTATCATCTAAAATGTTGTTTCTGCTATGCTAGCCTTTATTTGATGTAGAAATGTATGCTGATATTCTGAACAGATTTTGAGTTTACTGTATTCTTAAAAGTGTCTTTGAATATTCCTTCTCGTCTCTTGATTTCTTTGCTTTTCTTGTTCTTTTACCCTTTCTGGTATAGGAGAAGTATGAAGGAGCATCCTATGCATTTAAACATATTATAACTCAATCCATATGTAAGACGTAATCCCACCATAACAAGTTTTACAGCTGGTGTTGAAATGCATGAAATAAATACAACAGGATTTTCTGTTTAGAATGGCAGGAATTACTTCCAATAAGTGGCGAAAATCTTTTATGCTGCTTCTGGCACTTCCAGAGCAAGACTTAGATTAAAATCCATCATGCATTTATTGAGGCTCAGTATTGGGTGTATTCACATGTATTGTCTCATTTAATTCTTTCAAGAACGTTTAACCTAGTAATATGTAATGGTTATAGAGACTTAATATTCAAATAAATTGAAATAAATTCTGCTGACAAGCAGAAACACTTTAGGATATTTTCCACTCATCCTCTACTGCTGGGGATTTTTAAAAAAAATATTTGTTTATTTATTTGGCTGCGCCAGGTTTTAGTTGTGTCATGTGGGATCTTTTAGTTGTGGCATGTGGGATCTAGTTCCCTAACCAGGGATCGAACCTGGGCCCCCTGCATTGGGAGTGCAGAGTCTTAACTGTTGGACCACCAGGGAAGTCCCCTGCTAGAGATTTAATAGTTGTCTTATATGGCAGAATTTGAATGCACAGACTTTGGGATGGGACTTCTTGCTTTTTGTTCTTTTTTTTAGTCTAGAGTAGTAGTTCCCAAACTTCAGTGTGCATCAGTATTTCTTTTCAGGGATGCACACAAACTATATATTATAGCTGAGTTAACCTCTTTTCCAAGGTAGTTTTGTTTTTATTAGATTTTCATCTTGGAATCTACTTTACTCTTACTACCCAAAAGATCTATCTCCTTTGTATATTTTATTGATAATTTCCACTTCCGTTCCAGCATAGGGCTACTCATTGGAAGAACTTGTAGGTATGCTTTTGAATAGATTTCACAAAATAGGAGAAAAATTCAGTAGCAATGTACAGAATTTTGCACTTGTGAATCGCCTGCTGTGCTCTGGTCTTATGATTGCTTTCATCTACCTCTTAATGGTGAGAACTGCTTTGTCACCTTCTCCCCCTAACCTTCCTGATAAACATTCTCCTAAAAGCCCAAATGATATGTATTATGCTAATTGCTCATTTTGAGCTGGTTGGGGGAGGAATGAAGGGAACATTCTTTTGTGACTTGTGCTATAAATATAATTTTTAATCTACTTATATGTTTGACCCAATTTTTAAAAGTTACCTACATTAAAATAAATATTTGATGAGTTTAGCTTTGTAGTGAAACAATAGTTGTTTGCTTTTATTTATCAAGTTTGACAAAAGCCATTACCAAACCTTGTAAGATAATTTGTTTACTAGAACATCCTTTTCGAATTACTACTTTTTCTCTGTGAGAGCAAATGTAATAAGTTCAATTTAAATTATATTTTCCACAGCATAATGCTAAGACTACTCAAGCCAAATGGGAAAATGTAGGCCGTGTGGAATGGGATCTCAGAATAATGGCAACAATTTTAATTTCTCTAGAATAGTAGCTCTGAAATATTCTTGTGTGAATTTATAATTTTCAAGTAACTATTGAAAGCACATTAAGATTTTTTTGTGTTTTTCTTACATATCTTATAAACCCCATACTACATTTATCAGTTTTGCTTAAACAGCAAATAATCTTTTGAAGAAATTTACATAATAGAAATAAATCTGTTGTACTTACTCATGTAGTTGCCATTGTCAGTGGTTTTCCTTCCTTTTATTCCTTCATTTTCTTTCATGCTTTTCACACCATTTCCATCTGGTGTCCTCTTCCTTGTGCCTGAAGGGCTTCCTTTAACCTTTGTTGTAGCACAGGTCTGCTGGTGATGGATCCTTTCAGCTTTTGTATGTTTGAAAACGTCTTTATTTCATATCTTCATTTTGTAAGATTTTTGTTAGATATAGAAATCTAGATTGGCCTTTTTTTCTTTTTATGCTTTAATGATGTTACTCCACTGTGTTCTCACTTACATTGTTTTTTATGAGAAATCTACTGTCATCCTTATTTTTGTTCCTCTTATATAAAACATGTCCTTACGGATTTTCCCTTTTTCATTAGTTTTGATCAATTTGATTATGACGTGTCTTGGTAAAGCTTTCTTCATATGTCTTATGTTTTGGGTTCATTGAACTTCTTGGACCTGTGGGTTTATAATTTCCATCAAATCTGAAAAAAAATTAGTCATTACCTCTTCAGTTGTTTCTGGTTTCCCTTCTCTCCCTCCTGTCTTTCAGGAACTCCAGTTACTTGTACATTAGGATTATTGATACCTTTTAAATTTTTAAAATTAATTTTTCTTTGTGTGTTTCATTTTGGATAGTTTTTATTGCTGTGTCTTTAAGTTCACTAACAGTAATAACATTTAGTGTGTTCTTCATCTCATACATTATAGTTTTCATCTCTTGAAGTTTAATTTGGGTGCTTTAAAAATCTTCCAAGTCACTATTTAATTGTTTTAAACATATGGAGTAGATTTATAATAACTGTTTTAATGACCTGGTCTGCAAATTCTAACATCGTTTTCAGTTTTTGGTCAGTTTTTTGGGTTGATTTTTCTCCTTGTTATGGGTTATATTTTCCTACTTCTTTGCATGCCTGGTAATTTTTGATGGATACCAGACATTGTGAATTTTACCTTATAGAGTGCGGGATATTTTTTTATATCCCTATAAATCTTCTTGAGCATTTTTTTTTAATGGGATGCAGTTAGTTACTTGGAAACAGTTTGATTCTTTCAGGTCTTGTTTTTAATATTAGTGTCTGAGTAGTCTACCCTAAACCACATGAATTATCAGGTTTTCCAGTCTGGCTGGTGGGAATAGGCACAGTTTGCAGCCCTGTGTGGTTCTTTTCCTGGCCGTGGGTTGTTTTCTTATATACATATGCTGATCAGTACTCTGCCAAATACCTGCAGGGGTATCTACAGATTAGAGATCCCTCTCTGTTCAGCTCTCCTCCCTCTGGTACTCTGTCCTGAGATTTCTAGCTTCTCCGATTTACCTGATTTCTCAGATACATCTCTTCAATTCAGAGACTGTGCTGGGCTCTGCCTCAATTTTCCTTCCCAGAGCCATGGTCTGGAAGCTGGGTCAGTCATAGGGCTCATGTCATCAGTTTCTCATTTCTTAGGGTTCACCTTTTGTTTTTCATTTCTCATTGCCTGGTATCCAGTGTCTTGAAAACAATTGTACAGTTGTTTCATTTTTTCTAGCAGGAGGGCATTTCCCACCTCTGTTACTCTCTTGATTTGAAGTGGATATCCTCCATTCATTTTCTCTTTCATGTAAAATCTTATTGGTCAAGACAATTTTGGGGACTTCCCTCGTGGTCCAGTGGTTAAGAATCCACCTTCCAATATAGAGGATGAAGATTCAATCCCTTGTCAGGGAACTAAGATGCCACATGCCGCGGGGAAGCTAAGCCCACACACTCTAGAGCCCATGCACCACAACTAGAGAGCCCACGTGCTGCAGTTATTGAGCCCGCACGCTCTGGAGACCGTGCGCCACAACTAGTGAGAAGCCCGCATGCTACAACGAAGATCCTGTGTGCTGCAACACTAAGACCCAATGCAGCAAAATAAATAAATGAATGAATGAATAAAAAATAAATAAATAAAAAGATAATTTTGGACATACTATACATATTTAATACTCAATTTAATGCAGTTTATTGTGATATTCTTTCTACTTTTCAGTAGATTCCAAACTTTCTTTAATGAATTCTTTTACTGTAAACATATTTTCAAAAATTGTTTTAGTAGTTATGTCCTACATTATGCTTGATAATGTTAATCATTGCCCTAGCCATTCAAAAGCATTCTTAAGGCAACCCAGTCAAAAATTAAGATCTTAAACTTGTTAAACATAATAATGTACATGCTTTTAAGTGGATAAAAATGCTACTGTAGGGAAGTACCATGTTTTGTTTTTTTAAGAAAGATTGAAGCCAAGAAGCTTTTAAATAATATACTCTTGAATTTGTAGATCTGAATCATCATAAAACAGTCAATAAATTACTGTCTTGTAAATTATATCACTTTTTATGGAGTTCCTCTTCATATTTATTTACGAGATTCAATAGTTCATTGGTAGGCTTTTAGAATGTTCACATATCAAGCACAAGTGAACCATGTGCTGGTGAACTATTTTATTTTTAGTTTTTTCTAGTATTTGATAAAATATAGTACTGTGAACTAATATGAGAATAAAGTGTCAAAATTCAGGAGCATATCTTGCTACGGTGCATACTTGTTACTTCAAGAGTTTTCTGGCAGTAAGGGCACAATTGACTGTGTTAATTTAAAAGAATCTTTGAGGTAGTATAGTTCCATATGCTGTAGGAATATGTCAATGATTTTTTTTATTTTATAATTTGAGTTTTTAATGCAGTCTTTTGAAAGCTAGTTGTTAAGCATGGCAAGAAGACTAGAATTGCTTTAGAATTCTTAGGAAAATAATTTTGTAAGAACAGATTAAAATTAACTTTAACTTTCTTCAGCACTGTCATAAATACCAGCACGATGAAGCCAAAATTGTGGCAATGTTACATTGCTGTGTTTCCAATATTTAAGCATAAAGGTTAGGCCAGATTTATATTCCCTTGTAAAACTGAACCAAAATATAAATTATTTATAGAACTTTAAGAACAGAATCTTTAAAAAATTGAATACCACTCTGTGGTGGAGATCGCTAATTGTCTCACAGTGTCTCCTTTCTCCGTCATCCTCAGATGTAGAGCCCCTGAATTTTCACTGGGGACAGACCCCTACAGAATAAAGATGACACTTTTCAGCCTCCCTTGTGGATAAGAATTATTCCATATGGCATGTAGTTCTGGTCGTTACGATGTACGCAGAAATGACTTGTGTGACTTCCTGATGCCCTTTGAAGGCTGAGGGTGCTGCCTCCTTCCCCTTCTCACTTGCTGGGATGTGGATATGGAGGTGTACTTCCTTAAACCTTGCTGAAGAGGCCAGCGCTCTAAGGATGGCAGAACAACACGATTTGGGACAGTCATCATCACTGTCCCAAAAGGCCTGGGACAGTGATGATGACTTCTCCAAGCAGAGCTGCCATAACAGCTTGGAGTTTCATATGAGTGAGGAAGAAACTTCTAGGCTGTCTAAGCCACTGTTATTTTGGGTCTTTGTCACATACCAGCAAAGTTATATACGTTGTTCCCACAATTTTTTTTGTTTATAAGACCTGTAAATAATTCCTTTGTTAAGCTGTAAGCTTGAAAGGACCAAGTGGTCTTATATCATAGAGATCTAAACTTCTTCAAAGGACCTCATTTCAAAAAAATTGGGCTTTTCAATGTTTATCAGCTGGAGAGGACAATACAATTAAACCCATCTGGCTCTTCTCTGAGAACCATAAAGATTTGAGGCACATAATCTTTATGTTGACTGTTGAAGAAAACAATGTTTGGGAAGAGAGAGAAAGCTTAGTTTTTTAACTTTCTATTTTGCTCACAGTCACCAAATATTTTTTCCATTTTCCCGTATTTCATAGTTGTCAAATCCCAAAGTCCGCTTTTCATTCCCCAGTGTGAATGGCTCCCTGTGCTGTTTTACACCATTTCCTAGTCCCCTTCTTGGTCTTTATCATCCCTGAGCCTCTGGTCTGTCACACCATTACAGTTTCCTCCTCTGTTTCTGCTCTCTCCTTGGTCTTCTTTATGGAATCTTCTTTAATCCACCCCTTCCTTGTGGGCATACTCTGATTCTTGGCCCACTGTTCCTTTTAATCTGTGTTAGGGAGGTCACAAATTAGCAGCTCATTGGCATGTTTTGTTGATATCGCACAGAATTTAAAGAAATATTGTATCTACTGGCAGTATTTAAAGATCAGGATATTTAACATGAAATCCAGATTTTGGCTTCTCTTGACCAAGGAGAATTTCTGACAACACTGCACCTACATTCCTCATAACATTAGGTGGTTGGAGCTGAATTATAGCTGCTTCCTTTAGATTGGATGTATTCTTTCTTCTTTGTTATAGTCTTCACCACTCCCTATTGCTTACATCTTGTATGTTTTATTTATTTCCATCACTTGTCTGATCTTTTAGGCATTTAGGTTTATGATACTTAACTTCCTGGGTAATTTAAGTTTTAAATCAATCTTTTCTAGAAGTGATTTCACTTTTCTTCCCCTTCCTTTTATTTTTTTAAAACTTATTTATTTATTTTTGGCTGCATGGGGTCTTTGTGGCTGCGCACGGGCTTTCTCTAGTGCGGCGAGCGGAGGCTACTCTTCGTTTGTGGTGCGTGGGCTTCTCATTGCAGTGGCTTCTCTTGTTGTGGAGCGCGGGCTCTAGGTGCGCAGGCTTCAGTAGTTGCAGCATGTCGGCTTAGTAGTTGCTGCACACGGGCCCTAGAGTGCGTGGGCTTCAGTAGTTGTGGCACGTGGGCTCAGTAGTTGTGGTGCGCGGGCTCTGGGGCGCGCGGGCTTCAGTAGTTGTGGCTCGTGGGCTCTACAGTGCAGTCTCAGTAGTTGTGGCGCATGGGCTTAGTTGCTCAGTGGCACGTGGGATCTTCCTGGGCCAGGTATCGAACCCATGTCCCCTGCATTGACAGGCAGATTCTTAACTACTGCACCACCAGGCAAGTCCCTCCCCTTCCTTTTTATTTTTTTAAATTTTTTTATTTATTTATTTTATTTTTATTTTTTTATTTTTTTGTGGTACGCGGGCCTCTCACTGTTGTGGCCTCTCCCGTTGCGGAGCACAGGCTCTGGACGCGCAGGCCCAGCGGCCATGGCTCACGGGCCCAGCCGCTCCGCGGCACGTGGGATCCTCCCGGACTGGGGCAGGAACCCGTGTCCCCTGCATTGGCAGGTGGACCCCCAACTACTGCGCCACCAGGGAAGCCCTCCCTCCCCTTCCTTTTTAATTCCAATTCCTCCTCTTCAACCCTACTACTGCTTTCCTAATTAGACTGTCTTGTTCTTTCACATGGCTTACTCACAGTAGAATCCTAACAGACTTCTCTGCCTCTTTCTTATGGAAATCCTCTAATCATCCTCCACGCTGATTCTAGAGTGACCTTTTAAAAATTAAAAATTTAATATGACTCTATGCAGCCTTAAGACTTTGAGTGGCTCACCTGCCTTCTAGATGGCTTCAGACTCCTTAGAATTGATGTGGCTGTAAAATGGTACAGCCACTTTGGAAGACAGTCTAGCAATTCCTCGAAAAGTTAAACATAAAGTTACCATATTAATCAGTAATTTCACCATGAGTTATATGCCCAAGGGAATTGAAAACATATTTTTAGACAAAAGTGTGTACATGAATGTTGATAACTATTTATAATAGCCAAGAAGTGTAAACAACCCAAATGTCTACTAACTGATGAACAAATAGATGTGAGATATTCACACAGTGGTCCATAAGGAAAAGAATGAAGTATTGTTTCATGCTACATTACGATGAACCTTGAAAACATTATGCCACAAAGAAGTCAGACTTGTAAGGCCCTTTGTAAGGTCATATATTGTATAATTCAATTTATATGAAATATCCAAAGACAAAAATAGAGTAGTGGTTGCCAGGGGCTGGCAGGACGGGATGTGACTGCTATTGGATATGGGTTTCTTTTTTAGGGTGATAAAAATGTTCTGGAATTAGATAGGGCTGATGGTTGCAAGCTCTGAATATACTAAAAAATCAGAGTTATCAAGTATAAAGGGTGAATTTTATGCTATGTGAATTATATCTCAAAAAAAAAAAACAGAGAACGTAACAGATCTAACTTTTGCTAGTCTCTCCAGTCTCATTTCCTGGTACTTTAGTCCTCCCACATCTCTCACCTGTCCCCCTCCCCTTGTGCTAGGGTACTAATCTCCTAACTGCTCTAAGAGTTCTATGCTATAGCTCAGTGTTACCCATTTACACAGTTCTGCCAGAAGACTCCTACCTACTCTTCCCTCTCTCTGCCCATCTAGAGAATTCCTAATTTTCCTTCAAGTTTTAGTTCAGATCTCACCTCCTCTGGAATTTCTTCTTACACACCAGTGCTGGATTACTTACGAGGGGGATTAGGTAGATTCTCGAGAGCCAGGCAGGAGCACCCTAGAAAATGAAAAGAGATTAACTTGGATGAGTTGGTCCAAATTTTGCAATTTGGAAATCTAGAAAGAAGCTCTTTTAAATTTCAGTGTGCATGTAAGTGTTCATGTTTTATAGTTTTTAATTTTCAATTTTAAATAAAATATACGGACTGGGTATGGGGAACCATATTTTAAAGCAAACATCATGTCGGAGTCTTAATCCAGTTTTGCTGCCTCCCAAACCCATCCTGTGTAGGCTAGGAGCATCTCCTTTGTGACCCCCAAGCACCCTGGACAGTCCTTGTCTCCTTGAATAGTGACTGTTTAGTTTTCTGTCTCCCTGTCTCCCAAGGCGACTCCTTGGGCATAGCTCTGTCTCTCTTATTTTTCTAGCTATACAAGTGAATCCTAGTAATTCTCCGTAGAAAGTATTGGCAAAATTTGAGTAAATGAATGGACATGCTCAGTGACATCAAATGGGAGAGACAGCTTGTATTTGCTTTATTGACGATCAGAGATCTGAGGAATGTTTAAAGATGCGATCATTAAAACATAACCTGATCTTTCCTTCTTTTTCTCTCCCCTCCACAAATATCCTCCCTCCCTTCCTCCCTGCCTCCCTCCCTCCTTTTCTCTCTCTCTCTCTTACACACACACATACGTACAAGCACACACGCACACCCTTTAACAAGCTATTTCAAAATAATAGAATTAAAAAATGTGAGAATTTTCACTTTTCTCAACCTGTGCATGTAAGGAAGGTGTTAGATTTAAGGCCTAAAGGGGTTATTAAAATGGTGCTTTCCCCAACAGATTTTTAAAGTGTTTTCTGTACTTTTCCTTTTCATGTCAGAAATTTCATAAGTTAAAATTCATGTAACATTAACCCCCAGTTTGGATTTTTTTCACCATGCAGTACCAAATAGTGGCTGGTTAATGTTTTCTTTTTGAAAAAATGTGATTATACTTAATTATTTAGAAATGATCCCTTACTTTTTTACCTTTGGTTTTTAAAACTGAAAATTACTTCCTGTCCTGTAGTGTCTCATTTCTCAGACCCTGAGACAAAGGTTTGAGAGCGGGTAGCTTAATGAGGAGGCAGAGAACACATGAGTAGGAGTAGGGAAGGCAGTAGAGGGTGTGTATTAAGCTGGCTACAATTTTGGGCAACTAAAGCTTAATTCTTCTGGGGAAACTGTGGAAGGTCCCCCTTAGAATTATCTATCTAAAAAGCAAGGGAGCTGGGGATTACGCCATAGGACTCCTTAGTGGAGGGCTGCTTTCAGCTTGCTGTGCAAGTCCAGTGAAAACCCCCCGGCAACAAAATAGAAGTGTTGGCAGTTGGAAGTCTGTGGGCATACAGTTGAGTAGTAATGGCCAGGGGACGTGGGTGAGCATCGGCAGAATCCGCTATATATGGAGACGGTGCACCACTGTGAGAGGAGTGCTCAAGTATGAAAAAATCAGAGTTTAAGTTAGCCTAACGCGAGCGTTTACTCAACCATTAGATTATGTGCTAAGTACTGTGCTAGGTTATGGGATGTGCTGATTTACTTGTTGAGGTGCTTAGCTTTTTAAAGCTCAGCTTCTTTATAAAGGTAACTTATTTTCTTCCTTTCAAAGTTCAGACATAAATGATATGATATTCCTGAAAAAGCTTTGAAATGTTTAAAGCAGTATTACATATTTATTATTATGGCATTTACCCAAATTTACCCTGAGAAAGCAGCAGACATATGGTTAGGCCATAAACTTATCTCTTATTAGGGATCCGTTAGCCAGTCAAAAGCTTTTTTTCAAAAGGCTGGGTGAAACCGGCCTCCCTGTGCAGTTTGTATAAGATAGTAAATTTACAAGTTCCATGAAGGAATAAGGTACCATGGGAATGGCTATTTTTAGCCAGTTGGTAGTGAAGGCATCCCAGGGAAAGTGGGTAAAATGAACCTTAACGCAGTAGGTAGGAATGAGCCATGTGAAAATAGGGAATTTATAAAGGAGCAGTATTCAGGAGAGATTAAGTTCAAGAGGCAGTGAAGGTGAGAACCCACTCAGTGCCCTGTTTAAACTTTGGGGCCCATGGGTCGGTCAGGACAGGGTGACATTCTGTCTTTATTGCTAACTAGCTACATAGTGTTTGAGTGTTACTTAAGTTTTTGCAGCCTTTCTTTCCTTAATTCTACATTGGGGATCCCAGTACTACCTATACTATAGGATTGTTGTGAGAATATGTTGTAAGCGTCAATGAGGTGCATTATGTAAGGCAGTTAGAATAGAGTAAATCTCAGTAACCTCCTCTGTAGTTTTTGGTATCACTGTAGTTTCAGATTACAAGTCTTATTTCCTGAAGCTGCATCTAGTCTCATGCAATGCGAGGTTTCCCAGAGTATATGGAACATTAATCCTACAACATCTGGAAGAAAAAAGGATTACGAAGTTAAAAGAACTTGAGAAATCCTGTGGATCATAGATGGACTTCATGGAGAGTCACATTAAGATATTAATAGCTCTGAAAAGTCTGGGAGTAAATAAACCTTTTCGACTTTGTTTAATACTATGTACTTTCTTTAATCAGTGTCCTCCCCCATATTCACATTTTATATTCTTTGGGAAATGTTAATTTGAAGAGCTTCATGAGGTAGATCAAGCAACTTGCTGGTACTTACAGATCCCCATTAATATTGTGAATCTATTATAAATGATAAATAATAAAATATGTTTTGAGATTCTGTATGACTCTGAGCCAGTTTATTAGTTACCCCACATCAATCATTACGTGATCTTTCACATATTTCATTCCTAATTTTCTACACAGAACTGTATCACTTGCCCTATGTTTCCTCCTAGGCCTCAGATATGTTCAGAATGATGTTTTTTTGGCCCGACTTGAGATAATTTAAAGAACGTTCCCCAGACAGTTCTGGAAGTTGCCTTCCAAAAATACTTGGAGTGATGCCACCATCATTAAACTAAGCAGATAACTTTCAAGGTGGATGCTTTTAAAAGGGACAGCTACTTGGATGTGTATTTTCTCTGCAGAATAAAAGGTTTGTCATTTTATAGTCATGTAAGGAACGCTGAGTTCCTACTATGTGCTTGTCCCTGTGGTAGATATAGTTGATTTTGGGCAGACATTCATAGTCTAATGCAGGAAAATAAATGTTCAAAATGAACCATTATGGAAGGGGTTAAATACAGTCATAGAGGGATCCAAGTGTTATGAAAGTATGGAGGAGGGGTTTGCGTTGGGGGTCAAAAAATGCTTCATAACATCAAGGATACTTACATTAACCCTTGACCACCATGTGAACAATAGAGAGAGGATATTCCAGGCTGAGAGCAGTAAACGTACACAGGCCCAGAGATGGGAAAAGGGTGGGGAACTGCAGCCACGTGAGTGCAATTGGAGTGTAGGCTTCTCAAAGGAAAGTGGAAGGTGATGAACCAGATGGAGTTCTGATTGTGAAGGCCTTGTAAGTTCTGGGGGATGGAGTTTGGAGTTCAGCCCCTAGCTGGTGGAGCACCACTGGTAGACTATTAGACAGAGATGGCCATAGTCATAATTTTAAAAAGATTGTTTTGGTAGCACTGTGCAGTTGAGTTGGAATAAGAGAGACAGGAGCAAGGAGCCTCAGAGCTCATTGCAGTGGTCCAGGCAAGAATGAGTCTAAACTAAGGTAGCAGGAGTCATGATGGGGAAAAGGGAACAGCTTTGAAAGATATTTAGGAGATGAGGAGGTAGACTGTCATGAGTGACTGGATAAGAAGAATAAGGGGAAGAGGAAATCTGGGATTCTCTCAGAGGGGGCAGGGTTGGATATTGGCATCATTCAGTGTGATTGGCATTCAGGAGAGAAATGCATGTTGGGGGACACTTACTGAGTTCTGTTCTATGCTTGTTGCATTTGAAATGCTTATTGGTTATTTATTTCTGCCTTTATTGATTCCTGGAGTAATTGCTCTGTGCTAGATAATGTGGTAGACTCTGAGGATACGGCAAGAGAAAAAGGCACAATGTTCCATGTGCCTGTGAAGCTCACAGCCTAGTGAGAGAGACAGACATAAACAAATAGTTACTCAACTAATTACTTAATTAGTAAGCAAATAAGAAGGGGCTCTAACTCATAAGGCAGTGTGGAGTCCATTCTGGAGCTTAGCAGAACAGTCTGGTCTGTGATAGAGATTTGGGGGGTCATTGGTGAATAGTTGGTAACTGAAGCCATTCGATTGCCTAGACTAGGTTTGCAATATGAGCAGGAAAGGGGACTGAGGTTAGAATAGCATGAACATTTAAGGGGGATGGTGGATGACTAAAGTGCTAAAATCTGGAAAGGATGGCAGAGTAGTTGAAAGGCTGGGAAAGGGTTGGGACTGTGGCAGAGAGGTCAAATAAGATAGGTATGCAAAGGTTCCCTGGCTTTGGAACTGCAAGTCCATGTTGGCTGTAGCAAGAGCAGGTACAGTAGAGTAGAAGGTGCACAAGCCATGTTTTCATGCAGCAGTGTGCTGCAGCTGGTGGCTTACACTGGTTTGTGAGAGCCAGATAGTTAACTTTTTAGGAATTGTACAAGCTGGTTGTTAAACATAGCCATTATTTAAAATTAAATTATGTATGCTTACAATTAAATAAATTATATTAAAAATAAATGTAACAAATATTCAAATACTCCTTAATCACTTTACTACATTTTCCTATTATCTATGCTACTAAGTTTACTTAGGTCTATTTTATCTGAGTGGTGGATATGCTATATATAATGGTGAGCCAGTGCATATCTCTTCTGAAGTTTGTGTTTGTTGATTCACTTTAGTATCTTGAAATTAGCCCTAGTGAGAGTATTTACACCATAGAAATTGGCAAATGTTACAAATCAGAGATTTTGTTTTGTTGATTTTCTAGACTTGAAGTGATGGAGATATTGCTAATGCAGACTAAACTCAAAAGTATGTTGAAGATGTAGCAATTACATTGTAAATGGCACAGAAAATTGAGGAAATGGTATTCCAGATATTCTCCAAATACATAAACTATTATCCAGTTCAACAAAGAAGTTGCTCCCATTATTGATGAGCAAGAGAAGTTTTGACATACATATTCATTGTTTCACTTTTCTCTTATTAATACAAAAGAAAATATCAACTAACATTCATGTCAGAACATAACAGATTTGGTAAATATCAATGAAAGCATTTTATAAGAAACAGTTGGCTATATGGAATTTACAGTAAAGAATATTGTATATTTTATTATTATGTGTAAATTGTGTGCTTTATATTGCTAAAATTTGTAATAAACATAAATGTATATAGGTACATACATACATACACACGTATTTGTGTTATGAGAGCTGATTGATAAACATTTACTGGCACACAATGGCTGTATACAGGGGATGTGTGGAATCAGATGGAATCTACTCTTCAAAAAGCTTGGCCGAGAAGGGATATTCCCTCAGTACTAGGTTATAAGTAGCCAGTAGACATTTGCAGGCTTGTGGACTTCTTTTGTTTCATTTTGTTTGTGTCTTTACTTGAATGGATTTATAGCCGGAAAGAGAGGAGCCAGTAGAGAGGAAGAGATTGATGGTGCAGAACAAGATAAAAGTAAATGTTGGCAAATGAAACAACAGACAAAGGATTAATCTCCAAAATATACAAACAGCTCATGAAGCTCAATATCAAAAAAAACAAGCAATCCAATCCAAAAATGGGCGGAAGACCGAAATAGACATTTCACCAAGGAAGACATACAGATGGCCAAGAGGCACATGAAAAGATGCCCAACACCACTAATTATGAGAGAAATGCAAATCAAAATTACAATGAGGTATCACCTCCTGCTGGTCAGAATGGCCATTATCAAAAAATCTAGAAACAATAAATGCTGGAAAGGGTGTGGTGAAAAGGGAACCCTCCTGCACTGTTGGTGGGAATGTAACTTGATACAACCACTATGGAAAAGAGTATGGAGGTTCCTTAAAAAACTACAAATAGAACTACCATACAACCCAGCTGTTGGTGGGAATGTAACTTGATACAACCACTATGGAAAAGAGTATGGAGGTTCCTTAAAAAACTAAAAATAGAACTACCATATGGCCCAGCAATCCCACTACTGGGTATATACCCTGAGAAAACCATAACTCAGAAAGAGACAGGTACCACAATGTTCATTGCAGCTCTATGTACAGTAGCCGGGACATGGCACCAACCTAAATGTCCATCTACAGATGAATGGATAAAGAAGATGTGGCACATATATACAATAGAATATTGCTCAGCCATAAAAAGAAACGAAATTGAGTTATTTGTAGTGAGGTGTCTGTCATACAGAGTGAAGTAAGTCAGAAAGAGCAAAACAAATACTCTATGCTTACACATATATATGGAATCTAAAAAAAAAATGGTACTGATGAACCTAGTTGCATGGCAGGAATAAAGATGTAGACATAGAAAATGGACTCGAGGACACGGGGTGGGAGGGGGAAGCTGGGGCAAAGTGAGAGTAGCATTGACACTACCAAATGTAAAATAGATATCTAGTGGGAAGCAGCCACATAGCACAGGGAGATCAGCTCGGTGCTTTGTGACCACCTAGAGGGGTGGGATAGGGAGGGTGGGAGG
>NC_041218.1:72940583-72945649 GCF_002837175.3 Physeter macrocephalus
TTAAGAGGGAGGGGATATGGGGACATATGTATGCATATGGCTGATTCACTTCGGTGTACAATAGAAACTAACACGGTATTGTGAAGCAATTAGACTCCATTAAAGATCTATTAAAAAAAAAGTAAATGTTGGAAAAAGGTGACAAAGAAATGGTAGGAAATAAGATGCAGACCATTGTGGGAAAATTAACCTTGAGCACAAGGAGGATGCCTATTCCTGTAAGGATGAGGAACGATCGCAGAAGATGTGGTAAATTCAAGTACACGGACATTAAAGTCATTTACATCAGTGAAGTGTAATTTAAGAAGTGGGCAGGATGAGCTCAAGAAAAGAAACTCAGAAAGGTATCTGTTAATTTCTGAATAAATTATAGAATAAGAGGTGAATACTGTGATTGACCAGGGCAAGTTTTTATACTGATTTAATCTCTGAAATATTGTGTTGCATTTTTAGTCTGTTTTTCCAGGTGGAAAGATTTAAATAAAAAGTGAGAGACAATTTAAAGCCACCCCATGTATTTAAATGCCAAATATTATTTGTTTTACTGAGCCCTGCAATGTAGTCCTACATTTCCATGGACACGGGTTGAGTTTCTACAAGATGATCAGAAATGGGGAATCATTTGAGGTTGACTAAACTGCATTCATTGCAGGCATGGATAGTTTGAACACAAGGTAAAATGTTACCCAGACTGCTGAAGAAAACAAGACTTATTTTGGAACATGACTTTTTTCAGCATTATAATTTATGACTTTTTCACTTGGATTCTTTCTTTTAACACACTCATATTTATATATATGCCTCAATCAAAGAAATGCATAACATTTTGCTTACACTGGCTCAGTTCTATTAGTTTTCCACTATTAAAATTTACGGTCCTTATTTTTCTGTCAATTCAAATACAATAAAATAAAGAACTATTTTATATTTCATAGTACTTTAACATCTCAAGTCTTTTCATATCTGTTTTCTCAAAATATATTAAATTAATTATCCTAAATATTCAGAAGTACTGGTACTGATTATGCTAAATAAGGGTATTAGTATTGAGTATTGCATGCACCTGGCTCTCAGTTGCCATTATAGCTGTCATTTTTGAGCCTAACAACTGTGGTTACTGCCCTTGCAGTTTAAAAGCACCTCATCCATCTGGTTGAGGATTTCAAGGCCTTAGCCTTGGCTTCTGGAAGCATAATGCCTCACTGTGTTCGTGTCATTAGGGTTAGAACACTGTTGTAACCCTGCTCAGACAGCTGGTCTTGTCTGTGTTGATTGCTTCATGGTTGCAAGGTGCTACTGCTGGCCTAAGTATCATGTTCATGTTCAAGGTGGAAAAAGGGGTGGTGGACAGGGAAGGGACAGCATCAGGCAATGAGTGTGTCCTGTTAAATCATGAAAGCAAAAGCTTCAGAGACACTTTCTTTAAAGTTCTGCTTAGACCTTATTGGCCACCCCTAGGCACAGGAGAGTCTGGAAAGTGAGTATTTATTTAGCTTTCCAACATCTGTAGTGGGAGACAGCAAAGGAGAAGTTAGTAGAGAATGGCTTTGGTTGGCTCATCGACAGCATTTGCCAAAGGGGAGGATCTCAAGTCCTGTCTAGAGCCAACTGTTGCATTTCTTTTACTTATCAATTTAAGGCTGTCTCACCTGGAAAGCAGCCTTTTTAGTCTCCTTCCCTGCAGGCTTGGGAGAAGTGTTGTTGGCCTCCATCTAGGCTTTACTTTGGTAAAGTTTGGTAAGTTACGAGATACTCCCTTCTGGAGGAGAGGATCCATTCTTCAGTGTCAGTCTGGATAGAGCAGTCCAGGAAATAAGATACAGCCCTGGAATTGAAAGGGTACCGATGTTAACAGCATCTCAGTACCAAGCATGGCTGCTGTGAAGGCTCCTGTGAAAAAAAAGATCATCAGGAAGAAAATAATCTGAGAATCTGCCTGATAATACTTTTTGCATCTGAATGATTTAAACAAGTAGAGCTGCATACGTTACCGGGTTATTTTCTGGTCGGTGTGGGACTGTACATCAAGACTTCCTGTTTGAAGTGATAGTTTCTTCCTTTGCAGCTAAAAATATTAGAAAAGAATGAAGTTTAAGTAAACTGTTTATTTGTGGACTACTTGGGAGCACTAAGAATGGTTCTGAAGTGAATATACTTCTAAAACCCATGTCTAGATCAATCTGGCACTATTCACAACTGCAAAAATAAAATATTTCTGACCCTCTAGGTGTAGAATAATTCTTTGTTTTGGACTTTTGAGAATAATTTTTAAATGACAAAAAATTTGCAGTGCACATAAATGAAAAGCCAATTATTAAATTATTTACAAAGTTGAATTCCACCATGAAGATATAATGAGATATACATTTTTTTCTGAGATCTTATTGTATTCCAGTATTGGACTAAGCGATTCATGTGTATTGTTTTATATCCTTGAAGTACGTCCTTACTATTATTTTCTCCTTTTGAAGGATCTGATGTTCATAGAGGTTAGGTTACTTGCCCAAGATTTCAATGCCAGTAATTCACAGCAGCTGTGATTTAAAACCAGGCAGTTTTCCATACCTGCCAGGTGTGGATCTGTGCTCTTAATAATAATAAGTAGGCACTATGCCAAAGATTTTATAGTCATTTCACCTATTATTCATTAAAATCCTAGACGTTGGTACTAGTATCATCATACCTGTTTTACAGTTGAGAACACTGAGCGATTCACTAACTGTCTCAGTTTTACACAGCTTCCGAGGCATGGGTTCCACACCTGGCAGTCTGACCTGACTCCACGTGAACCCTGAGCTCTTCACTACACTGCTTGTATGTAGTAAGTCACGTGTTTGACTTGTATCTCTATAGTTTTCTATAAACTGTAATGTTTATTTCTAAAAAGAAAATTTCATCCACATTGTAAAATTCCAGAAAAGCCTTCTGGTGTTTCTCAATGGTTTCATGCTGGAAGACAACTTTCTTCTGCCAGGTCAAATTTGGTAGCTATTTTTCTGGTGTATGTTAATGAAAATTTGATATGGATTGCTTTATGTCTGGCACATATGACCAGAGCTTAGATTAGTTCAGTTTTAGATGACTGAGTAAGTTTTAAAAATCAAAATTAACTAAACTTATATTAGGAAGATTCCAGGCTGAGAAAATTCGACACAAAAATTCAGCAATGATGAAAGATTATGCCTACAGGAAAAGTTACGATTTATGTAACTTGCTGATGTTTTATGATAAGGGAAAAGCAGTCATTTTTATTCTTCAAATATCATTTTGCTTAAAGGATATTAATAGAAAGTAATATGCACTTCCTTATACTGTGGATTGTGATTGGAAAGAAAATGTGATTGCTATTCAGTCTCAAAAATTAATCTACTTCATTACAGAAACATTCATATTAAATTATAGTTCATTCTGTATCAAAGTGGTGCTTTGATTTTGATTCAAATGTATGTAAAATAAAATATAATAAAAAATTGGTACATGAAAAAAATCAACTCTATTATTCCAGGCACATTTCATCACCGAACTCCCTTTCACCCAAATTCAGTGCTATATTTTATAGTAATTGACTCACAGGAGAAAGATCTGTGACTTCTATCTTGCTGCATGACCTTGGGGAAAATTGGCTTAAATGTTTGAAAGGATATTTCAGGCATTGACTCAGACTAAATAAATGTGCTAAATTTGATACAGTGAGTGGGAAATTTTTCTCACCACATGGAACCACTAATGAGCTTGGGAAGTAAACATGGTTAAGTAGACATAGTTGCCTTTTTGTTACAGTAATTCTGAATTGGTCCATTAGCATAAATATCATTTCAGTAAAATTTACAATTGTAGCTTTAGGTCTGACCAAAAAAAACCCCAAAACCAAAAAAAAAAAAAAAATGTCAACAAATGGCAGAGCTATTGTGAGTTGGATTATGTTCCCCTAAAACATATGTTCAAGTCCTAACCCCTGGTACCTGTGAAAGTGACCTTAGTTAGAAAAAGGGTCATAGTAGATATAATCAAGTTAAGATGAGGTCATACTGGAGTAGGGTGGGCCATTAATCCAATATGATTAGTGTCCTTATGTGGGGAAAAGAGAGAGACACACAGGGAGAACACCTGTGACAACAGAGCTAGCGATGATGTGATGCAGCAGCAAGCCAAGGAGTGCTAAGGATTGCCAACCACCAGCAGAAGCTAGGGAGAGGCAAGGAGGGAGTCTACCCAGAGTCTCAGAGGGAGCGTGGCCTTGCTGACACCTTGATTTCAGACGTCTAGCATCTAGAACTGTGAGAGAAGAAATATCCGCTGTTGTCAGCCATTTAGTCTATAGCAGTTACCATAGCCCCAGGAAACTGATAATGAGAGGTAGCAGTAGAGCAGTGATGGAGAGAGTCAGTGGTAGTTCTCTGTGGATTTGCTCTTTCTCCTGTAGCTCCGTATCTTCCTTCCTCTCCCCATGTTATTATCATAAACATCAGAAATTTGGGTTCTGTTTCTTCCTCCATCACATACCTTTGCAACATTACTTAATCTCTCTGGGTCTCATTTGCTTCATGGGTGAAGAGAGGATCTCGGACCCTTCGGAATAATGATAGCCAACATTTATGGGAATTTTGCCCATCTAGACCCAGGGCTCAGTGCCTAACATGCATGGTTTTATTTACTTCTCATAAGAATTCTATGAGGAATGTATTATTATCCCTACTTTACAAATGAACCAAATAATGACGTTTCTCTGTGACTCCTCACTTTTTCTTGTCTTGTCCCCTCAGAGACTTGAACATGGCAGTCAGAGCTGAAAAAGTGTTAGTATTCATGTTTCCTTGATGGGAAAGGTCACAACAGATACCTAACGACTTAATCTGAGTAGAAGAGGGTGAAAGCCATTGAAAAGGGTTGTTACAATCACTTTGGCCATTTCACACTTTCTCCATGTGCAGAACAGAGGGTGTTCCTTTTTAAAAATTCTCTTGTTATATTTGACCCCTTATTCTTTTTTTTTTTTTTTTTTTTTTTTTTTTGGTATGCGGGCCTCCCTCTGCTGCGGCCTCTCCCGTCGCGGAGCACAGGCTCCG
>NC_041218.1:72945784-72978728 GCF_002837175.3 Physeter macrocephalus
CCCCTGCATCGGCAGGCGGACGCGCAACCACTGCGCCACCAGGGAAGCCCCTGACCCCTTATTCTTACTAACAAAATCTTAGTATAGTTTTTTCTAGCTCACTTGAAAATTTTCATTATTGGAACTATTTCAAGTTAGGGTGTAATAGAGGAATTTAATGATGTAACTGCCATTATTGATATTCACTCTGTCTTAGACACTACATTGTGTACAGCAGCCTATGAGTTAGGTGATATTGTTATTCCACAGCATACAGACTGAGGCATAGGAAAGTAAGTTGGTCAAAATTACTGGTCTTCAAGTTCTGTTGTTTTTGGCGTCCAGAGTCTATTTTTGTACATTTCTGTTAGAGAAGGTCATTAACACACTGACATGGACTAATTTATCAGATTAATGATCAACTTGGAAGCTAGGCATCTGGGCTCTAAGAGGTACTGGCCAAAGTAGGTAACTATGGGAAGTCTGGAAACATCTGAAAAATGGTATGCTGAGTGGAGTAGCTTAGGCTTAAGGATGGGGCACAACCTGAGGACAGCAGGTGCATCAGCATAGGGATATCAAAGATGAACTTGGCTTCTTTCAGAATATTTAATCTAAAGCTCTTCTAGAATAAGACTAATTTATCCTTAGTTACCATAATTAGGGGCAGGCAAAAATTCAATATTTTCTGCTTAGCTTTTGGTTGCTTACATTCTCCCATTCAAGGATATGGTGACAAACTTTACACTCCACCCCTAACATGGACGTTTTAGTAAATGGTGGGTTACAACCTGATAATAGAAAAGATGTTACAGTTGAAATCAGAGTGCATAAGTCCATTCCATGCCGTTTCCTTGGCAGGCACAGACACTGTGTCACATGCCTTTAATATTAAAAATTCTTAGAAAATACAGCAAGCAGTAGCCTTTGAGTAGGTCTTAGAGGCAAAACTGATCTGACCAAGCAATGTACATTGGTTAAGTGAAGTATGAAAGACTGTCTGTTCTATCTCAGCTGAGGATGTTTGCCATCGAAAATGTTTGTTATGGCACAGTAGAGAGACTGAAGCTACCGGTTTCTTGCTACCCAAACTTGCCTTAGTTAAATTTGTCTTCTGTCTTCTAGACCCTAGAGAACTGTCAGTCTTCTGAAGAACTGGGCAGTATAGTGTAGGAAACAGGAAGAGAGTTTGAGGAGTTTAGCTAGTTTACCAGAAGCATTTACTGGGAAAATGTACTTGGACAGTAAATAGACCCTGGAAAGTCTGACTGTCTGATTTGGATTTCTCCATATACCTGTCATGGTGAAGTGAAATATCTGTTGGACTGGGAGTAAGTATGTCAGTGTTTTGGTCACACCTCTGTACAAATTAACACTAGGACTGGCAAGTGGTGCTTTGTGGCAATAGCTTTCTTCATGTGTCAAAGCTGTGGAGTTTTTACATTCCCTTTAACTTCCCCCAAATTCCTTTTCAACTTAGAAAAAACCATAGGGGTCATATTGAGAATGTGTTTTATCAAGTATTGATCAACCCACTGGATGTTTCCCGTGAACTTGCTATGCTTGCCATCTTTGCCACCGAAGAACATTTTCCTGGGTAATATATGGGAAGTTGGAAATGCAAATGACCCCACAATTTTTATCTGGAAACCAAAATGTAATGGATAATGATAATGTTGACTGTGGCTATTAAGTAAGTAAGCATTTATTATGGGCCAGATAATTGCTGATACTCCACAGGGGAAGGTTTTGCCCCCCTCCCCGCCCCCCAGGGACATTTGGCAATGTCTGGAGACATTATGGGTTATCACAACAGAAGAGAGGAGTGCTACTGGCATCTAGTGGGCAGAGGCCAGGGATGCTGCTAAACCTCCTACAAAGCACAGGATAGGCCCCCACAGCAAAGAATTATCTGGACCCAAATTGCCAGTAGTGCCAAGGCTGAGAACTCTGCTTTAGAGCCAGTGTCTAATTTATATACGTGGTGATCATAGAAGATTTAAGCCAGTCTTACAGCTGAAGTTCAAAAAGGTTGAGTTAATTTCTTAATGTTCGTTAGCCAGCATTCCATTTGTCTCTAATGTTCAATCTTCTTAAACTAGGAGACGGCACCCAAACACAAACCCTTTCTTCCCCCCCTGTGATGGGAAGTGTCCTTCACCTCAGCCTCTTAATCTTTAATATGAGAACATTTCCTGTCCTTTGCCTAGAAGTCTGTAGTAATATATTTGGGTTGGAGGTAGGTAGTAGGGAGGAAAGATGGGGGGTTTAGAGATTTTCAAAAAGTTGAGGTATTATACTTAAATGTAATATTTTTGGCAAAAATCTGTAGTCATAAGCAGTGTGGGTGAAATACAAAATGTATATTTAGAGTTTAGTGTTGCTCATACATATGCATTGTTTTTAGATTAAGAATGAGAGCTTTTAGTTTTTGCTTCTCTTTGTATCTTTCAAAAGCAATTTGATTTGCTCTTCTCTTGGGCGTGGTGGTGATTTGTAGATAGAGCTTGCTGGTTGTTAAGGAATCGAAGACTCTTTGTGGGCACTTAAGGATGAGAGTTTACTTCCATGCAGGCAGTAAGGTAGATTGTGGGTATTTGGACTTAAAGCATAACAGCAGGTATGAGAGAGATGTGAGCAAGGCCAAATTGCACTTTGGGGAAAGAAGTGTGGAGAGCCCCATGAGGAAACTGTTTTATTTACTTCTCTGGTTACTGATAAATCTCAATTTTGGGATAAAGACTGACAGATAAATAAGGTTACTGGAGTGTAAGAGGTGGGGAAAGTTAATTTAAATTATTTTATTTGAAAACTTACATTTTATGAGTGGGAAGTGTGGCTTAGAAAAATTGACTAGACTCATTCCTCTATAATGTTAATTTCTTGCCAAAATACTACATTGCCTTTTGAATAGTCTTTAGGGACTGTACACTGAAAAATATAGACAGCTGCCCTGGGTAGGGTTGCACTTGCCACAGAGTTTTACACTTGCACAGAGAGTCAGGTTTTATTCTGGAAGACTTGTGGCAGCAGCTTCATTTGCTTTGCAGGATAATCACATAGAACAAAGGCGCCTCTTTGGTTTACCTGGTGTTCATTTTGCCAGTTGGTAGATTTAATAAACAGAGGAAGGATAAGACATGCAGCCAAGGTAAGGAGAGTACTGGAACAGTATGCAAGTTACACCTTGAAATTATCTGTAGAGGGTTGAAAATAGACAGCTTCTAATCAGCATCCAAAAACTGAACATTTTCAGGGAGCAATACACAGAGATATGCTCAGTGTGGCAGTCAAGTTAACTGAAAGAATGAATTCCAGCTTTTCAGTGTTAATTTCAACGCATTAAGAACACTGAGGTCTAATCTTTACTGCCTATGTTACCTACAGACATCATTATTTTCACAGGCATTCAGTGATCATTGCAATTTATTTTTAAGTAAAAAAAATAGTTGTGCTAAGGAGAATAGTTTAGGACACTCTGAAACTTAATAGTTCACAAGGAAAAGATGAGGAGATCTTGAGGTAAAGATGACATTCTCTGAATCATGTCAAACCTTGATTTGAATTGAAATTGTTAATTTGCTTCCTTTTCACCCTTTTAATGAAACAGAGTTACCCCTGTGTTTCTTCAACATGCTGATTTCCCAGAAAGCCAACATCAAGATCCATGGTTTCAGCAGAATTTAAATATAAGTTACAGTCACTGTGGTATTGAAAAGTCCCCATAGCAATGAATCATAATATTTTATGTAAGGCAGAGAGAAATGTTAATTCATTTTCACATACAGTTGAAAGATTATGTTAGACTTGATTTTCTTTAGACACCATATGCGTATTTACCAGTAGAATAAACTCTGGTTGTCAGTTATGTGTGTAGGTTGGAGAGAATTTGGATATGTTATACGAGGGCAGTATTCTTGCAGGGGGAGAAGAGGATAGAAAGTAATGGAACTGACACTGAGCGCTTGCTAGTCTTCAGGCATTGCACTGGGCAATGCTATATGTAAACATCACAACAGCTCTGGGACCTAGATGGTATTATTTTCACTTTACATTTGAGGAAATAGAGACAACAAGCTACAATAACTAGGAAGTACTTTTTTTTTTTTTTTTTTTAACTATACTCTGATCCAGCTCTAGTATCTGGACCAAAAATTGGAGATTTGTGGGGAGGGGGGGTCAAGTTATAGTTGTTGGTTGACTTGAACACAAAACTCTAAGGATTTGGATTCACCCTTAAATACAAAAATCTCTGCTGTTTTTTTTGTTTTTTGTTTCTTTTTACTTGTGGGGAAGACTTTCATGCACTCATTCAAATTACTGCTTGAAATATTTCCCAGTGGCCCTAAAGACACATTGGTTACAGTGACAGATTTTGGTATAGTGAGCACTATTTAATTTGTAAGGTAACCTCCTCCTCCAACAGAAAATTACTTTAAAATAGAGTCTGGTAGTTTATCTTAGTTCTGATTGTGCACTGTTATTTGGTACTGCAAGAAGTCAAGACCCCTTTTTATTCAGAGATATTTTATCCAAAATGGCAAAGGGACATTGATCAATTTAAAGCCACAGTCCAAATGTGATTTTTGCAGCTAGCTCACTTTCATCCCTGTGTATTTTAATTGTAAATAAGTACACAGCCCCCCAATTTAAAATAGGTTGCATTCAAAAGTTCAGTTCGAGCAGAGTTGTTTGGAGTTTGAAACATTTTTCCATAGAAACAATGTTAGGTTTCCAGGCCAACCCACAAAAGCCTATTTAAACCATATTGTACAGTTTCTGCTCTAAAATCATCATGGGGCCCACACAACATATATAATAATATTTCTATTATTGTAAATGCATTTGGAGTTTGGCTTGGAATAGACTAGAGCTTCACTCGGGGAGAGCTGGGCACTTCAAGTCCTCCTGCTATCTTGGCAACGAGAACCAGCATTTTTTCTTATGATGCTGTCTGTAGTGCCCGTGACCTGGGGTGGAGACTAAGGCAGGATGGGGGGAAGGTAGGGAGCAGGTCGTCTTTCAAGGCTGGATACATGATTCAACATGCTCTTTGGCTGCAAGCAGGAGACTACTCAATTTGAATATAAGGTTTATTCTCTCACACAAGAAGTCTGGAACAAGCAGTTTCAACATTGGTTAATTCAACAGCTCAGTGAGGTCAAGTCTCTAGGTTAGGTTAAGTTCTTGGAAATCTGTATAACCCTGCAGTCATGAGATATCCACTGAGGCACAAGAATCTTGTCCTTGTGTAACAAACTCTGAAAGGTGAAAGAATAAGGAGTGATCTCTTAATCTTATTAAGTAGGAAACTATCTCCCAGAAGGCCCTTTCCTGGGAGTATTTCCCTTTACATACCATTGGCCAGAACTCTGCTTCAGAAGTCTGCTTCTAAACCAATCACAGGCCACCGAAAATCAGATTGTTAGAACTAGCTTAGAGTCTAAGCCTTAGGATGAGTTGTAGTTCATGTGGTAGGGCGTGAGGCAGATGCCCATCTCCTCTGGGCATGTTGCCAAGCTCATCTGAAGATCTGCTGACATAGAAGAAGGTGGAATGTCTGTTGGGTGAATGTTATCCACGTCTTCTGCATTGTCTGCCTCTAGGGAGCAATGGCCTGGGTTAAGGGGAAGGTCATAAAATCCAAACTTTTGTTTTAGCTCGCTCCAGCCAGCTGAGAAGTCATGTGATTCCTCCCTCAACTCTAGTTTCTATAAAAGAAGCAGGTAGGATAGATTCACTTATTCTTCAGCTTATTCACTCAAGAACTGTTTATTAGGCAACTTCTTTTTACGAGCAGTATTTTGGGCATAGATAACTTGCTTGATATTTTCTAATTTTTTTTTTTTTCCAATACTGTCAGCAGTAGAGGAAATAGATGGTGATGGTGGTGGTGGTGGTTGTGTGGAGGGACCTTCTTTATTTTCCCTCGTTTTTTCTCTGATACCTGCAGGGAAGTTAAAAGTGCATGAAGAGCATACTAGTGCTTCCTTGAATCCAAAGTACGGAAGTAAGATCTACTTATATTTCAGAGAAATATCCAGGTTTGGTGAGGAAGAAAGAGAAAAGTATGTTGGAGGAGATTAACTGGTGGCTGAGAACAGCTGCAGGGGTACTGAGGTTACCCTTCCATCTTCTACCCTGGGTCTCAGCCATGTCCATCCCTGCCACCTGGGACACTGCCCCGGCCTGGGATCAGAGACTGGGAAGGGAAAGGGCTGTGCAGGCAACATCAGACTGTGGCCGATGAGGAAAGGGAGAAGGCAGAGAAATCCTCTGCAGAGAGAATAGCAGAAATCCTGCTGCAGCCTGAGCTTCTGGGTCTTTCCTGAAAGTCCATTTTCTAATGGAAAGTATATGTATAATCAAATGTAGCAATAATACTGGCTCATGATAAATATGTTTTGTTTTTTAAGCGATGATAAAATACATCACAAAGTACTACAGTGATTTCAATGGCTATCCTTTGGAATTCTAGTGGAACCTTTTAGAATAGTGTAGATAGTAAAGGGTTACAGTTTGTGTTATCTACCTACTTATCTGTCTGCCTCAGGAGTTGGCATACTTTTTCTGCAAAGGACAAGAAAGTAAATATTTTAGCCTTTGTGGGCCATATGGCTTGTGTTCCAAGTATTCCATTCTGCTGCTGTACCACAAAAGCACCATTTAGGTAAACAAATGGGCGTGGCTGTGTTCCAATGAAACTTTATTTATGGACAACTTCCTTGTATTTCCTTCAATTTCACATAATTTTAATGTCATGAAATTTTTAAAAAAATATTTTTCAACCATTTAAAAGTGTGAAAGCCACTCTCACCTTGTGGGCCATGGTAAGAGAGGCCAAGGGTCAGATTTTTCTCTTGGGCTGTAATTTGTGGACTCCTGGTCTGATTCTCATCTGTTATCTGTCTGTCTACCTATCTGTCTTCCTTCTTTCCTCTTTTATCAGTGAGCAAGAATCTGATTCCATTAAATTGTATACAAAGAATTCTTATTCATGTAGTCAGCTGCTCTAAACACTTATAAAGGAGAAGGAGAATAACTGATTTATAGGATCTCTAGTATTGATTCACTTGTGTTTTCTGTGGTTGAACTTGTACAAGCTTTAAATATTATCATTATTATTGTAAAAATACTATATTTAGCATTCTTATAACCAGTTTGAAGTAATTCCTTTGTAAAAGATCCTTAAGGAGTAACTTTCGTCTTAACAATAAATGATCTTGGATCTTGTTGAGACTTAAAAACCATAGGTGAATGATTGTGTCACGTCAATTTTTATATCCTCAATAGGCCACTTGTGTTTTCCAAGGCAGACAGGCAAGACTTGGATGGCTGTATGTTACTGTTTATGATCCTTATCCTTTACTGCAAATCGAGTGTTTACTCCACTCCTGAACTTAATTAGCAGCTAAGAGCTTTGTGCTTTGTATTTTAAGGAAGGATGTGATTTGTTCATTAGTTCAAAAGCAGATTAATTATTATATCTTTAGTCACCATCTGTAAACACATCTATATTGGTGAGCTCTCTTCTGCTGAGTTACCTTGAAATGCCCTGTGGTGCTTTATTAGCTTTCAATTCTGTGTTTATTACAGTTGGCTGGAGACTTTTCAATTTAGTTTATTGGCCACAGAAAGTCCAGTCCTTCTGTGGAAACTACCAATTTCTGAGGGTGAGAGATTTATTAATGTTGGCTATCAATTTGCTATAAACATTTTTCCCACGTCATACTATGTTTTGGTTTGGATTAAAGATATTAGTAGTTCGATTATAAGCCAAGGTTTTAAGCACCTTATATGCTGTCTAGGTTCAAGGAGGAGCAATTGGGAATAAAATTAGTAACCTGGATAAAAAAATGTCTTCTGAGTCCAACCAAGTCAACCCTGTACAGAATTCTTAAGTACATGACGGCAAGCAGAGAAATGAATAGTTATTGATGCATTGACACTTTAATATTTTTTAATTTTGCTGTTGCAATAACACTTTCGAGTTCCAGGCAGTTTTCAGAGAATTTAAAGAGCTTGCCTAAGGTCAGTGGTGGAGCTGGGGTGTGAACCAAAGTTATATGATATGTGAGTTTATGTTCCTCTTCACCAGTGTCTAGGTTGCCAGGTAAAGTACAGGATTCTCAATTAAATTGGAATTTTTTCATATCAACAAATAATATGAAAAAGTTTTAGCTACAAGTATGTCCCAAATATTGCATGGGACATGTTTATACTGCAAATATTTTGTTGTTTATTTGAAAATTAAATTTATTTGGGCATCCTGTATTATCATTATTATTCTTTGCTAAATCTGGCAACCCTAGTGTCTTTGTCACCTCTGTCTTTCTCAAGGTATTCATACTGTTCGGGGTACCCCACTGTGCTGCTAGCTTTGGTTTATTAACCCTGTCTTACTCTGTTCAGGCTGCTGTAACAAAATTCGGTAGACTAGGTGGCTTGTAAACAACACGTTTATTTCTCACAGTTCCAGAGGCTGGGAAATCCAAGATCAAGGAGCTGGCCAATTCAGAGTCTAGTGAGGGCTTGCTGTAACCTCCAATGGTGGAAGGGGCTAGGAAACTCTCTGGGGCCTCTTTTATAAGGGCACTAATCCCATTTGTAAAGGCTCTGCCCTCATGATCTAATCACTTCCAAGAGGCCCCGCCTCCTAATACCATCATTTTTGGGGTTAGGATTTAAACATATGAATTTTGGAGGAATACAAACATTCAGACCATAGCAAACCCCATTCTATACTTTTTTATTTTATTTATTTATTTATTTATTTATTTATTTGCGGTACGCGGGCCTGTCACTACTGTGGCCTCTTCTGTTGCGCAGCACAGGCTCCGGACACACAGGCTCAGCGGCCATGGCTCACGGGCCCAGCCGCTCCGCGGCATGTGGGATCCTCCCGGACCGGGGCACGAACCCGTGTCCCCTGCATCGGCAGGCGGACTCAACCACTGCACCACCAGGGAAGCCCTCTTTACTTTTTTAGTTTGAAGTTTACCTGCTCAAGACCATTAAGTGAGAACCTTAATCTCGCTGATTTTCACAGCGTCCAGTGACTAATCTGATAAAGTAATTCAGGTAACCTGTTGATCGGACCTAATGGCTTCACACGTTATTTCTTCCAGGTTACATATTTGGTTAATATGACTTGGTGTAGCTAATGCTTTAACATACAGTAACTGCAGAGGCCAGAACATCAGATTCCATGCAAAAGAAAATGGAAATGAGTTTTTTTTGTTGTTTTGTTTTTTTGTGGTACGCGGGCCTCTCACTGTTGTGGCCTCTCCCGTTGCGGGGCACAGGCTCCGGACGCACAGGCTCAGTGGCCATGGCTCACGGGCCCAGCCGCTCCGCGGCATGTGGGATCTTCCCGGACCGGGGCACGAACCCGTGTCCCCTGCATCGGCAGGCGGATTCTTAACCACTGTGCCACCAGGGAAGCCCTGGAAATGAGTTTTGAAACCATTCTTTTTGTTATTCTGGTAGTGTGTTTTTTCTTCACAGAACCTGTTTATGATTTTAACTATATTATTTTTTTCATCTAAAATTTGATTATCAGTCGTTAATTTTCTTATGATTCCCAAGTACTTTACATATTTTAAAGACAATTTTGGTTCATTTTCAAAATAAAGTGTGTTATAAAATACTTTTTAGAATTGTAGTGGATGATTGAGATTGCTACCAATTTTGAAACTATATTTTCACTTTTAGTAAAGGGTAATGTTGTACAGTAAATTTTTTCTTTCTTGAGCAATCAGAATACAGTGAGAGAAATTAGTTCTCAGCTTCCAACCACTTAACCATATACCAAGGTGGTAATAGATCAGGAGCTTCACAGTGCAGCTAATCCAAGCCAGTGCCTTATATACTCTGCCAGAACTATAGGACACTTGTATCTTTGCCCCCAAAATCTCAGAGAATGGGCTGGAAAACCACTGGGTACATTAGGGGGGGGTGGTTTTATTATCAAGTTACCATGAAGCATTTAATAGGGGCCCCAAACCCTTTTCAGACCACTGAGCAGAATTGGTGTGTTGTTGACTATACTATGGAACAAGTCATTTCATCTCTCTGTACCTTGGCTTTTTCATCTGTAAAATAAAGCGGGGGTGGGACTGCATAATCTCTGAGGTCTCTGTTACTTTGGTACTGGCTCCAACAGAGTTGGGAAGCCCCAGGTCATATGAAGGTTTTCCAGAATTACTTTACAGGATGACTTAGGGTAGCTAAGTGATTACAAGAACCACCTCAGCGATGTGCAGAGCCGTTGGAATAGAGGCAGTGGATCTGAAGGGCTGTTCTCCAAGGTCTTTGCAGGCAGTAATGCACTTATATTTGACTACACACAGGGCAGGCATATTCACAGGCTTGAATGGTATGTTTCACCCAAATAATGGAAGTTTAGTAAAATACCTTCTTAATGGGACTTTAATGTGCCATGCCTCTCTTCCCTCAAAATTAATGCAACCGAGTGTTGTTTCTCTTCCCTTTTCCTTCTCTCCCTCCCTCCCTTCTTTTCTCTTTCCCTCCTTTGTTCCCTTCCTTATTCCTTCCTTCCTTGCCATTTTAACATGACTTTTAGAGGATAGTCTTCCAGAAATAATACAGTTGTATTTATTGCCTTATCTGGATTTCCAGAGCTCATTTCTCTCCATGTGCTTTCTAATCAGAGAGAAAACAGCACAAACACCTAAGCCTTTCAAATGGAGACAGCCCCCAACTTACGATGGTTTGATTTTTGATTTTTTGACTTTACCATGGTGTGAAAGAGATACGTATTCAGTAGAAACCATACTTCGAATTTTGATCTTCCTGGGTTGGCAATATGCAGTACAGTACTCTCTAGTGATGCTGGACAGCAGCAGTGAGCCTCAGCTCCCAGTCAGTCACAGGATCACAAGGGTAAACAACCAGTACACGTACAACCATTCTCTTCCCTCACAACCATTCTGTTTTTCACTTTCAATACGGTATTCAGTAAGTTACATGAAATATTCAACACTTTTTTATAAAATAGTCTTCATGTTACGTGATTTTGTCCAACTATAGGCTAATGTGAGTGTTCTGAGCATGTTTTAGTTAGGCTAGGCTAAGCTATGATGTTCAGTAGGTTAGGTGAATTAAATGCTTTTTCAACTTACAATGTTTTAAACTTACGATAGGTTTATCAGGATGTAACCCCATCATATGTCAAGGAAGATCTGTATATCAGTTTATAAACAAAACCAAGCCTGGGGAGTATGCATTTTGGAGTTTTGGATTGCATGTGTAAGGAAAAATGCTTAAAATCTGTTTCAATTATTTTTTAAAGGTGGACTCTGCTTTAAAAATAGAACAGTGATAATGCAATTGCTCAATACTTGTTCTTATAAACTTGATTGATTGATAACTAATAGCACTATTTGGTTGCTGGTTTGATATCTACAGTCTGCTGAGAATCAGAATGTTATGGTTGAAAAACTAGCTTAGTAGCATTAATCAGAAATCCCTGGCTTCCGGGAAATTAGAAGGTTGCGTCTTTCCTACTTAGGAAAAAGAATTTCAAGTATTAATCTTCATTTATTTTTGACCAGACCACTTGTGGGATGGAGTGGGAGCTACAGTGTATACTGTTGAACCACTTTCTGAAGTCAGTTATAGAAAACATCTTTTGAAGAGAAAAAAAGGACTAATGAATGTCTCTCCTGGGCCAAAGCTTTGTCATCCCAGAGAAGGAAAGATCTCTGATGTACGAGCAAGGGAGGAGAGCGAAATCAAACACCACCATCATAAGGCAGTGAATGGCTTAATCCTAGCAAAGGACTTTATACCCTCCTCAGAGAAAGCAAATCTAGGCAGGCTGTTATGCTTACTTATTTTTGGTCTTTCAATCTGAGCAATACAAAATTTAAAAATTATGATGTAATGATAGTTAATTGGAGTCAAAATTTAAGACAAACCCTTCCCTAATTTGTTCTAGGCAGAGAAGAGGCTGACGTCAAGTATTTAAGAGCTATTTCAGCTAATGGCAACAGATAGATTATGGAGAATCACTGCTTGTTCGTTGGGCCAGGTAGTAATTAGAGACTGAAGAAAGAAGAGTTGAATGTGTTCCATTCTCTAACACCTTCACACGCCTCTTTTGAAAAATTCTCTATTGCCTGTTCATTTGCTTCCCTTTCTTTGCTCCCAAGTCACAGCAATTATGGGCTTTTTCTTGCCTTCAGTGTGCCAATGTGTCCCAGTGACGTTATTTCTCTTTTCTTCAGACCATTAGTAGCTTCCAAAATCAACAGCAGTCTCCAAATTGCTAACTACCGAAGCAAAATATAACTATATTCAAAGTGTTTAGAAGCTCTCATAGATTGTAGTAATATGAAGAATAATCGGCAAAATATTTTGTCATATCTGAGTATACTCAAAAGTTGCGATTGAAGTTTTTAGCCTTATTCTTTGTGAGGATCCAAAAGCTTACTATCACCTTCTGAATTAAGTGGAAGAATTTGATAATTTCCCTAAAAGACAGTATGTTCTTTCAAGTAAGATTATTCAGAAGATAGCATAGAATCATTAAATGACCTGGCTGAGCTCTTTGGACCATGAGGCCTTAGTTTTATTATCCGTAAAACGAAGAGTTTAGCCTGAATCAGTCTTTAGCGAGGTGGGTTGTGTAAGGCTGACAATGAAGAACAACCTTTTCAAACGATATTGTTTCTTTATATCAGAATCCCCATGAGCCCTGCTCCCCCTCCCCTGAATAAGGTGACTTTATTTTTTATTTGATTTTATGTTTGTAAAGCATTCTTGGGTTAACAGTCTTTTAAAATAACTCAGAATTAAATCAACTGGCTGTGAACTTTGGGTCCTGGCCTAACTGAGTCCTCTGGCCTCATAGATGAAAATGCTCACCATGGTAACAGGCGGTACCAGTGGTCTATTTGTTAAGAAAGCAAATCTTTATTCAAACTTCTGCTCTCCACCCCCAACTCATCATCCTTAAGCTTCTGTCATAAATTGCTTGGAAATTAACAACAGCAACACAAACCAACAGAGATGTGAACTCTGGTTCAAAGCAGAACATATTCCCCTGAAATTACCCATGGCATGTCAGTAAAAAAACAGGATTAATCACAGAAAATAATTGTAGTCTTTGGACATGTCAGCAACTCATAATATATTTAGAGCTGTTCGTTCCTCATATCACCCTCTTAAGAAAAAAAGTCCTCTGGGCTTTTAGTTAAGCGGTGGTGATATTCTAGATGACATATGAGAAGACTTGTCAAATATCCATGACTTGAAACTAGAAACAGCATGACTTCTTGTCATTTTAAGGAGACTTAGGAGCTCAGTCTGGTAGCTTTGGCATCAGCTTATTTTTAGCAACATGTGATGTCTGTTTTTTCTGGTTATTATCTCTGGGCTTAATTTTACAGTTATAGGATACACACATTATTCAGCAGATAGGAACATTTTCACTTAGTATATTCCGTATATATGAGCACCTTTTTAATGAGTTAATGGGCTCAGTTTTGTTGATTGTTTTGCATTTAAAATGGCACTTCAGTCAGATAACCAAAGACATCAAGTGTAAGAAATGATTATTGTAGGAAAAAGAGAAAACAGCATGTTTCTTTAAATGCTTTCATGTCACTTACCCAGAGAAAACCATTTGGCTATTGGAAGTTGCTATGGGAAGCACACATTTCCGCAGCATTACATTTTATTTTCTTGTTTGCTTATTTGAAGTTATTCTTTAAAAAAATCTATGTCCATATATCTGTGTAAAAAATCTATATCTATGTATTTACACATATGTACACACATAGCTATATATGGGTGTGAGTGTATATAAATGTACATTTTTTTTTAATGCCTGTGTGCCCCTTTTCAGGCAGGGCCAGCAGAGTAAAATTTAGCTTTAATTATAATGTTCACCCTCCTGGACTTGGTCCATTACAACCATTGTGTGCATAACCTTGTGGAAGGAAGTTTCCTGTAACTGTGCTGGCTCTTTGGCACCACGGTGTTTGCTGTGTTCATGCTGCAGGACTGCTTTAAAGTTCAAGTCTCCTTACCAAGAGGCTTGGTATTTCAGAGACTAAATTCCCATGTGGCTGAGCAATACAAAATTGACCTGCTTTATTCCTAATTCTGCTGGATAGCATATTATTTTTCACTAATGTCATAGTATATATTAATTAAGAAGTGTTATTAAAGGGCTGCTAGGGAAAGAAATGAGCCTTTGGGTGACCATATAAATTCCTTTATAACTCCGATGGATCAAGACCAATGAAGCTAGTGGTTAATTTCCACCATTAGCTGTACTTATATCTGTCATTATCAAGATTCATGGATTGACTATGAATATAGCTTAGAGATTCTCATGCACAGCCCTATTTGAGACAGTAGAAATTGGATATGACTCTTTAAAGGCAGAAATTAGTTACAGGGACTGCATAAAATGTAAAGAGGGTCAATTTTAAGTTGTGAACATAAGTGAGTAACCTTATTTCTCATTCTTAAACACTGAGAGTGATTATGAATCACGTTTATGTTTCTAGTTCTCAGCTTCATCTCCATGTGCATCCCCACCCTCAACCCAAATAATATTTGACTAAAACCAGATATATTCTCTCTTTATTTGCTACATTAGGAATTTCAGAGGGAATTCTGTTCACCCAGGGAAAAGAAAATCAGGCCAGTTGTGAGAAACTAAAAATGTAGCTATGCAAAATTGTTTTCAGAATGGAATTCATTGGCATTTGTTTTTATGCATAACTCTTTAAAATATAGCATTGAATCAAAGTATGATTCTGACTGCAGTGATTTTTTTGTAGTCAGTTTAAGAATATTGACTATAGATTCTCATATATCTAAGCAGGTCTAATTTAAATTTCTATAGCATAATAGTAATATTATAATAATAATGAAACAATATGAAAAAGAATATATGTATAACTGAATCACTTTGCTGTACAGCAGAAATTAACACATTATAAATCAATTATACTTCAATAAATTTTTTTTAAAAAGTGTAAAAAAATAATGATGCAACGATATTTATTGAGTTTGTAATATGTGCCTGACAGAGTGCTAAATTATTTTACATCTATTTTTTTCTTTTAATTCGCACCACTGCCTTTCCAAGTGGGTAGTATTAGCCCCATTTAATATGTAAGAAGGTGGAGAAAATGTCTTATCAGTTTGACAAAAGTAAAAATTCCTCTTAGGAAGAGAAATGTGTTAGTATGAAATCTTGATAAGGGTTCTGGGGAAACCATGAGCCTCTGACCTACTCAGTGCTTTCCTCTTCCTCTCTCCTTTCCAGGGCCTCTTCTTGTCACTGATGCCAAGACTTCAGAATGAGAACTGCATGGCAGAGTAGTGTGAGAAGGGTTTGGAATTACTGGGTTTATCTGAGATTGAGCGAGTGTGGAATAGAGATGAGAGGGGGAGAAAAAAGGAGCCAAAGAACAGGATTGTGGGAAGCTTTTAATAGAGTTTTTTAAAAATTATTATTATTTTGTATATGTGTGTGTGTACGCGTGTGCATGCACGTGTCCGCTCATGTAAACTTGGGCTCCAGGCCCAAGTAAACACAGTGCTGGAGGGAGCCCAAGAAGCAGAGAGGGTGACAGGCTACAACCTTTCCAGGAACTGGTAGCAAAGGGGATAGGATTATTTTGGATTTTCACCAGCTAAAGAATTCAGGGCTCAAGGCTATTTCATTATGAATCTTGATTGGCAGAGAAATGCCCAGGGACATCTCTCACATCACAGATTAGCAAACTGAGCATGAGTGCTTGCCTGAAGTCATTCACCTTGTCAGGGACAAGGCTGGGATGTAAATCGGGGACTCTCTCAATTCAGAGTGCTTGGTTCTCTTTGTTCTGGAACTCTAGAATAATGATTTGTAGCATGAGATGTGGTAGAGTCCCATATGTAAATGTTATGATTATACCTGTGTTTACTAGCAGTTGTGGTAATCTTCAATTTCTAAATTTGGTAGTCAGATGTGTTTAAAATAAAAAAAAATAATGTATTTTAGAGAGTAAAAAGTATGCTTAGGAATATTAAATATTTTATCAGATATCATCATCATACTGCTATAATCGGGACGTTTTATGACATTTTATTTCATCCCCCGGCACCAAGAAACTATGAAACATATAATGCTTTACTTATAATCCGCACACACTGTGTTTTGCTATTCTTTTGTTTTTGGAGAGTCACAGAGAAGTAAATTGGCAGGTTTGACAAACTGTTTTGTAATATATTGGATTGTATGAGAGACCTGTAGTAGGCTGAATAATGGCACCCCATAACATATCCACTTCCTAATCCTTGGAACCTGTGAGTGTTACCTTATATGGCCAAAAAGAGTCTTGGCAGATATGATTAAAGAATTTGAGATTATTTTGATTGTTGAATATTATCCAGGTGGGCCCTATATGCAATCACGTATATCCTTATAAGAGGGAGGCAGAGGGACATTTGATACATACAGAAGAGGAGAAGGCAGTGTGACCTTGGGGACAATGACTGGAGTGATGCTGCCACAAGCCAAGGAAGACCAGTGGCCACCAGAAGTTGGAAATGGCAAGGAACAGATTCTCTCTGAGAGCCTCTGGTGGGACTGTCTGCCAACACCTTGATTTCGCCCAGTGAAATTGATGTTGGACGTTTGGCCTCCAGAACTTCTGTAGGAGGATAAATTCTGTTGTTTTAAGGCACCACGTTTGTGATAGTTTGTTATGACAACCCTAGGAAACTTATACAGCACTACAGAGAAATCCAAGCCCTCAACTAACCTCAGTCCATGGAAAAATTAAAGGCAGGATGCAGGCTTTCTTTCCCCCAAAACCAAGGCTGTGGAAAGGAGCCTGTGACGAGAAACCAGTGGTGGCAAGATAATCCCCTGCTTAGGGATTCTTGGCATTGGGGGAATGGCCTCGATCTCTTCAAAGACAGAATTGGTCTGAAGAAGAGATTAAATGTTATAAATTTTGTTGTACTTCTAAAAATTGGAATACCAGCATAAAAGTTGTTTTATAGGTTTTTCTCTCTGAACACACCAAAGTAAGAAAAAATATATATCATCTTCTCCAGAACTTAGAGTAAATTATGTCACTCTGATTAGATCTAGATTTCATCTCATCTTATTATGATTGTTTTAATCCAAGTAAACAAAATTAGCAAGCTGCATCAATACTTTGTATTATGTAGGAGAAATTGTTAGTAATTATGTTTAGACAGTTGATTATTCAAGATTTTCCTACTTTTTAGCTGTGCAAATAACTACATCCATCTAATTATAATAACTTAGACTTTTTTATGTTACTGATTGGAATGCAATACCTTGAAAAAGTAAAATTAATTTGTTTCTTTCCAGTACCAAAGCTTTTAATCTATATGCCAATGCCATTGAATATATATATCCTGTTCTTCTTTCTTTAAATTTCTCTAGTAATATCTATTAAACGAAAAACAAAGCAGTTCTGTTGATACAACATTTAATTTGGAGGTCACTCATATTTTGAATGGGAAATCAAATTGTAAGTTTTTTAAATTAAGGGGCTGCAATAGAATTTGATTTCCTGTCCCTTCATAAAACTAAAATTCTCAGTGAGCAATATTTTCTTTAGAATAAACCAGCCACTATGAAAACAAGCTTCCTCAGCTGGTGAGAAGGTGTGTGCCCTGATGAGCAAGCAAGCCACACTAAGCTTCATGTACTTTAAAACTGAACCAAGGGCCTGCTGAGGCACAGCTGCCATTGTTTGATAATAAGTATTTTGCAGAGTCCTTTCAAAAGTAAACTGTATTGTTCCCTTTCTAGCTGCAGTGCATCTGAGTGAGGTGATTAAGGTTTGTTAAAAGGCACTTTCAGGACTGCGGAAAAATTATCTATTTGAGAAAAGACTTTTACCCCCTACGTCTGCTGATAAATGTAAAAACCTTGAACACTTCCTGAATGCCCTAGCAAAGGCTATAAAATTATCTGAAAATCCTGCCTTTGATCCCAGGTGCGCAGTCTAAAAACCCTTCAGAGCCCACAGGCAAGGGCTCTGCTTCCCGAGCTGCTGGTTTGTTTCGGCAGGAAATTTTGCATACTAAATACTTTAAAACTTTGGTATTCAGAAAGGAATATTAAGCCCAGGGCAGCTCTGAATAAATAGAGCAAATTTTCAACACGCCAGGGTACTTGTGTACATATTGAGACAGGCTCATTCATCATATAAAATGTCAAACTGCTGGCGCATTGAGCTCACTTGTATCTTCTGATGGAACATCTATTGTAGGGCTCTCAGAATGGTGTGGGGCTGGGGGGTAGGCATGGTGTGGAACTGGAGCTCATCTTTTACCCCTTTGCATTTTCATATATCCTTTCTTCTTAGTTACTTGTGTCGTTTCATTATTACCAAGTTGAAATAACCATGGTCTTGGCCAATTTCTAATATATTATTTTTAAAATATTTGCCGTATAGATTGTATTATTTTTAAATGTTGAATCAAGCATCTCCAAGTTTATTTTCTTTTTTTAAAAATTTTTATTTTATATTGGAGTACAGTTGATTAACAATGATGTGTTAGTTTCAGGTGTACAGCAGAGTGATTCAGTTATACATATACATGTATCTGTTCTTTTTCAAATTCTTTTCCCATTTAGATTATTACAGAGTATTGAGCAGAGTTCCCTGTGCTACCCAGTAGGTCCTTGTTGTTTATCTATTTTAAATATAGCAGTGTGTGCACGTCAATCCCAAACTCCCAATCTATCCCTTCCCTGCCACTCTTCCCCTCGGTAACCCTAAGTTTGTTCTCTAACTCTGTGAGTCTGTTTCTGTTTTGTAAATAAGTTCATTTATATCATTTTTTTTAGATTCCACATATAAGTGATATCGTAGGATATTTGTAAATATCTGTGTAAGCAGAGTTTGGAATACAGGAGGCAAATATTGGATAGGGCCTACGACACCCTATCGGTTTATTGACTCCTGATTTCCCTTGACAAGTCCTTGGGTTCTTAATTTAATGAATTGATACTAGTCCTTTATTGTCTCAGGATGATGCAGAACCCATACCTCCAAGCATCTTACCCATTTCCCTACGCATATTTTAGGGGATATTGAAGGGATTAGAAGTGTCTTCATTTGGCCTAAAGAAGTAACTTAATATGACCCAATGAAACTCTACCCTTAAAATATAAGTTGCTTCCAAAATAATCAACTAGAGCAATCCCCTGTGGGGGACCCCTCACTTCTCCTATTCATCCTTCCTACCCGCTCTGGCAATTCTCATTCTTATCCATGAGGTTCTTCTCCCTACTGAAAAAATGCATGTTTGAAGATTAAGTGCACTGGAGTCTTATGCACTGCCCCAACTTGTTATAGAAACATCTGATCTGTTGTTATTGGGATGAGGTCAACATCATCACATAGAATTTTGTTGTCCCATCGTCATCATGCAAGGGAATTAGTCAGAGTTCTGTTCATTCCCTAGCTGTTCCTCTACTTCAAGCAGAAGTGACACCTGGTCATGTCGTTTTGTCCTTCCTGGGATCAGCTCATCTCAGGTCAGTGTAATAGCACCCAGCTTTCCCTCTCCCAGACCCCTCATCTCAACCCCAGAGAGCTGCAGACTTTTACTTCCCTTGAAGTGGAAGTCAGTCAAGCTCCCTCCCAGAGCGTTTGGCAGGTCAAGAGTAGGCAACTTTATTACACATTTTGTGATTCCAGCTCTTTCTGCTCCCAAGTCTGTGGAGTAATCCCACAGCAGCACACATTACACCAAGCTGAGGGGGCCTTTTCCCTTAAAGTCTTCCATTATATCAGCAGCATACACTGAAGCACTGGATTTAGCTGTTAGGTCCATTCAGTCCCACCAGGGTCCTTCAGTTCCACTCTTTGGAACCCATAGGTTTTGAACCACTTTAGATTTATAGTAATCTCATGGAGAGACTTCCAAAACTCTGCCCACTGCTGCTTTCTTACCCAAGTGTAAGCATGAAGGCAGGGAGTTTTATTCCCCTCATCTTTTGTAAACTGGTGTGTTGTTGCATGCACCTAGGCCTATTGTTGAATGAATAAATCTTTACAGTGGCGTATTTGCATTTTTTGACAAACAGTAATAATAATTCTTTCCAAAACCTAGAGAAAAAATTCCCCAAAGAAATCAGGAGATGGAGTTATGCTACTTGTTAACCCTTACCATACAACTGACTACATTAGGACATTTTTGAGAAAACTATATATGATGCTTGTGGTCATTCTTTTTACGAAGATTTCATGTTATATACGTTCTGTTTATTGACAGGAATGGCAGAATTCTTTAGAATTACCATGTCAAGATGTTAAGTATGTAAGTAAGATGAGTTGCTGTAATTAAGTAAAAATTGAAAGCAACTTAATTAGTTTATAGGAAGTGAATGCCCCTTTTATTTTACCTATTAATTTGGTGCAGAGTATGGCTGGGCATGACATATGTTAACAGTAGACATTACACAAAATTTTCTGTGGCATGTTTTAGATAACCTCATTAGAAGGAGAAAAAAGCCCAAGTTGACATGGATCACCTGATAGTGTCAGAGTCTTCTATTGCTGGCTACATTTATGCCAAAAAAAAAAAACCCTCTCCAACCCCCTAAATCTATCTACGTATCACACCTAGTTTTGATTTTAATGACTTTCAGACTCTTCAGTGGGAAGTAAATACACAAAACAATAAAAGAAATTTTATTGAAAAAATTTGGGAATAAAAATATTTTCTGATTATGAATAATACATGTTTTATTTTAGAAAATTTGGGAATTAAGAAAAAGGCTAAAGGAGATAAAATCACCTTAAATACCAGTTTTCAGAGGGAACCAATAACATATTGATGTATTTTCTTTCCTCAGTTCAGGGAAAGTAAAGGCTTCTAGTTACCTTTCTTCATTCCTTGTTACTGACTTCTGTGATAGGGACCTCCTTCTGGTTCACCAAATCAGAAACCGTGGGAGTCATCTTTGACTTCCCCTTTCACTCATCCCTTCATCATTTGGCACTCTTGGTCCTACCTCCCTGACTACCCCTGTGCTCCATTCACTCTGGTCCAGCCCCACTCCCGTTATCTCAGTCTCCCTTCATCTCTTATTTGGGATCCTGCAGCAGCTTCTTACCAGTCTTCCTGCTCCTGGTCATTCCCTCCTTTGAAGTATGAACCATTTTGGGACTAGCAAATTCTTTTTTTCTAAATGTTAACCCTATGAGGTCCTACTCTTGTTTAAATCCTTTTAGAGGATTTGAATTAGACCTCATCTTTACTTTCATGGAGTTTGTAATCTGACAGTAGGAGATATACACTCAAGAGGAAGCAGCGAATAAGCAAGATAATTTCACATGGAGATAAATAATTTTAAGTAATAAACCAGGGTAATGTGATGGGATTGGATGGGATGTGGTAGTACGTTTTTAGATTGACTGAGCTGGTGAAGGCTGTGCTATTTCACATTTGCCAATGTGTTACGAGGCATATGCCAATCATAACTTAGGTTAACACCAGCTGCTGATGAGAACTGTGCATATTTAAGGGGCTAAAGGTATTAAGGTTAAAGGCTTATTTGAATGAACAGAGGGCATTTAATTAAGATTTGAAAGAAACTTGATAGCATTCAAATAATTGAGTGACTATATAACATAACAAAGGGATTCTGGATCACCCACAGAAGACTGAAAGAAATAAACCAATAAATAGAACTTACAGAGGTATACCTCAACTTAATGTAGAGAACATCTTTTAAATGCTTATCATTTACTCATCAGTAGAATGGATTTGGTGAGCCTTTCATAGGGGTTGTGTTCAGGTAGAGGTGATCCGTCAGAGAGGTCAGTGGGGAATTTCCTCTAAAGGAGAGAAGAGCAGCTAAGATGGATTCAGAGAAACTTGTTGCATTAAGTTTAAGGCGCTTGACTTAGAATGAATAGAAGTAGGTGTGCAAAGAGGAAACGATCCTAGCCAGAGAAGGAAGACCCCTCAGAAGAAATGGATGGAAATGACATTTCTCTGGAGAAGAGGCATGTAGAAAATATGTAGGAATGTTGATTCACCAACTATAGGGTCTTCATGCTGCATGGTTGGAGAAAAAGGAACGGGAAAGAAAAAAAGATCATATAAAATAAACTGGAATAGTATGTTTATCTTTTATTTTAGGCGTAATAATATGACAAGTCTTCATTTTTGATCCTCAGAATTATTGATTGAACCATAAATTTACTTGGGCTTGGCTAGATCAGGAAAACAACTGTTTTTCTTTAGAGCTGCTATTATTGCCTTTTATGTTGTGGTTGGTATTTTGGCAGGCACAGGTATTAAATTGTGTGCCACCCAGAACTAAATATAACTTAGTTTTCTCAGGCTTAAAAGAAAGGGACCTTGGCTTGTTTAAGAGATTAAGTAAGCTTTATTTGAATAACAATGGGTAGCAATACAGTACTTCTATTTTTACCGGTTATATATTTAAGTTATACATTACTCTTAGATTATTCTTGTGCTTATTTTTTTCTTCTAGCAAAAACAATTTAGTGCCAGTGTTTTAAGTTATGAATGCTTCCAGGAAGAAGAGTTAAAGTCTTCCAGTTCAGGAGGAAAAGCAGTCAAAGTGGAAACTTCCCTCATTTTTTACATTTTCTCCCAAGAAGAATAATGGTAATTTCCTAATCTTCTGATAATGCCCTCAAGGCATTAGACAGACATTGACACTTAAAAAAGAGAAAAATAGCAATTGAAACATGTGTGATAGCAGTATAAATAATAAAGGAAAAAAATTAAACCACAGAAGTAAATTTATATTTTTTCCTCAATATTTGTGTCTTTAGCTAATAGGCTTGTTTATGCTTATTGATGGAGGGTTTTGACAATGATAAGTAAAATGTTATTTTGTCATTTAACAATTTATTTCAACATTGTATTTCTAAATGAACCATCTCAATTTTTTGTCTGAAAGGTGAAAGCATACTTATTATGGTCCATTTCATAATACCCATTTACAAATAGACCTCTTCACACCTGCATGTGCCTATTTGGAGACACAGAAGAAATCCTCCCAATGTGAATTACTTCTTGACTTTCAGATGTTAAAATGAAATTGCTTAAAATAAAAGGAAAAATAAAAATTTGCTTGCTTCATCGTACATTTGGAAGGTTACAAAAATTGGGTCAAATATTGATATGTGCTTTTTGGTATTTTTGTCTTTTAATTGGCAAGTTAATAGGGATACTTCCTTGGGTGTCTCTGTTTGCCATTGTACACATGGAAAAGACATCATTGGAACATATGTTTTTTAGAATTATGAAATATTTCAATAATACAGAAAATATGGATAATACATTTAATAGTCATCTATTAACTATATAATTTTCAGACCTATGTGTTTTGTCTTATTTATCTTAGGACTTTTGTTTTTGTTTTACAAAATAAAGCATCCGAGACGTGCTTGAAGCACTCTGTCCAATTCACTCCACAGAGGTAGCCACTGTCCTGAGTATGATGTTTATCATTCCCATCCATTTACTTATTCTTTAACTACTATATGTTTATTCACAAATATCATCATATCATTTTGTATGTTTTTGAACCTTATACACATGGTATTTTATACAAACCATGCTTTAGTTTATTATTTCGTTAATTTACCATAAATTTTAAGATGTATGCATGTTGATTTATATAGCTCTATGTCCTTTATATTAATTACTGTGTAGTATTCTGTTATATAAATTATCACAGTGCTTGCTTATATATCCATTCTCCTGTTGATGAACATTTAGTCTGTTTCAAAATTTCTGTTCTAAATAATCTTGCAGTGAACATTCTTGTGATTTTGTCCAAGAAGACATGTGGAGGAATTTCCCTAGAAGTAGAATTGCTGGGTTATTTATTAGTTTTCTAGTGCTGTTGAAACAAATTACCCCAAACCTGCTGGCTTAAAATAACACAAATTTATTATCTTACAGTTATTGAGATTAGAAGTCTGATATGGGTCTCAGTGGGCCAAAATCCAGGTGTTGGCAGAGCTGTGTTTCTTACAGAACCTCTAGGGGAGAATTTGTTTCCTAACTTTTACAGCTTCTAGAGAGCGCTCACATTCTTTGGATTGTGGCCTCATTCCTCTGTCTTCAGAGTCAACAATGCTGTATCTCTCTATTATTCCACTGTCGCATCTCCATCTGACTCTCTTCTGCTTGTCCTCCACTTTGAAGAACACCTGTGAATACATGGGACCCACCTGAATAATCCAGGATAATCTCTCTATTTTAAGGTCATTTATTAACACAATTCTATCTGCAACCTTAATTCCCCCTTGCTGAGTAAGGTAACATGTTTACAAGTTCTGGGGATTAGGTCATGAATATCTTTGGGGAGGCCATTATTCTGTCTGCTTCAGGTATTATAAATCTTCCACTTGACAAAATAATTTTATTTTTATTTTATTTTATTTTTTATTGGAGCATAGTTGCTTTACAATGTTGTGTTAGTTTCTGCTGTACAGTGAAGTGAATTAGCTATATGTATACATATATCCCCTTCCTCTGGGACCTCCCTCCCACCCCACCCCCGTCCCACCCATCTAGGTTGTCAAGAGCACAGAGCTGAGATTCCTGTGCTTTTAGCACGTTACCACTAGATTGCTCTTCTAAGTGATGTGTGCATTTGCACTGTCTGTATGTGTGCGAGAATTTTAGTTGTTCCATATACTTACCAACACTAGGGTTTTAAGATTTTAAGATGATATCCAGTCTGATGGATGTGATTGGTATCTCACTGAATGTCTTTTCATATAATTATTGGCTGCTAAAGTTTTACTTTCAGTTTATTGCCCATTTCTTTTCTATTGCTAAATTGTCCTTTTTTGGTTTATTTTGTTTTCTTACTAATTTATAGATGTTCTTTTAATATTCCCATTACTAATTCTTTGTTGGTTATTTGCATTGCAATTTTTTCTCCTCAGTGTGATTTATCGTTACACTTCTAAGAGTTTGTTTTATTGCACAGTTTTAAATTTCAAAGTTGACAAATTATGTCTTGTTTAAGAAAGAATATCCTACTTGAAGTCATAAAGATATCCCTCTTTATTTTTTAAATGTGAAACAGAGCAAATTATACATTTTAATAATTTTCTTTGTAGATGTATGTGTTTCTATCTGTATTTGTATGATTTATTGAGTTGGCTCAATTTTATATAGGCTGCAACTGAGAAGTATATAATTTAAAGGTTGATGGTTTATGAAGTGTTTTTTCTAGGAAGAACTTTAGAGGTGATCTGGTCCAAACCTGAGAGGCAGGGAGTGGCAATTCTAGAGCTACTTGCAAAGACAGAGTGAACTGCATATATACAGCATTATATTATCTTCATGACTGAGGAAACTGCCTTCCTTACCTTGAAGAGTTTTTTTTGTTTGTTTGTTTGTTTGTTTGTTTTTTGCGGTACGCGGGCCTCTCCCGTTGCGGAGCACGGGCTCCGGACGCACAGGCTCAGCGGCCATGGCTCACGCGCCCAGCCGCTCCGCGGCATGTGGGATGATCCCGGACCGGGGCACAAACCCGCGTCCCCTGCATCGGCAGGCGGACTCTCAACCACTGCGCCACCAGGGAAGCCCTGAAGAGTTTTATACTACTGTTAGATAACTTAACTCTTAGACTGAGTAAATAATGGATGCTGATTTACATCCAAGAAAATAAAACAACATTTGCAAGGTAGAAATTTTCATGAGACAATAGCAAATCACTTTGTTTCTAACTATCCAGGAAAAGAAAGAGCAGTATCAGAAGCAAGGAATAATTAATTACTGTGACTGTAACACTTATTCATCCTTCAGTGATGAGCATGTGAATATAAAAATAACTAGACATCAGTTTTGTTGAGAATCACCTATTTCCCCCAGAGTACATATTTTGTTTTGCAAGGCCTGTATCACAAACATGCCTCTATTGTGGACCAGGTTCCAAAAGGGAAACTTACTTTAGCAAAGTCCCTCAACTTTTCTGTCTGGGTACTCACCCACCTCAGTATGTATATCACACACTGCCCCTTCTCCAACTCATTAAACATGTTTATTTTCACAATATCACTCAATTCTTAGACTCTTTAAGCTCAGCAATAAAATTAAGTGCATTTCTTATGCCCAAAGTAAGCATCTCAAGAATTTTTCACTATTTTTTTTCTTAAAGAAGTGTTGCAGAGGAACTTAAGAGTGAGTGACAGTTGACAGAGCTCTGGTTGCCCAGCAACTGGCAATTTAAATATGTAGGAGCCGATATGATTTACCAACTTGATCAACAGCAAGGACTTTAATACAATCTTAAGGACTGCTACAGATGTTGCATTGACCTATTTACATGTCTTGATCTGTCTCAGTCTATTTTAATGTGTGTGTGTATATATATATATATATACACACACACATATGCTTATTTTTTCCTGCAGAACTGGAATATGAAAGCAAAGACTGTATTTCTTCCCCTATATGACATTAATAGAAGTTGCATGCAATAAAATTATTTGTTTTAGCCCCTTCGTTTTTATTCAGATACTCAGTTTCAGAGGAGGCCTTCTCACTCAGAGGGAATAAGTGTCCTGTGGATTGAGTGCTTTGTTTGAGTTCTGAGTCTGTATTTATATATTCAGTAATTATTGTTATCTTTTTTTTGCAGGTTTTGTAATTTGAAACTTCTCTCCATTTTTTGGAAGGGAGTAGTAGTTGCTCTTTATTCTTCACAGGAATAATGAGGTTTAATAGGTTTGGCTCTGAGTTAGCCTAATTGATTAGTGTGTTTTACTAATGGGATCAAGAGGCTTGATTCCATCATGAGCCAATTAGCTTCCTGGAGCAGGTGAATCTTCATCTTCCTGACCTTCATGACCTTCAGTGGACATTGTTCATAAAGCGATTCTAAGCGATGATAGAAAAGCTGCAACCCATCAGCAATAATAGTATAGTAACCCAAAGAGTCCCCCTCCCTGCAGGAGGTCAGCACTGTCATTTTGTATATCAACAACACGGTATGCTTGAGAAGCAGTCTGTATAAAATTCTACCATCTTGTCGGGAATACAAGGTGCTACATAAAACAAACTACTGACATCCTGTTACTAGCACAGGAGTTGAGAAATTTTGAGGATAATTCTATCACTGAAAATATTTTATGATATGGGAATACAAAAATAGATCATTTCAGTCATGGAATAGTTGAACGTCACAGCAAGGTAACTTTAAAATTGTTTCTTGAAACTTTGCAGTTCGTTAAGTTAAGGCTTGAAGAACCCTGGGAAATGAGGACATTTTTGCCAACCATGCATGTTTGAATAAAATTCAGTATCTGAAAGCTGAATGCCAGCTCTTCCAGGGCACCTTTCCTTCTACCTCTAATTACAGTGAAAAGTCCCTTTTCCAAATTCCTATAGTGCTTATGCTGTCCTATTCCTTTTAAGAAATAATGCCTAATAGGGCTGCGGTGTTTCACAATTCCAGGGGCATTTGGTTAACACAGAGGCCTTGACTTTCGTAATGATATCTCATGTTTATTGAGCACTATGCTAAGTATTTTAAATATATTGTCATTTGTCCCTAGTGATCCTACAAGTCGTTATTAGAGCTAGCTACTGGTGAGGAAGGTCAGAGTGGTAGAGTAATTTGCCCATAAAAATAAAGCAAGAAATTGGAGAGGTGGAATTCGGTTTATGGTCTGTCGGACTCCAAATGCAGTTTTCACTGTGATATTTTTCTCTCTATGTTTTGTTGTTTCTTTTTTTTCTTTTCTTTTTTTTTTTTTTTGTGGTACGCGGGCCTCTCACTGTTGTGGCCTCTCCCATTGCGGAGCACAGGCTCCGGACGTGCAGGCTCAGCGGCCATGGCTCACGGGCCCAGCTGCTCCACGGCATGTGGAATCCTCCCAGACCGGGGCACGAACCCGTGTCCCCTGCATCAGCAGGTGCACTCCCAACCACTGCGCCACCAGGGAAGCCCTTGTTGTTTCTTAATTGTTCATACATGTATGTTATTTCTCCAGTGGTTCTCACCCTCTATCTCACTTAAGAATCATTGTGAAAATTTGTTAAAAATGCTGTTTCTGGACGCTTGTCACACAGATTCTGATATAGCAGGTCCTAGATAAGTTCCAAGTGTCTTCATCTGTGTTTTTAGGGGAGTCCTTAGACCATACTCTGAGAGATACCTCATGTGAAATCTGTGAGGCAGCAAATGTCTGAGCTACCCTCTCAGCTCTGTACCGAACGTTCATAGTAAGCACTCAATAAATACATGCTAAATTCAAGCACTGTTAAAACTGTTGCTGCTGTGCTAAATATAGCCCACAAAGTTTCATAGCTTGAACCTGGGTGGATCTCAACTTGAATATAAAGTTTGTGCAAGTTAGAAAAGTCAATACTAATTGGCAGGTTGAAGACCAAAGAACAAGATATCTGATATGATGAGTCATTTTTTCCGTATCATTGTATTCTGGAAATTTAGGTGTATTCTAAAATACCGATATTTGTTCAGAGGAAGCCTCTGTAGAAAAAGGAAAAGCATAAGTAAGAAAAGAACCAGAGAGGAGTGGAATTGAGATAAATCTTAGGTATAAAATACCTAAGATTTTTGGGAATGGATGGGAAGAAGATAAAGGTGGGAGACAGGAGGTTGATTCAACTCATTAGTGAAAGAAAGTGGGTTCTTTGGAAAGGGGTAAAAGAAGAAAATGACCTATTCAATTGGAGGAGATCTTGGAGAAGCCTAGTGGAAAAAAGGATCAAAGATAGGAGGATGGGAATAAAAGGAATCAATGACAACATACGTGTTGGTTGGGGAGGGGTTCCATGTACCTCTCATTTTTTGAGTGGCCCTGGTGACTCAAGGCTTATCCTGTTTTCCTTCTTTATCATGTGGATATTCTTCTGTTGTCATTTCTTCACCTGAGGTGCTTATCTGTCCATGTGTGAAGATGTGTCTTGGCTGGCTCAAAATTGGACTGAACATTAGCAGTAGATGGAGCAGTGAGTAACATGACTAGTGAAATCCTGCCCAGAATAGAGAGAGGCCTTAGGTCTATTGAAATTCCCAGGGTGATTTGTTAAAACAATAGAAAAGTTCTTTAAAGAAGGATTTATATGGTACCCAGGGAATATGTTTCATGTTTCTCTTTAAATTTCTATGAAATGATAGTTGTTCCTAACTTACTGTTTGTGATATTGTAATGTTTTCCTTTCTATCAATACCCAAGTGGTTTTTTTAAAGTTTTATATATATATATATATAAATATATAGTAATATCAGTGAAAGATTAGGGTAAACATGGTATATTCACAAGCAAATGATAGCACAGTTTTTTTTCTTAAAGCACACATTTGCTTCCTAAAAGAAAAAAGCAAAGAAAGGAAAAAAGCTTTAGTAATTAGATCCCTGTTGTAGCCCTAGTGGAGTAAGAAAGATTAATAGCTGTGCTGCAGAACTCGGTTCCAGGGTGAGAGGCACTGCGTGTCACTGTTTTCTCCTGGGATGAAACTTGGCCTGAAGTAAAACACAATTTCTATACTAATCATGATAATAATAGCCAACATTTTTGAGCACCTACTCCTTACCGATTACTTTACATTTATTTTCTCCAAGCCTCACAGTTAAATAATTCATGTTTAAGCAACTGAGGCTCAGAGAGGTTAATTGACTACCAGATCACCCAGTTACTGAGACATTTTACATGGGCACTTCAGATCTTCAGGAGGTAGATTGCAGCATTAAAAAAATCACAGAAAAAAATTTAAATGTATTCAGTATTGAAGTTTGAAAGAAAGAACCATGTCGATGTAAATTGCAACGATGGATAAAGGTCTTTTGTGTTTGGCTAGCTGATCATGACCTGTGCCTTCACACTGGCAAGGTAGTAGGCTGGGAGCCAGGTTCTTTAAAGCATGCTTGATCAGGCAAGTTTTCTGTAGGGAAGGTTATAGTGTACAGATTACAAAGCCCTCCTGCTGCACAGGTATCAGAGGTTGTCTGTTGCAAGTTCCTTCACTTCGACTATTACTTCCTTTTCTCAATTCTATTTTGGACTTCTGTCTCATGTGTATTTACAGGTAGACAAAGCTTTTTTTAACAGCCCCTTTGCCATGACTGAAGAGGAGCCTTGTATGTCCTGCAGTTTCTAGGCATTGTGATTCTCGTTTTAAACTCACTCTGATGATAATGCTGGCTGTGACTTCCTGTTCCCTATTGTCCAAGGAGGGAAGTTGCAGGTAGGGGCCTTCAAAGATGATCCCATAAAAATCTGTGCAGGAAGGCTTTTTGATGAAATGGTCTTCATAGAATCTGTTTGGCATATGATTTGGGTGCTGGATACTGTGGGACTAAGCCCCGTGGTTTTTTTTGTTGTTGTTGTTTGTTTTTTTGTTTTTTTTTAATATTTATTTATTATTTTGCCTGTGCTGGGTCTTAGTTGCAGCAGGTGGGATCTTCATTGCCGCGTGTGGGATCTTTAGTTGTGGCATGCATGTGGGATCTAGTTCCCTGTCCAGGGATCGAACCCGGGCCCCCTGCATTGGGAGCGCAGAGTTTTTTTAACCGCTGGACCACCAGGGAAGTCCCAAGCCCCATGTTTTTAAAGTCAAGGCTTACTGAGAAAAGGCCAGTCTTTATTAGTGCAGATTCTGAAGTTGGCAGAATTTCTTCTTATAAAATGAAATATACAGCAGACCATTTCTGATTGTGTTATATATATTTTTAGATATTACTATTGAGTTATATTTATAGTATAGGCTACCAAGTTCTATTTTATTTATTTTTTATTAAATTTTTAAAAATTTATTTATATATTTATTTATTTTTGGCTGTGTTGGGTCTTCTTTGCTGTACACGGGCTTTCTCTAGTTGTGGCGAGTGGGCTCTAGAGTGCAGGCTCAGTAGCTGTGGCGCATGGGCCTAGTTGCTCCTTGGCACATAGGATCTTCCCGCACCAGGGATGAAACCCGTATCCCCTGTATTGGCGAGTGGATTCTTAACCACTGCGCCACCAGGGTCCTATTTTAAATATGCAAAATATTTGCATAACTAACCTTACAAACTGCATTCCCTGCTCTGTGTTGCACCCTACAATGTAGCCTGTGCTTAAATGGTTCTCCTAAAAATCTTAGAGTGGAACTTCTTATTTACTTTTAAAATGTCAGCACAGAGAGTGTATGTGAGCTGTATGGCCCTCCAGCGACCTTTCTGTTCTTACTTGTACCCTGAGAGTGCTTGTCAACTAGTTTTACAGTCTCCAGAGTTCCCAGGGTCCTCAGGGTCCTATTGTTTAAGATAACTTAAGTGTTGTCATTAGCATTATTTTTGCAGTCCTGCTTCTGCTACTGCAGTTGAAGGGGAACAAGTATCTTTAAATCTCTATATCCCATTCTCCTGTGTCTTGCTGAATAGTAGTTTGATTATTTTGATGGAATTGTTAGTTTGTAGAGCTTGTCTAACAAAGAAATGGATGTCCTTCGAGAGAGAAAAACCTGACGCTAATAAGATGAGAAGCTGAACCTTTCCTATGATATGAGAAATCACTTCTGTTGAAAAGCCTTTGTAGTGATAGTGTCTCAGACAACATAATTCATAGGAAAATTTGGTTTTGGGTGTCTCATGTCTTACCCTAATTCATGAAGGCACACACCTTGTCTGGGTCTACTCTTTCTAGATGGTGGTCCATGCTCTAGAGTATTTTTCTTTCTTTCTTTGATGGAAGAAAAAGGACTGTGTTCTAGTCCTTCAGAACTTTATACTAACAAGTCAGATAAATGATTCTGCCCCAAAGTTAGGCAAGTACAGATTCATTAGTTTAGCCCTTTCCCTTTAAGAATTATTGTGTACCTAAATGTACCAGGCATGGTGGTAGGTGTGGGGATTGCTGAGATGGGATAGTGCAATCCCTGAACCGAGGAACGTAGTCTCATGATGGATAAAAGTACTTCACTAATATAAGAGATGCTATTATTATCTAACATAAGGGGTGTTATTATAGGTATGGTACAAGACACAGTGGGAACAAAGATGAAGAAGCTGACCTTTTACTTGGAGTGATTGGTTAAAAATTCTCATTTGAACATAGCTTTAAAGAATTTGAGCTGAGAGGTAGAGAAGAGATGATAGTATCCTTTGGGGAAGGAGGCACAAAATCATGGAAATGTGAATGTGAATGATACTATACAGAAGTAATTAAGCCCACAGTCAGCTTATGTGATTTAGTACAGCCACACAGATGCTCATACAAGTGTTCATTCTGATTTGTCAGTGCCTCTGCCTCAGCAGTAGTTAGCAATGTAGAATATCAACCTAGGAGTAATGACAGATGGTCTGGAACCATAGGAGTTATATGTGAGGAAAAGAAGGAAGGAGAGAAAGTGGGGTTAGAGGAAACAAATTATGAAGGAACTTGAACGCCAACTAAGGAGTTTATAGGTCACCACATTTTATTTAGTCATTCATTCATTCATTCAGACATTCCTTGGAGGCAGGGATACCAGACAGAAGGCTAGATAAAGAATGCAATCAATAATAAATAATTGCTCACAAGTCTCTTAGATAGCCTCATCCACCAGAGGGCAGACAGCAGAAGCAAGAAGAACTATAATTCTGCAGCCTGTGGAAGGAAAACCACATTCACAGAAAGAAAGATGATCCAGGACCTAGGAAAAAAAAATGGAGGCAAAGATGGAGAAGATGCAAGAAATGTTGAACAAAGACCTAGAAGAATTAAAGAACAAACAAACAGAGATGAATAATATAATAACTGAAATGAAAAGTACACTAGAAGGAATCAATAGCAGAATAATTGAGGCAGAAGAACAGATGAGTGACCTGGAAGACAGAATGATGGAATTCACTGCTGTGGAACAGAATAAAGAAAAAAGAATGAAAAGATATTAAGACAGCCTAAGAGACCTCTGGGACAACATTAAATGCAATAACATTCTCATTATA
>NC_041218.1:72979253-72980364 GCF_002837175.3 Physeter macrocephalus
CACCACCAAACCAGCTCTACAACAAATGCTAAAGGAACTTCTCTAAGTGGGAAACACAAGAGAAGAAAGGGCCTACAAAAACAAACCCAAAACAATTAAGAAGATGGTAATAGGAACATACAAATCAATAATACCTTAAACGTGAATGGATTAAATGCTTCAGCCAAAAGACACAGGCTTGCTGAATGGATACAAAAATAAGACCGATATATATGCTGTCTACAACAGACCCACTTCAGACCTAGGGACACATACAGACTGAAAGTGAGGGGATGGAAAAAGATATTCCATGCAAATGGAAATCAAAAGAAAGCTGGAGTAGCAATTCTCATATCAGACAAAATAGACCTTAAAATAAAGACTATTACAAGAGACAAAGAAGGACACTACATAACGATCAAGGGATCTCAATACATAAGGCAAATGCTAACAGCCACAAAAGGGAAAATCGACAGTAACACAATCATAGTAGGGGACTTTAACACCCGACTTTCACAATGGACAGATCATGTAAAATGAAAGTAAATAAGGAAACACAAGCTTTAAATGACACATTAAACAAGATGGACTTAATTGATATTTATAGAACCTCCATCCAAAAACAACAGAGTACACTTTCTTCTCAAGTGCTCATGGAACATTCTCCAGGTTAGAACATATCTTGGGTCACAAATCAAGCCTTGGTAAATTTAAGAAAATTGAAATCTTATCAAGTATCTTTTCTGACCACAACGCTGTAAGACTAGATAGAAATTACAGGAAAATATCTGAAAAACTATAAACACATGGAGGCTAAACAATACACTACTAAATAACTAAGAGATCACTGAAGAAATCAAAGAGGAAATCAAAAAATTCCTAGAAACAAATGACAATGAAAACACGATGACCCAAAACCTATGGGATGCGGCAAAAGCAGTTCTAAGAGGGAAGTTGATAGCAATACAATCCTACCTCAGGAAACAAGAAATATTTCAAATAAACAACCTAACCTTACACCTAAAGCAATTAGAGAAAGAAGAATTAAAAAAACCCCAAAGTTAGCAGAAGGAAAGAAATCATAAAGATCAGATCAGGATTAAATGAAAAAGAAATGAAGAAAACAATAGCA
>NC_041218.1:72980374-72982667 GCF_002837175.3 Physeter macrocephalus
AAATTTAGCAGAAGGAAAGAAATCATAAAGATCAGATCAGAAATAAATGAAAAAGAAATGAAGGAAACGATAGCAAAGATCAATAAAACTAAAAGCTGGTTCTTTGAGAAGATAAACAAAATTGATAAACCATTAGCCAGACTCATCAAGAAAAAAAGGGAGAAGACTCAAATCAATAGAATTAGAAATGAAAAAGGAGAAGTAACAACGGACACTGCAGAAATACAAAGGATCATGAGAGAATATTATAAGCAACTATATGCCAATAAGATGGACAAGCTGGAAATAATGGACAAATTCTTAGAAAAGCACAACCTTCCAAGACTCAACCAGGAAGAAATAGAAAATATAAACAGACCAATCACAAGCACTGAAATTGAAACTGTGATTAAAAATCTTCCAACAAAGAAAAGCCCAGGACCAGATGGCTTCACAGGCAAATTCTATAAAACATTTAGAGAGGAGCTAACACCAATCCTTCTCAAACTCTTCCAAAATATAGCAGAGGGAGGAACACTCCCAAACTCATTCTATGAGGCCACTATCACTTTGATACCAAAACCAGACAAAGATGTCACAAAAAAAGAAAACTACAGGCCAATATCACTGATGAGCAGAGGTGCAGAAATCCTGAACAAAATACTAGCAAACAGAATCCAACAGCACATTAAAATGATCATACACCGTGATCAAGTGATGTTTTTCCCAGGAATGCAAGGATTCTTCAATATACGCAAATCAATCAATGTGATAAACCATATTAACAGGTTGAAGGAGAAAAACCATATGATCCTCTCAATAGATGCAGAAAAAGCTTTCAACAAAATTCAACACCCATTTATGATAAAAACTCTCCAGAAAGTGGGCATAGAGGGAAACTACCTCAACATAATAAAGGCCATATATGACATACCCACAGCAAACATCATTCTCAATGGTGCAAACCTGAAAGCATTGCCTCTAAGGTCAGGAACAAGACAAGGATGTCCACTCTTGCCACTATTATTCAACATAGTTTTGGAAGTCCTAGCCATGGGAATCAGAGAAGAAAAAGAAATAAAAGGATACAAATTGGAAATGAAGAAGTAAAACTGTCACTGTTTGCAGATGACATGATACTATACATAGAGAATCCTAAAGATGCCACCAGAAAACTACTAGAGGTAATCAATGAATTTGGTAAGGTTGCAGGATACAAAATTAATGCCCAGAAATCTCTTGCATTCCTATACACTAACAACGAAAGATCAGAAAGAGAAATTAAGGAAATAATCCCATTCACCACTGCAACAAAAAGAATAAAATACCTAGGAATAAACCTACCTAAGGAAGTAAAAGACTTGTACTCAGAAAACTATAAGACACTGATGAAAGAAATCAAAGATGATACAAACAGATGGTGAGAGGTATATCTTGAATATACCTCTTGGATTGGAAGAAGCAATATTGTGTAAATGACTATACTACCCAAAGCAATGTACAGATTCAATGCAATCCCTATCAAATTACCAATGGCATTATTTACAGAACTAGAACAAAAAATCTTAAAATTTGTATGGAGACACAAAAGTCCCCAAATAGCTAAAGCAGTGTTGAGGGAAAAAAACGGAGCTGGAGGAATCAGACTCCCTGACTTCAGACTATAATACAAAGCTACAGTAATCCAGACAGTATGGTACTGGCACAACAACAGAAATATAGATCAATGGAACAGGATAGAAAGCCCAGAGATAAACCCACACACCTATGGTCAACTAATCTATGACAAAGGAGGCAAGGATATACAATGGAGAGAAGACCGTCTCTTCATTATGTGGTTGCTGGGAAAACTGGACAGCTACATGTAAAAGAATGAAATTAGAACACTCCCTAACACCATATACAAAAATAAACTCAAAATGGATTAGAGACCTAAATGTAAGACCGAACACTATAAAACTCTTAGAGGAAAACATAGGAAGAACACTCTTTGACATAAATCCCAGCAAAATCTTTGTGGATCCACCTCCTAGAGTAATGGATGTAAAAACAAAAATAAACAAATGGGACCTAATGAAACTTAAAAGCTTTTGCACAGCAAAGGGAAACATAAACAAGACAAAAACAACCCTCAGAATGGGAGAAAATATTTACAAACAAATCAACGGACAGAGGATTAATCTGCAAAATATATAAACAGTTCATGCAGCTCAACGTTAAAAAAACAAACAACCCAATCCAAAAATGGGCAGAAGACCTAAATAGACATTTCTCCAAAGAAGACATACAGATGGCCAAGAAGCACATGAAAAGA
>NC_041218.1:72982755-73020516 GCF_002837175.3 Physeter macrocephalus
TTTGTGTGAAAAGTATTATAAACCTATTACAGTACAGTAGTATATAGCCGATTGTGTTAGTTGGGTACCTAGGCTAACTTTGTTGGACTTACGAACAAATTGGACTTACGAATGTGCTCTCAGAATGGAACTCGTTCATATGTAGGAGACTTACTGTATATCCGGAGAAAACCATAATTCAAAAGGTTACATGCACCCCAATGTTCATTGCAGCATTATTTACAATAGCCAGTACATGGAAGCAACCTAAATGTCCATCAACAGATGAATGGATAAACAAGATGTGGTACATATATACAATGGAGTATTATTCAGTCCTTAAAAATAATGAAATAATACCATTTGCAGCAACATGGATGGACCTAGAAATTATCATAATAAATGAATTAACTCAGAGAAAAACACATATATGATATTGTTTATATGCAGAAACTAAAAAAACTGATACATATGAACTTATTTACAAAATAGAAACAGACTCACAGACTTAGAGAACAAACTTATCTTAATAGTGGGGAATGGTGAGTGGTGGGATAGATTGGGAGTTTGGGATTGACATGTATACACTAATATGTATAAAATAGATAACTAATAAGAACCTGCTGTATAAAAAAATAAATTAAATAAAATAATAAATAATTACTTGAGCCAAGGCAGCATTCATTGAAAGGGAAAGGAGGGCCCGGATATGAAAGATATTTTTAAGACATCAGTGTTCTGGATTTGGTGACTGTCTGTGGGAAATGCAAGAAACAGAGAATTGGAATAAAATCTAAGGTTTCCATCATGGATAACAGAGTATCTGGTATATACTCAATAGAGTTTGTTGAATAGAATGTTAAGAGTGATTTTCAAGCGTTTTTCTCTAAAGATGAAATTATGGCAGAATTTTAGGTTTTGAGGCATAAGATAGAGACTGTAGGTCTGATGAACCTCCTGATACTCAATGCACTGTACAATGGATGCTATGAATTGAATCAGCTCACGAAGCCTACTATACAGAGGATTTGAGGCTAATGGCTCCATCTCAGAAGAGAAGGACTTGCAAGTGAGTGTGTTTGGCTTTGTACACTGAACTGTGCATTACAACTTGCCCTAAGTCTGAGAAAGATATATTAGAGACACATAGTTTTTGTTAGCTACATAGCATTCTGCTTTCTTATTGGCACACTGTCCAAAATAATACCAGTTGCTCAGAAGGAAAAAAAAGAAAGAAAACTGTAATAAGAAGCTCAGGCTATAGCTTTAAAAAACTGAAATAAAGACTGTGGTAGGAACGTGAAGTCTTAGTCAAATTTGAAAGCTTATACTGTGAGAATTCTTGTAGACATTTATTGTAACTTTTCCATTTATTTTATCATCTTTTGTGATTGAGTTCAGTCTATTCAATGGCAAGGTAAGTTCTTTCGTAAAGACCTGTAACTCAGTAAGTCAGTACTGAAATTGTGATGACTAGGTAGACAGAGTCTTGGTATTCAAGCAGCTTTGCTAGAATGGTCTGTAATTCCTTGTGATGCAATTAAGAGAGCACAGGGCTAAAAGGCAGAAGGCCAGCCCTCCCATTTGTCATCTGCATGTCTGTAAATGAATTCCCAAAGCTCTCTAAGCCTCAAATTCCTCATCTGTAAAATGGGAATAAAATGACTTAGTATACTCCAGAGGGCTGTTGTGAAGATCAGGGGAAATAAGCCTTGTGCAAATTCTTTGTGGTCTGCAAAGCTCTGCTAACTTGCCATGTTATTACTGTGGAACAGGCCATGTAGGTGGAATGGTTCAAGGACCTATGGAACCACCTCCACAATGATGTTAATGAGAGCAGCATGGGCTGGGGCAGTGTAATGTGTTAGTGCCTTCTCTTTCCCTGGCTGCACAGACAAGCTAAAGCATTGCAAGATGTCACCCCCTGGGCTATTGCCCTGTGCTGTATCCCAGGATAGTATAGCACTAATTTACTTGCAAGCAGCTGACCAACTTGCAGTTAGAGATGACCTTTTTGAAGCAAAGACTCTTACCCCCTTACTGTGGATCCAGGTAGCTCAAGGAATATAGTTGACCCGAAATAACCATTCTTGGATCTCAGTAGGTAAAAGTTTTATAGCAGCAATTTTGCTTTTGCTGTGCTTGTATTTATCTCCTTCAATGTGTATATATATATATATATTTTTACAGCATGGACTAATTAATGTACATATTAATTGAAACTATTACTTGAAGCCAGATATAATTCTGTATTTGCTTTAATATTCTGTACTCAAACAATCAGCATAACTTTTTTTCCTTTTTTTTCACTTATCTACCCACATGAAGGTCAGTTTCCTATTTTTTCTTGTTCAGACTTATCGTAAGAATGACTAACATTCTAGGGGAAAACTTCCCCATTCTAAGAAAATAGTCTGTTTCTCTGTAGTCCATTTAGATAAAGAAGTGTGGGAAGATTTAAGAACCAATTGCCCTTTCTTATTGACAAATATTCCTCCACTGACCCCTATTTCTTTTCCAAGCAACTAAAAATGATCTTAATTTGTGCCCAATTCTGAATCAATTTTGTCCCTGAAATAGGGCTGCCAATCCATTGATTTTGTTGTCCATGAGTCAAGGGAAAGTTATGGAGCCTATGATGCATACACACACACACACACACACACACACACATACACTTATGCATATATGTGTAGAGGATCCATATCCCTGAAACATTTTAGGAGAGATCTTTAAATGACCATATTTCAGTTATGCAGCTATAGTTATTGTGATAACTTTGGTTTAGTATGGCTCATTGGAAATGCAGATGTAATAAATGGAAACCAGTATGTATCAACATAGAAATGCATATTAATTTTCTTTATAACAGTGTTCAGATAACAAGGCTTTCATAATGTTAGAAGAATATGTCATGATTAGGCAGTTATTAAAAGGTTGAATGGCAAGGAGAGTAGTTTAAATTTTAGAAAGGTATTTAATGGTAAGATTTTGGAAGCCAAATTCATATTTCCATCTGAGATTCACTTTGCAACTCAAGTCTAGAGCTATGAAGACAAAACTCCAAATTATGTAAGTAACCATAAATCAGCATGTCGTGGACAGTTGTTATGCGTGTTTGTGGAAATAAACAGCAGAAGTGTGTAGAAATAGAAACATTTTTCTTATATATAAATTTATTTTATTATTTTTTTTGGCTGTGTTGGGTCTTCGTTGCTGCGCGTGGGCTTTCTCTAGTTGCGGTGAGCAGGGGCTGCTCTTTGTTGCCGTGCGCAGGCTTCTCATTGTGGTGGCTTCTCTTGTTGCAGAGCATGGGCTCTAGGCATGTGGGCTTAAGTAGTTGTGGCGCACGGGCTTAGTTGCTCCGTGGCATGTGGGATCTTCCTGAACCAGGGATGGAACCCGTGTCCCCGGCATTGGCAGGCAGATTCTTAACCACTGCACCACCAGGGAAGTCCCAGAAACATCTTTTTAATTTTAGATTTTGGGACAAGTAGTAAAACTTTGGCTTTGTATGTATTACCACTGTTCAACTGTTGGAAATTATTGGTTAAACTAAGTTATATTTGTAGATATACAAGTATCAATTGTACAAAGTGACATTATAGATTAAAAATAACTTTTTTAAAACAGAGTAACTATGCCTCTGATGGAAGGTACCTTTTAGTGCTGCTTCACTTATATTCTCTTAAGGTTTCCTGTCCCTCGCTTTTTGTTATTTTTAATTTAAAATCAAGTCGTGCCATTGAGAATCAAGAGTGTATTAAGAACATTTAAAAATGTTTTAGACTGCAATGTAAAAAAAAAATTAAAATGCGAAAAATCTCCAAGTCCACATTCATCAATTTTAGATAGTCTATAAATTCACATTTCACTCAATTTTAACTTTGATTTTGCTTCATTTCCTTTTAATTATGAAGCATATGATATCTCAGTTTTTTTTACCTGTAAGGGTAGGGAGGGGAGTTACAAGTATCTATTAGCGTGGTTGATGTGAAAATGATATAAAATATGGTAATATGTCTAAAAGTACTTTGTAACTGTAAAGAACTATGCAAATGATGTTATTACTTTAAAATACCATGTTGACATCTTTTTATTTAGAAGCCACTGTCAGAATGTCTGTTTGCTGATACAGAAATCAAAGGAATTTTTTGCTCTTCATTTTTCATCTTTTTTTGTAGAAGTATTGCTTTCTCATCAACCTGGAAATTAAGATTCTTTAAATAATGCTGATAAAATAATCACATCAGTATAATTTTTGAAAGGGATTTATAAAAATATACATTTTATTGTTTCTAAATCTTAATGTATATCCAGCACAATAGATGTGGTGAGAATTAGCCTATTATAACTGATGACTCTACTTAACTGTTTTTAATAACTGGCATACTTCTATTTTGGGACCTTTTGAAGTATTATAGGTATTCTTAGTGATGTTACATAGTTCTTCAAGGGAAATACGTATTTATATCCTGCTTTATACATTTGGGCAAAAATAGTAATAACACTTTCAAAATACTGATGGGAAAACGAGTCACAATAAATATGTTGGATTCTCAAGATAAAGAGATGTACAATTTTCAGAGTTACAGCATACTGTCTTTAAAAATAGTGCAATTGGGATATACTATTTTAGTAAGAAACTCATTAAGTGCAACTTTAAAAGCTTCTTTTTCCTCTTCTTTTTTTAAACTTTGACATTCCAGTAAGTTGTGAGGAAAATGTTCTTCCACTTGCTCTTTGCTGAAGTGTCCAGAAAGTCCCTTAAATTCCTTTCAAGAAGTCCATCCTGTAAGTGCCACTCCTAGAAAGAGTATGGTTGTTATTACTGTTAGCTGGAACAAGATTGCAAAAGACTTCAAGAAGAAATGGAAATTGTAATGGGAGTTTTCTGTCACCCTTGTAGTTTATGGTATTTTTGTCCCATTTTTTTTAGTCTATTAAGTTTTTTTTTTGGCCAAGAAGTCCCTATCTCTAGAAGGAAATCTGTGATATTGATAGTTAAGAATACTATGTAATGAGATTCTTATATCCAGAATTCCAAAAAAATTAAAAATTTCTGTAATAATGATAACAGCAAACAAGTTAGTATACAATAGTAAATAGTAAACTAATTATAATTATGTAAAGTGCTTTTCACAGATTCCTTCTACATCTATTATTTTATTTTGGTATTCGCAGTATTTTTGTGCTTTAAGCATGACTGGTAAACTTGCTCTTTTATAAATGAAGACTTAAGACACCTGGGAGGTTGATGTGACTGCCTCAAAGACCCTCCGTCGAGCTGTGGCTGAGCTGAGACTCAACGCTGGTTCTCTGTGTTTCTTTTCCTGTGTGGCTTGACATAACCTATATAATACACACGCATTTTTCTTACGTTCTAGGTTTCCCCTCTACCAGCTTCTCGTGGACCGACATTGCCAGCTAAAGAAAGGCTGTGAATCTGCATCCCAGCCCATCAGTCCTTCTCCTGATTCCCATGATGAGTTCACCAGTGCAGTCCGGTCAGTCTGGTTGCTTCTTAAACCATTAACAGACTTAATATGAAAGATGTTGTTTTGTGTTGCTTCAAACTAAGCAATTTAAGTTGTGAAAGGCCTTTTTTTTTTTTTTCTGATGAAGATTGGTTGATATAATGAATTTTGAATTTTGTCTTCTATAGCTGATCCTCTATTACGTAAGCTTGCTTTCCACGCAATTAATTTCATTTGTGTTGTTATCTGAGCAGTGGGCTTTAATTCTTCTGCTGCAAATGTGACATTTGGATTGAATTTTATGAAGTTATCAGTATTTGTTAAATATGATGTAGGCATCTAATTCACACCCAGAGTCTTCTGACTGAATACGTGTCTGTATGTTTTTAAATGGTGTTGTGGGCTTTGGAAGTCAGCCTGTGGATTACTCCCCCTCGATCTCTTTGACACACAGGAAGGATATTTCTCTTCCCCACCCTTCTTTGCTGCCACTCCTGTTTCCTATATACATATTTAATTATATTTAATCTCAGCACCTGCTTCCTCTGAGTCCAGTGTAAAGTGTGGCTCATGTAGTGTGATCAGCACAGCTGACACCCATTTCTCCAGGAACAGGGTGTCACTTTTGGAACAAACACAATCCAAGTCTTGAGAATGATGGAATAGCTTCAGATATCACATGTTAAACATGGACAAATTTAAAAAGAATTTTCTGTTTGGATCATTATGGGAGTATTTATTTCTGTATATTCTTTAAAAAATCTTTCAGCATATTGATATCCTTGAGTTATCCAACTCCTTAGATTGAAGCTAGTGTAATATTTTATTCAGAGTTTATGAAGGGAAGTTTTTTGCCAAGATTTTCACTCTGTGGAGGGCCACACCCAGATCAGTTGCTCTGGAATTCCAGTGTCTCATCAACCTTCCTCACATCCCCAGCAGGCTGCCAGCTTGTGTGTTGAATTTGGATCTGGAAATTATTGGAGAGTATAACTGTAACTGTTGATTCTAAATGATGTAGTAAAGATATTCCAGAGTCTTAAGTCACAGTCATGATTTATAATCGGTGTTATCATCTGAATAAGAAGATGAAGAGTTACCTAGGCCTCTTATCTCTGAGTCCCCATAGCCTAGTCGTTCTCAAACTTTAACATCAGAGGGAGGGCTTTTAAAATCAAGCCCCATCCCCACAGTTTTCGATTCAGGTCTTAGGCGCATCCCAGGAATTGCAATATTTCAGGTTCCCTTAGGTGATGCTGCTGCTGCTGCCTGGGGACTACGCTTTGAGAAGCACTGGTCTAGCCTGCTATACTTGTGCCTTCCTCCACCCTGCCTGCTCTCCACCCGCTCCTTCCCCCACGCCGCCACCCTCACAGGCAGCCTTCTGTGTGACCTGTGTTACTCATCACAATCATGGCGCAGTTTTACGATCCTTTCTGTTGAGTTGAACTTAAAATGATATCTGCATTTTTATATCTATGTATTATATTTTAAATATATATTATATTTATTTATATGTAAATTTAGTGTTTCAAAATTACATAATTTAAAAGAGACATTTAATTTAGAAATACCATAGCCAAACTTTTTTTTTTCTTATGGTAAAATGTGTTGGAATCATTAAAAAACATACTAAAAGCAATGGGGACAAATTGGCTACGTACAGATGTGGCAGAAAACTTACTCCATTTCTCTAAGTTACTGTCTAGAATTTATATAGGGGGTTATCTTTAACTCTCAAGATCAGCAACTATACTTCTTATATATTTTTATAAAACTGTCCATGTCCCTTTATTATTCTCTACGCACCTCCCCCATGTCCTCTGTACATTGTTTGTTTACCTCCCACTTTTACTTCACAGAAGAATGACAGGTCAGATTGAATCATGGGAAAATAGACTTTTTGGCAGTGACAACTGTATCCAAATGAAACATTTGAAATGGCGTTTCTACCTGGATATGTAATCTTGCAATGGGCACAAAATGCAGATCCCATCCAGGTTAATGAAGGATGAAACTATAAGGGAAATTTTTGATTCCAAATTATAATTAAACTCAATTTATAAAACTTACTGACTTTTAAATAGTGCAAGTGTAGCAATTTCAGTGTCTATATCATCTCTCTTTAGCATCTTCCTAGCATGTATGGACTTGCACCCATTTTTTTTTCTTTTTTTATTGAAGTATAGTTGATGTACAATATTATACGAGCTACAGGTGTACGATATAGTGATTCACAATTTTTTAAAGCTTATACTCCATTTATAGTTGTTGTAAAATATTGGCTATGTTCCCCATGTTGTATAATATATGCCTGTAGCTTATTTTATATACAGTGGTTTGTATCTATTAATCTCCTACCCCTATATTGCTCCTCTCCCCTTTCCTCTCCCCCCTGGTAAACACTAGTTTATTCTCTATATCTGAGTCTGTTTCTTCTTTGTTATATTCATTAGTTTGTTGTACTTTTTAGATTCTGTATATAAGTGCTATCATACAGTATTTGTCTTTCTCTGTCTACCTTGTTTCACTCAGCATAATACCCTCCATATCCATTCATGTTGTTGCAAATGGCGCAATTTCAGAATGGATCCACTTATTTTTAAGGTGATACACATAATCCCATTAGAACCTTATTGTAAGTGATTATACTCCCTGTTTAACCCATCAAGGTCTATTTAAAGGTAACTACTTTGCAATGAATGAATATAGAACTATTTTGACAACCTTATTTGGTAAAGAGAATCAGTACAATGTAATGAAAAATATTTAAAACTTTTATGTGTTTAAAGAAAAGTGGGCCAAATGGCAGGAAGACAAACAGGTGAGAAATTCTATGGTGATACTTAATGTGGTCTATGGGCACCTTAGATCGTTTCTCAGGTAGGTCTGTATTACATCTAACTTCGTTCTAAAAGTATGTGTTTTTTGGGAGGTCAGTGTCAGGGTGATTCTACTCTTGGTTTTCTCGTCTGATGTTTGGGACAGAAGGTGGGAGGGACATTTTTATTGTTGTGACGGTAACCGCTTAAGAGGTAAAGTATATTGGGCAAAAAAGCTATAGAAACGATGTATATATGTAAGGAACAGATGGTCAAAAGTAACATTTACTGAACTTTGTGAGGTAAAAGAGAAAAGGAAAACAGATGAGTGCATGCACCTGACTTTTGAGAGAGAAGAAACAGACATGATTAAAGGAGATTTGAGGTTAAAGAAGAATCTTATTGTCTGCCCAGCATAAGTTGTTGGTTGTATACGAAGGGCACGTGAATCCATGCTTTAACGTGCATATGGAGGAGGGAGTAGTATGAATAATTCAGCTTCTTGTGCTCAAGATGATAGCAACTTGTAGCATTGTTTAAAAACTCAGAGTTCCTATATGTAAATGTAATACATGAGATGGTCAAATACACTGGACTCCCTTTCATAAAGACAAAGTAAAATAATACCAAATACTTTGACTAATACCACATATACCTGACACTAGCTCACAACAGGTTACATTTGACAATTGAAATCAGCATGCCCTGCCCGCAAAAGTATTGATTTTATAATATGAAAATGTCCTTTCAGGCAGCTATTTTGATGAGGAGGTTCTTGCCAGCCATGATAATCGTTCCGTTAGAAGAAGAGTGGATGGTAAATGAGACAGCCACCAAGTGAAGCTCATTTGACTTTAGAGCTATTAAAATGTCCTTGTGTACTTTCTTTCTTATAAATACTTCTGGTCTGTTGAGAGCAGCATTATACAGACATCTTAATCAATTATGTTTGGGAAATTCTTATGAATGAACTCAGAGTTGAAGAAAGTCATAGCACCGGTGGGTGGGAGTCTTTTCTGTTTATTCCAAGTACAAACTGTGATCAGAGACCTGAAATGCACTTTGCATATATATAAAGGAAAATTCTGGCCACAAACATTAAAACAGTCTTTTGCTACTATTAGCCTGTATTTTACGGTACCATATATATTCTACTGGTGAGAGATAACCTAAACGTTTGACTTAGAAAAAGTGTTTTTCTCACATCTCCTTTTTAAAAAAAAACTGTCAAAAAAGAGAATTAAATTGGTCTTATGCAATCACCATCCATTTATTTTGCTTTTGTTCCGCAAAGGGCTCTAAGGAGTTATTGTGCACTAGAAAAATAGTCTCACTCCAGTAGTTCCAGAAATTCTTTAATAGTCAGTATTTCAGATAGTGTAAACTCTTATTTTCCCCAGGCATTGACACAATTCTCATAAAAGTTCTCTATCCATATTCAAATACAGTTGATATCAAGTACTAAATGTTACTGTCTTGATCATATATGCAGTCAAACAATAAGTACTGATTTCTGAATATAGAACTCACTGGTTTTTATTTTAATCTTGCTGCCCCAATAATGTTCTAAGTTAGAGCACTGGGTATTGCTTTTGGGTACTGGGGGCCTGAGTGGAGAGAGGACTACATGGGTTAGACTGGCAGCTAGCTGCTGCAATTAAGATAGTCATTCATTTAAAACTTAGCATGTATTCTGTGCTAAGCAGTGTGTTACTCTGTGGGGACACAAAGAGTACTAAAAACATGGTTTCTACCCTATGAACAGTACCCTTTAGTGGGAGAGACAGAAGTGTAAATAGTTTTGGTCCATTCAGTGTGTTAAGTATTTTAATAAATATAGGAACAGAAGTTAATTTCTTCTGTACAGCAGTATGGATGCCATTTCTGGTAATTTATTTTTATCAGGATTGCCAAATTTCAGAAGGAAAGACTTTAGGGCTCATCTAATCTAGAGTTTTCCAAATGTGTCAGATAATAAAAATCATCTGATGCTCTTCTTAAAAATACAGATTCTTGGACCACCCTCCCCCCACCCCCGCCAAAAAAAAGACTTACACAGTGGACCTGGAGCGGGTATTAGATAACATATTGCATAGCGCTCTTCACTGTGACTTGGTAAAGTGCCAAATTGTTCTTTAATCTCTCCAACAAGCACTAGTGTTTCTCATTGAGACTCTAGAAAAACAAATATATCATTAAATTCCATCTTAATATAGGTATTCATCCTGTGAGCTAAACTATAGCTCAGTCATTTTGCTTTCTGATAAATAAAAATCTAGCGGTGTTGAAAACTAGAGGAGGTAATAATTTGTGGTGAAATTCTAGGGCTTATGTATATTCTCTGCCAGCAAGCCACCCTGTTTTATGTGGAGATGAACCAAAGAGATTTTTATAGTAGAGTACATTTTTTTCCTCCTCAGAACAAATTTCTACCTATTTTAACCCAGATCAGTTCTTTAGAATGATCCCAAGGTTATAGAAAACATGATTTGAGCCTGGACATTTTTAAGAATAACTAAATTCAGCTGTATCAGCCCTAGAATGATTCCAGTATGACTTTTACTTTTGATGAATCTAATTTATATAATGTAATTTTGATGAAAATACACCCAAAGGAATTTTCCAAACACAGAACACACTGGGCATCATGCCCCCTGGAATTTATAATGTTGTGGCCTTGGGGGCTCCTAGGTGACTTTGGATGGCAGAGTTACTATTAGCTGTATAGAAAGTCCTATAATATTAGTTTTCAAAGCCCATTGCATATAGGTGGCTAATTTCTCTTTTCTTCACCATTGTGGGAACACTTAAAACAACTACTCCACCCCACTGAGTGAGACGACCTGGCTATTGATACAAACTAAAGGTTTGTGGCAGGATCTTATATTCCATTCCTTTTCGTTTTTCTTTGGCAAATCTTAGGTGAAAATTAGTTGAGTTTTCCCTTCATGCCTCTGTTTTGCTAAACAGCTGAGTTCTCTTATAGAAATGTAGAGTAGCTTTAAATAATGATCAAAAAGTTATTTTAGATAAAAAATGTTATGAAAATGCTAAGTAGTATAAACAATTTGAGGGCAAGCATTAATAAAACCTTCACTGCAAGCATTTTTAAAAAGGACTAATAAAAGCTTCACAGTTCAATTTTCTAGAAGCATATGGGGCCCATAAGACCTGCCCCTGTTTTTAAAATTTATGAACTCTTTAATGATTCACCACTTTTGCTCTAGTGCATTACCCACTGTGGTCCCATTTAGTTATTAAGTAGGAAACTAAAACCAGGACAAAGCTACAAACAGATATCACAGTGTCCAAGTTGGTATTTTTTCTTCAATTTGTTCACAATGTGTTACCGTAAAAAATGAATGGTAAATGAAATAGAGTCATAAGGCAAATCAAGTAGGGTATGGCTTCCCCAGATGAGTGTGATCAGCTGTATTTTTTTAATGAAATACAGGTCAAATCTTATTACAATAAGCTCTGTATAATTAAAATATTTTCAGGCTCCCATACAATTATCTAGTTCAAGTAGTAGTCAAGAAAAATATTCTACGATAATGAAATAAATTAGCCCCTTGAAGTTTGTTGTAACAGAATTTGATCACAGAATACAGTATTAGTGAAGCATACTGAATGTTAATTTATTAAATATTGTTTTAGATTTTTTTGTTGCTGTAACTTCACAGTTAAGTGATTCATTCTTGTGCTATTGCTAAATCTAAACTTCTCAATATGATATTCAAGTTTGAAAGATAAACCAGAGAGAGCATTTTATTCATTGTCTAATTCCTGAGAGACAGTACTTTAAAAATGAGGCACAAACCTTTTCCCAAAATGTTCAGCTTAAATTTACTTTGCATATTTGTTTTCCACTTTGCTTTTCGCAATTTATTTTTGTGGGTAATTCAGGTTATATATTTCTTATTGTGTTCATTATTGTAGCACTAGTTCAAACAGAAAAGAAGGTTATTTCTTGTTCATATAAAGACTAAACAGGTTTTCCTGAATGGTAGGTTGTTCTTTCTCTAGTGGCTATTCAGAGCCCAAGACAGATTCTAATTTGTGACTATACTTCTTCAGCTCATGGATTCTAAGGTTAATGTGTATCTCTACATCAAGCTGATGGAAGAAGTGGATTGTGTATGAAAAGTTTCCATAGGCACGTTGCTTCTGTTCACATTTCATTGGGTAGAATTTAGTCACATGCCCACAGCTAATTACAAAGGAGGCTGGGAAATGTAGTCCAGCAGGAGTCCAGAAAGTGGATGAAACAAGTTTTGTGAACAGCTGGCTAGTCCCTACCACATTTGTCTTAAACATTTACCTGGGAGTACCAATGTGGTATTGCATACAAGAGGTGGAGTATTTCCTATTGTACTTTTTTTTTTTTTTACATTTTTTAAAAGTTTTTTTTTGATGTGGACCATTTTTAAAGTCTTCATTGAATTTTTTACAATGTTACTTCTGGTTTTTGTTTTGGTGTTTTGGCCTCGAGGCATGTGGGATCTTAGCTCCCTGAACAGAGATCGAACCCACACCCCCTGTATTGGAAGGCGAAGTCTTAACCACTGACTGCCAGGGAAATCCCCTTCCTAATGTACTCTTGATTAAACCAATTATTAAAGAGTTAAGTAAGATTCCTTTAAAGAGATAGAAACACATTAAAGTGAGGACAAATCAGTTTATCTACATTTTCTAAGAGTTACTTTCGGAAACCTTTCTTTAGAATCATGCTAAGTAGTGAAGCAGTGCAGCTATTAGAAAATTCAATTTCTTGTTGTTAGTGGGAACTTTCCAGAAAATGGGAATAATATGTATAATGTAGAATATTATGGTTCCTTAACTAGTGTACAAAAGTCATGTGAGTGACAGCTGAAGACTGCAAAAAAAAATATCATGTCAGTTTATCTGAAATTATAGTTGCGTGTATACTGAGGAAGAAGTAATATTCACAATTATTATGTTTGCTTTTTATTGCATATTGGAGTCACAGTTTTAGACAACTTCATAGTTTAAATATTATGATGAAAATCTAGGCCAAGTAAGCAATGGTTGATAGATACTTGTTTTACATTGATTTTTTTCATGAATGCAGTTATAAAACAATCTAGGCTTTTTGAAGATCCATAAGCAAAATTTGGTACTTCTGCAAAATACACATGGACAGCCTTTTGTTTATAGCATCTGTCATCATTTGAGAATGTCAATATATAAGCAGTCTTCTCTTATGACTTATTGCCTCTAGTTTGTTTTAGGGTTAGAAAGTGAAGAACTATGCTAAATAAAATTGTTTAGTAAGATAAGTTCTATAAGTTCTGGGGAAATGTACAAAGGTCTCTTTTATGAGCAAAATACATATGTTTGTTTTTTCCTTACATGTTGTAATTACACTTTAAAAAAATGTTCAAATAGCTTGTTGTTATGATGCTGCTTACTTTATTTATTTATTTTTATTTTTATTTTGGCCACGCCAGGCAGCATGTGGGACTTCCCCAACCAGGGATAGAACCCATGCCCACTGCAGTGGGAGCGTGGAGTTTTAACCACTGGACCGCCAGGGAAGTCCCTGTAATTACACTTTAACTGTCTCCCTAACCCTTTTATTTTCTTGGTTCTTTCTAGCTTGTTACATAGAACAAGAAAATTCTGAGTTTTTAATAGGTGAGGCATTGTTACGGGTTTGATTTTGTCACGCTTATTTACGATCAATACATTTTATCAATGCATGTTCCATGTGTTGATTTGTGTTTCTTCAGAGGTACTTTAATATGCAAAATGAAAGACTCATGACTAAATTATTGGTGAGTTTTTCTTTAAAATCTTGTATTGATTAACGGGAAATAGAAAAGCTCTGAGGTAGTCTGTGAAATGGTTTGAAGTCTTTTTCATGATAACTTTCTGGCATTTGATTATATAAGGCTCTTTCCTTTTATGATAGATGGTTGCTTGTCAAGTAGCACTGAATAATTAACCTTTTCTTCCAGACTTTTAACTTCCAAGAGAACTTTCTCTTCATTGTTGATATTATAACTCCATTGGCAACTGGCTGAGCTGGGGAATTTCCTCTGGAGTTAGAATTTGCCCTAATAATTTTGTCCTCCTTGGAATTCTGTGAGTCCTGAGAGAGGGCAGATAATCATAGCTGCACACATGTGGGAAGTCATCTTTTATCTTTCACTCTCAGAGGAAATTGTTCTTCAGAAAGAAATGCTGAAATGACATATGAACAAATCATTAATAAGAAAAACTAGTTATGAGGTTTGGACTCTCTGAGATTGTAAGCATGTTTAATAAAAGCTGGTGACACCTTCTGGGTCTATTGTTATTGGAAAGGCTGCTTAATTACCTTACTTATGTTTTTCTTATCTTGAGATTTCGAGTGCTTTCTGGAGATCTAAGACTGCTGTACAAATAGACAAAGCCAAAAGTTTATCTTGAACCTCTCTTTTAAAAATCGCTGTCTGGTAGGAAAAAATATTTGAAGTCATTATAGTTACTTGTTTGGCTTGTCACTGGGACCCCAGATGTCTGCCCAATGTGTTCATGGATGTGGACGTTTTGGAAATATCACTATCATTTAGGGCATACTCTTGTAATAAATTATTAACCCAGTGATAGTGAAGTAATTCTTCCTGAAGTCCTTTCTCCCCTCATTATATGTTGTATGAAATAAGTATTATAATTAGAGATATTTTTAAAACTGCTTTAAGAAAATAAGAGCGTATGGCTATGAAAATTATTTTTGCATTGTTTTTATAGTATTTTTGGTTATATCTGTATCTTTATGCCTATAATATGATGCTTGATTTTTTTAATGGCGAATTGAATGTATCTTATTTTGGCTTTATGTTTAAAGTGAAACAATAAACAATAAAACAGATTTGAAAGGTAATAGTATTTCAGTGAAAGGCCCTAGAAATTAGTAGAAAAATTCAGGAAGCCAATTATAGAAAGAGGAAAAAGAATATGTACCATAACTTGTGTTAGGTAATGTGTGCTCTTGAATTTCTGAATTTCAATAAAATATGTCAAAGTAGAGTTCATTTTCCCTTCTGTTGGGAGAATTGATAATCCACTTACCCATCTGCCTTCCTACCTTTCTGAGTTTTCTTTCTTTATTTTGCTTTTATGCTGCGTAACTCTAAAAAGGATTTGGGATCTATATGATAAATTTAAAAAATAAAATCCATGAAAAGGAAAGGAAATAAAGGAAGGAAAATCAGATAAACACCTTTAGTACATATACTCAGGTTCTGTAAAGTTGCTAGAAAAGGAATGGCTTTGGCTCTGAACTTCCTGGTAGCAAGTCTGTTTTCTACTATGAGATTACTCTTCCTTCAGCCTAAATCTGATCAAGTCACTGCCCTCTTTAAGAAATGTCAGTGGCTGTCCATAACCTCTGCTTGAGGTACACCGGTACCCTTTCCAGATTTATCTTCCTTTTTCTCCTCAGTGAACCCTGAACTCTGTTCTGATCACCACATGGAGCTGCGTGCCTTTCCCCAGGTCCTGCTTTCCTGCTTGCAGACCTTTAAATGCACCTTTCTTATTGCTGGGAGTGCCTTTCCCCCAAACCCTCCACCTCTCCAGATCTTGGGAAATGTCTGTATTTATCCTTCGAGACATGACTCCAATTCCATTCTTCTGTGAAGCCTGCCTGGGTGACCCTTGGCCCCTCTGATATCTGCTACCTCTGTTAATTATGGAACTTATCTCCTAATGCTGGGGGTTGTCTTAGTAATAGCTCAGGAGCAAAGTAAGCTTTTGAGAGCAAGGCATATCTTCTCTCTACTTTTTCTTTTGGCATAAAATAAAGCAGTTGGCTGTTTTACTCCTGGTTGCTTGCTTAGTTAACCAGTACGATGCCAAGCATGTAAAAGGAGCCAAATAAGTGAAGAATGAAGGGCTTTCAGAGGAGGCCTATGGTAGTGGTACTATATCTGAGGGTGGGGAAGCTGTTGAAAATACCTGAGCAAAACCAATCTGCTCGATCTCTGGAAAATCATATCCCTTCCCTTTCTTTCTTCTACGTGTTCATTTGTTGACTTTCTGTTCTTTTCACTTCTGAATGACGGTTTTGAGATGTTCTTTTGCCTCTATTTAGTTCTACCCATTGAAATGTTTTTTTCTCTTTCTAGGGTAGCTTGTCTGTCCCTTGAACTATAAACATTGCAATAGGGTGCTTATTGTTCACAAAACTTGCAGCCGCACGCTCAGTTCCCTAAATGCGGAAAAGTCTCTAAATTTGGAACAGCTTTAGCTAGCACAGGGGTAGAAGCAGACCTACACCCTTTTTTTCCTTTTAGTACCTTGGAGCTCTCCCTGTTGCAACACTTGTGAGCTACCTCCCTCCCTATAAAAAATACACACTATAGTTAAGAATAGAAAAAAGAGTTAAAAGGATTTTGAGTTGTGATTAAGCAGGAAATTGTGTTAAGTTTGTTTACAATTCATTGGTCCAACATCCTTTAAACTTTTAAAAATTGATGCAGTTTTTGCATACTGTATTATTAGCAGTAACTTTTTATATACTTGGTGTCTGAGGACTTTAAGTACAATATGTATAAGGGAAAACAGCTGGTTTAACAACTTATGACTTTTCAATCTGTATGTTTTCAATTCCTCTTATTTAAGATGATGAACTTATAAGCACATTAATATAATAGGTGAAGTCTTCATAGAGATTAAATTAGGATATTAAACTTTGTGTCTCCATTAAAGATATGTTTTCGGCTTGACAGTATTGCAGTATGATACTCGATGGACAGAGTGATCTCTTACTTTGGCATATATCTAGTCATACAGCATTCGTTTCATATCTGCAAAGATGTTCATTTTCTAAAGATCATGAAAAGAACAGATGTGGAACAGGCAAGCACTGCATGTCTTTCACTCACAGATCTCTGAGGTACGTCTTTGGGTAGGTTTTTGTTTGTCACACACATAACAAGTATGTCTTTACCCTGAATGATGCAATGGTCCAGCCTCCTATGGGGTAGCATCCACCAACAATAACGCCATAACCCATTAGTTGATAGCAAACTCCCTGAATCCATAGAGATTTGCTCCAGTCTAAATGAGTGACTAATTTTTAAACTACAAGGTAAACCTGAGGTCCTTAGGGAATAGGGGCATGTAAAGTTAGATTGTTTATTTTGCTTGTTATAACTGTAGGCTCATTAAGGAAATGTTTACATCCTGTTGTGGTTATATGTTCTTAACCAATATATGAGGCGAAGAGGTTTGATCTTTTTGCTTCTGCTTCCCTTATATTCCTTAGCATTCTCTACCCCACCCCCCAACTCCTATGAAAAAAAGAGTTAACACTCATCAGGTCTAAATAAACCCATATCTCTTGCTTTGAATACTTTGTTTACCTTATCTGTCTATTAATGAGAAATTATACAAATGCATATTTGAAGTTATTAGTAAAAGCCCAGGGACTTAAACATAAGCTCTGGAAACAAGTGTTAACTGTCACCTATCTGTTATTCATTAAATCTCCCTTTGTCCCAGTTTTCTTATTTGGAAAATATGTCATGACTTTTCTATATTGGTACATGAAAGGTATAATTGTAAAAAACATAATAAAGGATCTAGTGTTCTTTTAGAATTATTACACATAAATTTGTAATTTTTTCTCAACTGGAACTTGAACTATCCTTTTGTGAATGTCTCTGTAAACTCTGATGTATATAGGTCTTTCCACACTGATGAGAAAGACCATTATTTCCAGGTTCTATCACAGTTTCCAGCTTTGTCTCTGTCTCAAGTTTGCTTGCTTTTGAGCAAATAAAATTATGCCTTTCCTCTTTCTTATTATATGCCAGCTTCCTGCTCTGTCCCACCCCAAACAGTGACTTTGTTGCCTTGCTTCACCTTTCTGCTGTGTTTTTATACCATTTGCCATGCCAGCATTTCCTGTGAGTGCCCCTCCCACCCCCACCCTCACATCCTAGCGACACTTGTTGTATATAGGTTACATATAGTTTAATGAAATATTTGCCCTGAGGGTCTTTTTGGACCTGATATTAGCAACACTGACTTGTCATTTTTGTCAAATGATTTTTTTTTGTCAAATCAGATGCTCTGCTGATAAAATTGGTATGAGAGATTTATCATCTTTACAGTTTCCATTCCGTGGCCATAGATGAGGTTATATTTGGTACTCACATTTAAATCAAACTGTTAGAGGGGACTCTGTGGGCTTTAACATATGTCGCAGGCAGCGTAGTAAAATGGAAAGAGTAAGAGTATCTGAAGGAGTCAGGAAATCTCTGTTAAAAACCCAGTTCTGCCCTAACTTGGGGCTTTGGAAAAGTTACTTTACCTCTCTGGATATAAGTTTTCCATCTTGTGTTAGTTCCCTGTGGCTGCTGTAATTACCACAAACCTGATGGCTTACAACAAGAGAAATTTATTCTCTTACAGTTCTGGAGGCCAGAAGTCCAAAATCAGTTCACTGGGCTGAAATCAAGGTGTCAGCAGGGTGGCCCTCCTTCCAGAGGCTCTAGGGAAGAATCTGTTCCTTGCCTCTTCCAGCTTCTCATGGCTGCCAGCATCCGTTAGTTGGTGGTTGCATCACTCCATTCTCTGCCTCTGAGGTCACATTGCTGTCTCCTCTTTTGTGTGTATCAAATCTCCCTTTGCCTCCTTATTATAAGGATGCATATGATTAATCTCTTCATCTCAAAATCTTTAATCATATCTGCGATTCCTTTTTTGCCAGTTGAGGTAACGTTCACAGGTTCCAGGGATAAGGATGTAGATATCTTTTGGAGGGTCATTATTCAGTATACCAAACAACTGAAATAGTTTCTGAAGTCCTGCTGGCTTGTAATTTCTATTCATGCATTTGCTCATTCATTCACCCATTCACTAAGCTTTTATTTCATGCCCACTATACGCCAGACACTGTGCTAGATATGAGGAGAAACATGCTGACCATGCCTTTAAGAAGTTCATTATGTTGTCAATGAGATGTACCATATAGAATAAATACAGAGATAAAGGTAAATGAGACAACTTGATCCAGACAATAAGATGAATTCTGTGTATGTCTCCTTTTGCATAATTCTAGAGCATAAGCGACCATCATGCTTCAGTGCTCGCAAATTATTTCAGTAAGTCTAGAGGTTATGTGCAGCCTGTGGACCAGAAAGTGTTTTGCAGTGCGGAAAACATGTATCAGCTTAAATTCAATTCAGAAGAACGTGTTGAGCATAGACCTTGCCCCACAAAGAATATATAATCTTATACAGTTCTTATCAACTCAACATCAGCAGTAGAGTTTTAAAAAATAACCATGCCTGCTTCTTCGCCCCACATTGTGCTTGGTTCTGGGTGGAGCCCAGAGGGTTTTTTTTTTTTAGGCTCATCAGGAGGTTCTTGTATGCTGTTAAGATTGTCTGATGGAATAGAAGCCACCTGTAACTAGGAAAACAAATACACAGGTACTGATAAAAATGCAAGACAAAATGCCCTTAGTTCCATTAGGATATATAGAAACAAAATAATTTGGATACTCAGAGGAGTATGAGAGCATACGTGGCTCAAGGGAAATTTGGAGAAGGAAGTGTTTGAAATGTCCTTGATGGATGGGTAAGATTTCAAAAGGCATTAGGGAAGGGTAGTGGGAAGAGAATCCACAGAGGTGTGGAGGTGGGTCATGGCTGGAGGCAGGCCGCCAGGGTCCAAAATCTAGGTACCACTTCTCCTGTTGCTCACACTTTCTGGCCCAGAACCCAGAGGTGCCTGAGAAATCTAAATTTAAACCTGTTTTTCTAGGTCATTTCTAAGGTATATTTTTCCAAGGTGGGAGGGTAGAACATATTTTATGTAACAGCTGATAGGTTGATTTATACTTTTTAAACTTTTAGAAACATGATAGTTGGACCTCTGTGTACTCTTGCTGTAGGTCCTGTAAATATCGGGAGCAGGTATCAGTGAGAGAAATAAAAATGGAGGTGTAAGTTTTCTTTTAAAAGGTTTCAAAATAGGAATATCCAGGATATGGTGACTGATTAGAAGACAGAAAAACACAGTAGGAAGTAACATAGGTAATTCTGAAGTTCAAGAATGAGGCTAGAGTTAGTGGGAGTGAGAGATATTGATAGAAAACATAGCTAACATTTGCTGAGTTCTTTCCATAAGCTGGGGTCTTAACCACTGCATTTTCTTTATCTCATGGAATTCTTTTCATAACTCTTGAGGTCAGTATTATTCTTATTTCCATTTTACAGATGGGGGAAATTGAGATTTGAGAGGTTAAGTATCTTGTTCTATCAAGGTCTCACAATAAATAGAGTGGAACATCTAGAACTCCGATCTAGGTACCTGAAATCTAGAGTTTGTATTTTTTTTTTTTTTTTTTTTTTTTTTGCGGTACGCGGGCCTCTCACTGTTGTGGCCTCTCCCGTTGCGGAGCACAGGCTCCGGACGCGCAGGCTCAGCGGCCATGGCTCACGGGCCCAGCCGCTCCGCGGCACGTGGGACCCTCCCGGCCCGGGGCACGAACCCGTGTCCCCTGCATCGGCAGGCGGACTCTCAACCACTGCGCCACAAGGGAAGCCCTAGAGTTTGTATTGTTAACGATACAAACTAGTTATCATGAGGCTAGCTTGAGGGTAAAGTTGATGAAGACAAGTTGGACCAAAAGGAGTTTAAAAGTCGTCTGAAGAGAGGTTGCATTTGAAAACATGGCTAGCTTCAAATTAGTGAGCATCACCTTATCAATTAAAACAGGGAAGAAAGAGAGAAGAGCAGAGGGCCAAGGAACAAGCCTCACTGAAACTTTTATCTCTCTTTAAGGCTGCCAGTCATTTAACACGGTTCATTAAAAAAAAGAAGTCCCTGGATATTTAAATAGGCAAATGAACCAATCTTTCAATGCTGAGTGTTTTTCTATTATGTGTAAGATTCCCCGTAATAACTTCAGTTGCTTGAAGGAGACAAATCAAACTATTTTCTTAACTTCTGTTGCCTGTATCTATGAACCTGATTTAGTTTCAAATCCTAAGGGCCTTTGTTGGATTCCATTTTCCAACCTTACTCCATGTTTTTCCCAGTAGAAGAGGCCTACTCTATAGAAAGGTTATGGTAGGGTAAGAAGATTGGCAGAGTAGCTCAATATTTTTGTCATTTTAAACAGCTTGTAAGCTAAGATATTGAAAGGATAGGTAACATGTAAATGAGGAGTGAGGAGTCTTGGCTGTATGAGTGTGTCTTTCTCCTCCCCCTCCTCTCAGAGTGCCTGAAACTTTATTTCTTTCCACCGTTCTCACAGAGAATGCAAAAAAAAAAGCACTATTAAATAACCCAGGAAAATAAAATTATTGCCTTTGAAATATGTGTTATGTTATTTTTTGTTTCTTGTCAGTATAACCAGATCAAGTTTCCCATGCTGGTCTTGTTCTTTCCCCCCCCCCCCATTATTCCACAGTCTGAATCTAGCAGGTTTACTTGAAGGTTTCAGGTATTGAACAAAAAGAATTTCAGAATAACTTTATGGTTGTGTCAAATATTTTAATGTTATACTGTTATATTTCTTGTGCCGGTTTTCATGAAGTCACATTTTTCTCATTAATTTATAATTTCAACTCTTACGATACTAACATCATACCTACATTCTTAAAAAAATACTGCAGAGCTCTAATCTGTACCCTCTATGTCCTATTTTTTTTCTAGTACTATAATTGAGTGCTAGGTATAATGTGGTCTTTTTACATAACTTATCTCACCTACCTTTATTAGGAAAATTGATGGAATTGGGACTCTCACAGAAGTGTTTGATTAGAATCAAGGGAAATCAAATTAACTTGTATTGAAAGTCAAGACTGGCTTTCAGAGTAAGCAGTTTTACGATTTGAAGTAAAAAAAACCTTCATTTATAGATAGCAATCAAGGCAAAGATGTCTATCACTCGGTTGTTTGAAAGACATTGAGTAAGCTAGTGATTCTCAATTTGGCCTCTGCCTTAAAATCATCTGTAGAGCTTAAAAAACAAAAGCATACCTGAAATGGGACCCCCAACCTCAGTGATTCTTACTTAATTGGACTTCTCTGGGGCCTAGGCATGGGTATTCATTAAACCTCCAGAGTGATTATAATACGCAACCAGTGTTGAGAACTACTATTAAAAGAAACATCAGGGAAGTACAAAGAGTAGGAGAAAGTAAATAAATATAAAATTCTTATGCTTTAGGAGATGACATATAGTTCCTAAAAAAGGAAATATTGTCTAATTAGTTATGAAAACGAAACTCTTCTTCTATTTTGAAAGGAGACAAATTAATCTCATTTAGATATTAATTGTTACAAGGATATGTGAGAATACATATTTGTATGTTTTAAAAAAAGCCTTTTTTTCTCTGTGTTTCTAAACTGCCTTATTTTCTTATTTAAGATTGTTGAATCTCAACTATGCATCTAGTCTTCTCCCCCATTATTCCAATTTATGAACTCTAAGTGTACATTAATTTACAAATGAATAATTCAGAATTAGTGGAGTGAATGTGACACTTGCAATCAATGAAAAATTCTGTGATTATCTTGGGTGTGTTTTTATCCATAATGAAAGCATGGTTACTGTTACAAAGTGATGTTTGGTCACTGTGTACAAAATGCCTTGATCACTCTGGGCCTGGGCTGCTTTCTCTGTAAGACTGAGATATCATGCACTGCTGAATAGCAATGACTGTGTATTGAATGTTCATTATATTTCAAGTTCTAAGTGTGCCACATGCTGTATATGTGGTATCTTGTTTAATCACAGTGGAAACCCTATGGAGTAGGTACTTATTTCTAAAATCCCCATTTTAAATATGAGAAACTGGTCTCAGAGACATAAATAACATGTCCAAGGTTGTGCATCTAGTTAGAGGTAAAGTCATGATGTGAATTCAAGCAGCCCAACACCATGGGCAGTGGTACAAGGTTACAGTAATACAATATGAAGATGAATTTTTCTGTTTAACCAATTGGTTGAGATCAGAAGTTAAGGCTTGTACCTTCTTTACCGGAAAGTTTTCCAAGAAACCCATCCTGATATTTCCCAAGAGAATGGCAGATTTTTCTGTGGAAGCTAACAGGGAATAGGTGAGCTACTGGCATTAGTGTCTGCCACTGGCACTGGGCTAGCTGGAGGATGGGTGTTCTCTGGTGCTGGTTGGGTTTTGAGGAAGGAGCAATACTCTCACAACTTCCCGAAGCCCTCAAGATTCTGCTCTACCCTTCACTTCCCAATTGTAGGAGGGAACACTTAGGGTGGGAGGAAGCACAGAAGAGAGCTCATTTGGGATAACATGAATGGGCTTGATGAATGTAGACAGGAAACTCTGCAAACTTGTGGTCAAAAGACCTCAGTTAAATTCATGACTCTGACACTCATGCCCTAAAGGTCACTCAACTTCTCTGAATCTCAGTGTGTGCATCTTTAAAATAGAAATGGGATAGTAGTAACTGAATTCCTTAACTCAAGGGGCTGAAGATTGAATGAGATAATATACTGTAAAAACTCTAAATAAAGTATAAGATTTTTAAAACTATTAATGTTAATAAAGCAGATTTTTATTTTCTAGCGGGAAGCCTTTATTTCTTTAACATGCAGAATAAACAAACCAATAAAACCTGAAAAAAAAAAAAGACTTGTACTCTACAATGCTACTTGATTTAGAATGTCCTCACCAAAACACTTGGACTGGCTTTGACTTCCCCCAAGTGTTCAAAACCCCTAGGCATTTATGTAGTCTCTAAGTGCACAAATTACAGTCTAATGGGCAAATCCCATGATCTTTTCTCAGTCTTCAATAGAATTGCTAATAGCAGTAGTAATTCATTCATTCAACAAGTGTATATTGAATGCCTACTGTGTATCTGGAATGGTTTTAAGTCATTGAAAGTAAAAGTCAGGGAAAATAAAAGCAGGCAAAAATGAAATTGTCTATTAAGTGCTTACTATGGATCAAATGTTACATATAATATCATTTAATCTTCACAGCAGTCCTGCAAAATAGGTTTTACTAGCACGATTTATAAATGAGGGTACTGAAGTTCAGAGCACTGAAGTGATGTGTCTAGCACCTACTAGCAAGGAGATGGTAGAACTGGGATAAAACCCCTATTTCCTCTCCCAGAAAATGATCTTTCTTTTGACCACTCATTTATTAATTCGTTTGCTCATAATTTACCTGGTCTAAATCCTTTTAACCTTCTTTCTTTCTGTGACCGTAACAGATATCTTCTTAGCCACGTGTGCTTAAGACCGTCGTGCCATTTTTGATACTCTTCTCTGCTCCCCTCCATATCAAATTGGCTTCAATTTTGATTGACTCTGTTTTCCATTTTTGTTGCCAAGTTTTAGCACTTATTACTTCTTGTTTACAACTATTATAGTAGTCTTCCAACTAGTCTATTTTTAGTCTCTCCTCGATTTAGCCTAGTTGTACAATGTTGCCTAGTGACTCCTACAAAGCACAAATCTGGTTATTTCCTTTCTCTCAAATCTTCCATGGCTTGCCATGGTCTACAAAACTTGCCAATACTCATGAGCTATTCCTAGTGTCCAGGGTATAGAGTGAACCACATTTCCAGCCTTCTCCCTCAGTGTGCTCCTTCCCATACATGATGTCAGTGTTTTTTAGGCTCGTCTGATAAGAAGCACCTGGAGTTATTAAAACACAAGTTCCCAGGCCCTACTTGAACCTACTGAGCCAAAATTCTTGGGGATTTGCAATGCCTTGTGGGGTGTGGTAAGGCCTGGTGGTCCTCGGAGAGACTCAGAGCACAGGTACACAACTGTGACCACCCAAGGATTCCTGCTAACACTGTGTGTTGAGGAGATCAGCCAGGACTACCTGACATTATGACACTTAGTCATATCTGAGTTCTCCTGGCCACTCTTTCACACACATCACTAAGGTGCAAACCAAGTGCTGAAAAACCTAAAGCCACATTAATTAAAGTGAATTTTCCAAAGAGGTGATTTTCTCACATCCATATGAGCATGAGATACTTTGTGAATAAATATGAAATACATAAAGGAGTTTAACTTGTAAATAAATGCTTAGCTAGCATATGAATTGTCCCATTTCTAAATTATATATATTATATATACAATATATATAATTTAGAGAGTGAGAAAGACAGAGACAGAGACACAGAGAGACAGAGACAGACATAGACACACACACGTATACATGTGTGGCTTGTCCTTCCCCAGAATTATACAAGCTGGTTTATAAAAAGACCCCTAATATTGCAAGGTAAAACTTTCACAAAATAAGGTTTTGAAACAAGTGACAGATAATAACGAGAAAGTAAAATAGAGTCATTGTTCTGTAAAACTTTCTATATTATCAGTGAAATGGCTGTTAAGTAGTATATTGAAATAAAGATCTTTGCTTTCCTCTTGTTCTTTTATCCTTCCCAGTTTGCACGACTAATAAGCAAAATTACCTAGTTTTTAATATCTCATATTATCATACTATATATATGTATATATATATATATATATACACACACATTTTTTTCTTCTGAGTAATTTGTCTTTCCCCAAATTCCTTTTAAGTATAGTAATTTGAACCTCAAATTTTAAAAATTCCAAGTAAAATAGTAGCATGTAATTGTTTTGTTTCTGGAAAGGAAAAATTAGACCCTTTGGCTATCATACAAATTAGGCTTAGAAGTAAATATGGATAGATATTTAATTGGAAGGTGAAGAAATCATTTTAAATCCCTAAGTAAAATAAATTATTTAATTATATATTCAAAAAATGATCAAGTACTATGAATACTAATTGATTCTTTTCTGCATCTAGCTATTCCTCCATCCATTTATCCACAGCACATTTATTAAGTACCTACTTTGCACAGTGCCAGAACAGATGTATACCCTTAAAATTTTGCTATGCCTTGATATTCACTGAATAACACTGACTTTCTCAGAGCTGAAGAAGGATAATTGGATCTGTGTCATTTAGCAAATCCTAGGTTGATGTGCTTCTGCATGAAAGTACTTTTTTTATATTGATGTAATATTTCAAATATGTATGCATTTTTATTCTCCTGTTACTCAGCATTATGAAATTTTTTTTTTTTTTTTTTGCGGTACGCGGGCCTCTCACTGTTGTGGCCTCTCCCGTTGCGGAGCACAGGCTCCGGACGTGCAGGCCCAACGGCCATGGCTCACGGACCCAGCCGCTCCACGGCATGCGGGATCTTCCCGGACCGGGGCACGAACCCGTGTCCCCTGCATCGGCAGGCGGACTCTCAACCACTGTGCCACCAGGGAAGCCCCCATTCATATATTGAAGTTCATATGTTGAAAATTTATATACTGAAGCCCTAGTCCCCAGTGTGATGATATTTAGAAGGGGGTGGGCTTTGGAGATAATTAGGTTTACATTACGTCATAAAGGATAGACCCTCATGATGGCATTAGTCCCCTATAAGAAGAGGAAGAAAGAGAGAGATTTCTCTCTCCATGAGCATATACCCAAGAAAGGCCATGTGAGCACACAGCTAGAAGGCACATCTGCAAACCAGGAAGAGGACCCTCATCAGACACCAAATCTGCCAGCACCTTCATCTTGGACTGTGAGAAATGAATTTATGTTGTTTGAAACACTCAGTCTGTGGTATTTTGTTATAGCAGCTTGAGCAGACTAGGACAGCTTTTACTAAATTTCTTACAGATTCCTTAGGGCATGAACTATAATTTGTACCTTTGTTTAGGAGCCCCAGTATTTAGTGTACTATCTGGTACCTAGGACTCAATAAATCACTGTTGAACACAACTTAGCGGTAAAATGATAAATCAGTCCTCATGTTCTTATCATCATCTACTGGCTCTGTTGATCACTTTCCCCACCACATATACGCAAGAAACTATGATGGTTTGGATGAATAGGATAAAGTAAAAACCTGCAATTTGATCAAAAGGCTCATAGAGAAAACAGTGTGATATAGTGTTCACTGTGAGGTTAGGTATGAAACAGAATGGATTTAAATTCTGCCTCTGTTTTTTATTAGCTGTGTGGGTGAAGAAAAGTTACCTAACTTAACAGTTTATTCATCAAATAATCTATGCAGACCTGTTTTGAGTATTAGATGAAGTCGTGTAATAAAGAAATGTGAAGGTTTTCTGAGTAGTTTTATCATCCTGTGCCATTACTGAAATATGTTTACACTCTTTCTCAATTCCTGAAAGAATGATTTTAGGTTAACCTAGAGAACTCTCTTTTGAATATCTTTCTTTGTTCCAAATGTATTTCCTTGTGGCAGGAAGCGATAAAAACACATGGCACAGGCAGCTAGTGACTGAAGAGGAAGTTAATGGTGTTTGTTTTCCCTCCAGAATTAGTAGTTCAAAAATAAAAAATAAAAATATGTCTTGCCAAGTTTGGAAAATACAGAGAATGCTTTGATTATAGGATTACAATGGACCTAAGTTTTTGACATTAGTATTTGTCTGATATCTATGAACTGAAATGCTTTTTAAACTTAAAACTTGGAGGCTTTACATTTTATTTTATAAACTATAATGATTAAAATATTTATTTTTATAATTTATTATAAATTATAACATAAATATAATTTATGTTATTATAAATTATGAAGAAGAACTTATTTCTTCTTTACCCTGTAGACTTAGAAACCAAGAGAAGATTTAGAATAAAGCATCTTGAAATCATTGACAAGCACAAATGATACTGTTAGGATTCCATGTCAAGACTGTAATGCCTTTGCAGAGGTGATGTTTTAGGTGGTTTTTAAGCTATAATGAGAAGTAAACAAGGCCTTTCCCCAGATATATACTGAAAAAACTCCAATTGTGATGGAGAAGAATTGTTTTACTCAAAGCAAGCTCATTTTTCACAAGAGATTCCTACGCACCACTAGTCTGGGGCATTACTAAAGATGGTGGAAAGGAGGTGGGATGAGGTGGGGGTGTTGCAGCAGAAGGCAGCCAATTAAGAAAATCTACAAAAGTGACAATAGATGCTATTCTAGAAAGTCAGAATATTCTTATTTCAGGAAACAAATTCTATAGTTTGGAAGGGAGACTGCAACTACTTTGAAATATCTTTTATTTAATTAAAACCAAGATTTCTGTGGTTTGCTGCCACTGCATGAGTATCATTTTGACTTTTGCCTGATTTAGCTGTCCCCTGATGGTTTACAAAGATTCAAAGGTACTTCGTTATGAGTAGAAGGGGGTTCCTTTGGTAGATGTTTAATTTTTTACTGCAGAATCCCTGTGGCTTGCTTCTGCTGTCAGGTTTGGCAGTATTCATGCACCCTGGGAAAATCGCTTTTAAAGCTGTTTGAGTGGAAAGGATCATGGGAATTTACTGTGAAGAAGAAGGGAAGGCAAAGATGTTGTAGGGATTATATCATGATTTTTCACTTAATGAATTGGAAAGAATCATCTAGTCCAGTGTTTTCCAAACTGCATGTCATGTACTATTAGTGTGCCATGAAATCAATTTAGTGGTTGCAGGTAAACAGTGACATAGAATAAAATACGCTGCAGCATACCAGAGTGCACCCACATTGTAAGATTTAAGGGTTAATTTGCAAAACTGATATTTTTATATAGAAAAGCATGTTTCTGTATATGTATAAATATGCATACTGCACTTAATATGAAATGTATTTTTCAGTATGAGTAGCAGTTGTAGAAGCTTGAAACCTATTGATTGAGTCCTCCCATTTTTCAGATGAGGAAATTGAAAGAGGCCGACTCCCAGTTGATTTGAGTGGGTCTCCTAGAGGTAGCTTATCTATCAACAAACAAGTCTCTCTCTTGTTAAGAATTTTGTTTTGATCACCTATACATCTTATACATTCTCTGCCCCATATTTTAAAATTTCTATATTTTTGTCAGAAGGAATTGGGTGAAAGATGTTGATTCTGGGGAAGATGAGTCTTCACTGGGCCTCTGAGCACCTTGCCTGTGGGTTGGTTGGTACTTGTGATACCAAGTGGAAGAGAACAGAACCTCTCTCTATCGATAAGCCCAGTTATTTTTCATAGGTTCAGTCAGGTGAAAAGTTGGAACAATAACCTGATATATTTCATCAATAGATGCAGGTAATTTTACTAACTTCTACCACTTGTTTCAGTTCAGTTCCACAAATATTTATTGAGCTCTTGTTTTGTGCCAGGTATTTTGCCAGCCACTTACCTTCTCCTCTATGGAGAATAAATATTCAAACACTTAAATTGATCCCTCACTTTGCTTGTGGGATATCCCTTCAGATTTACCGAAGTACAAGATATTTTGGGATTGTTTGCCAAAGATAATAGAGATGTAGTTCCATGTTTTATAACAAAATATGCCACTTTGGAAATCTATTATGCTTTATCTGGAAATGTTCCTGGTGTCTTGAACTCAACCTTTCACTCATTAGGAAGTTGTGCAGTGATAAAGTTCACGTAGAATGTTTTTCTCTATCTTGCTTTCGTAACACATTTATTTTTATTGAACTTTCTCCCTGTTGCTATTTACAAAGTGTCAGTTCTGCACTAAGAGCTGATGGAGGTTTTTTATTTTTAAAAAAATTTTTTTCTGACTATCTGAGAATCAAGGCAACAGGACCAAGGGGTCCCACTGGCTGGATGCCATGTGGAGTTTTGTTCTTCCCATGTTGTTGCTGTTTCTTGTTTGCCTTTCTGTGTGGCAGTTCCTGAAGGTAGTGTTCTGTTTTCTGTCTTTCCTTCTTTTGTTTTTAAAGTGTTTGTGCAAAGTGTATTCTTTGGTTTAGTTTGGTTATTAGTTGAATATTGGCCACACAAGTCATTTCCTGAGTCAGTTACGGCATCAGGGAGTAGTCCCCAGATGGCACCATGAGCCTGCTTTTTCTTGATGGCTCTCAGTACAAAGAGGGATACCCTCTTTGTACCACCCTCTTCGGTGGGAAGACAGAAGTACCTCTTTTCTTTTTTAAATTCTCAATCTTTAAAATCTCTGCTAATTTGAAAGTTAAACATGATAGTCTGTAGTCCTTTTTACTTGTTTTCTTGACTTGTAGTGATTTTGAACATTTTTTCCACATAAATGCTAGAATTTCTTCCCCTATGCTGAATTTGTTTGTGCCCTTTGCCCATTTTTCTTTTAGATTGTTCTCTCTTGTTACTGATTGATAAGAGCTTTTTATATATTATTGAAATTATTTTTCTATTTTAGTAAAAAATATATCATAAAATTTACCATTTTAAACCTTTTTTTTTTTTTTTTTTTTTTTTGCGGTACGCGGGCCTCTCACTGTTGTGGCCAATCCCGTTGCGGAGCACAGGCTCCGGACGCGCAGGCTCAGCGGCCATGGCTCACGGGCCCAGCCGCTCCGCGGCACGTGGGATCTTCCTGGACAGGGGCACGAACCCGTGTCCCCTGTATCGGCAGGCGGACTCTCAACCACTGCACCACCAGGGAAGCCCTTAACCCTTTTTGAGTATACACTTTAGTGGCATTAAGTACCTTCACATTATTGTGCAACCATCACCGATATCCATCTTCAGAACTTTTCCATCATCCCAAAGTGAAAAAAACAACAACAACAAAAAAACATGGTTAGATGCCACAGAGTAGGTGGCTATGTCTTAACCATGTGTTGTGCAGGCCCAAGGACCTCTTTCATCCCTGGCAAGAGGATTGCTAAGTTTTTCTCCTTTCATACAACACTAGAAAAACTTCTTCAATGGTATAATCCCCTAATTGTTTTTCTGGATCCAGAGCTTCCTTGATTGTTGCTGCTTCACTTTAAAAGATGTATTCATATATTAAATAAACAGATGAAAAGCTTTTGTCGTATGACCATCTTACTGAGCAAGTTCTATTTTATCGAGTCTTTGTAGTTCTTCCACTTTTTATTTAATCTACTGGTTTTTGATGTTTTCCTTGCCTGCCAATGTGGTATTTCCAGCTGTGCATGGAAATTAATTTTCTATTTGAATAGACAATTCCAGGAAACTATCTATTAAGGTTATAGTAGGCAAAGAGAATGTTGTTTTACAAGTTTTTTTCTGGTATTCTTGGCATTATAAGGGGAGGAAAAAAGTTGATTTAAGAGTTCATGATTGTCAGTTTATTTTTGTTTTTCACTAATATTATTTAAGTATAAATAAAATAAACTTTGCCACTGATAACAGAAGTGCTCATTAATAGAATATGTATGGCAGTGAAAACTTATCCTCCATTTAACAAAACCATGCTAAATGGATCTTTCATGCACTCTGAAGCCTTTTTTGGATGAGAGATCCCTTTGTGTATCTGACTGGTTCTGTGGAATCTCAAAATCTAAGGTCCATAGAATCTTATCCAAAACCCTAGGGGCCAGGTATGTTTTGGAACTGAGAATTTATAAGATTTAAAAAAGGTAGTATGGAGCACATACTCAGTGTTACATGTCATGTCACCTTTAATGGGATCTGGGACAGCTACTCATAATAAAAACAATTAATATTCCTGCAGTGAAATTCATAGATATTAATGCTAAATGAGATGAAGACAATAAATAGCCTCATGTCTTTCTAGGCCAGTTTTTGTTGCTAGATGAGCTTAGATTTATTGCCAAATGAGTTATGGAAAATCTTTGTTGTTTAGGATCATGGATAAGGAATGAACAGCATTTCACCTATGCTTTAGGGACTGCCAGCTTCCTCGGTTAGAAGTGGCTTGGCTCCATCCTCCAGCCGTGCTGGTTCTCCTTGGGCCCACTCAAGTTGTGGACTTAGCATTCTCAGTATTACAGACATGTTTTTGCTTCTGGGGCTCTACCTAATACTCAGTTATTCTTCTGCTGAATTTAATCTCTTGTTTTTCAGCCATTCTTTGCCTGGGTTCTGATCCTTTATACCAGTGTATTTATCATTTTGGTAAATGTCTCATTACATATATTTTTTTTCAGTGTCTCTATTCCTTTTCATTGGTTATTCTCAGTTTTTGAAATGCCTTTTCCACTCCTCCTCCTGTTGAATTTATCCCCTACCACATTGTTCTACTATTTAGATTCTACAGTTTAGATTTTCCCTCTGTTAAATTACCTGTATTCTCTTAGAGCTTTGTACCTTTATTATAGCATGCAGTACATTGCTCCATAATTATTTGAATAATTATCTATCTCTCACATGAAACTGTAAGGTTCTTGAGAGTAGTACCTCTTTGTATATCCATTGCTTTACACATCACAGATTCAAAGATTTTCAGCCCAAGATAAATAGAAGTTATGTATTTGGAAGCCATAGGGTGAGATTGGGGACTAAGGAGAGAGGAATGTACGACAGAAATAAAACAGAGTACAAGACAGAGTAGTTTAGAGTAACGGTGGTTCTGTTTAGCTTAAATGCATATGAGGTTTAGAAAATTAAAAGATATTTATATGGTTTGTAGAATTAGGAAAACTTCAAAAAGGAGTTGAAGCTGGAGACAAATCTTAGCAGGTAGATGGGATTGGGGTAGGCAGAGAAGAATGCACAGTGCTTTTCAGAAAAGGAGAGTATGTTGAGTAGAGAAAGGGCATTGATGAGTGAAGAACATACTTTACTATTGGCCACTTATAATGTAAGTTCTGGTTTAGGAGATTGATGGAAGAAACAGGTCAGTGAGGCAGGTAGGGCTGGATTATACAGAACAATATATTATAAGGAAAAGAATTGGATCTATTTAGAGTAAGATGCCATTGTGAGTTAAGGAATAGAGCAAGAATGATATGGTGAAAACATTTTTGATAATAAGTGTATCCACAGTGTACCCATTGATATCTGAACTAAAGGATGGGAGGGGGCTGCTTTACATCCTTCTGCTGGAAACCAGTAGGAGAGCATAAGGACCTGAACTGAGATAATGCTAGTGAGAATGAGAATAGAGAAAAGAGTGTGAAACTTCTGAAAAGTAAAACCGTAGTGTGATGGTCAATTTTTTGTGTCAATTTGACTGAGCCACTGGGTGCCGAGATATTTGGTCAAACATTATTCTGTGTGTTTCTCTGAGGGTGTTTTTGGATAAGATTAAAATTTGAATCTGTAGACTGAGTAAAGCAAATTGAACCCCTATAATATGACTGGGCCTCATGCAGTTTGTTGACGGCCCAAGTAGAACAAAAGTCTCACCTCCCCCAGATGAGAGAGAATTCTGTCTGATAGCCTTCACAGTGGAACCTTAGTTCTTCCTGACTTTATAGCAGCTTGCTGGACTTGACACACGAACTGGGACATCAGTGAACTCTGCAGATTTTGGACTCACCCGCCCCCCGTATTGTGTGAGCCAATCTCTTATAATAAATCTTTGTTTCTCTGGAGAACCTTGACTAATACACATAGGATATAGAGACTGACTAGATAATGGGAGCCACAGGTGAGTTAAAGGTGACTTAAAATTTAGGACTGAGAATTCTGGAGAATAATAATAGTAGGAATAGGAATGGGGAAATTGAGAATAGGAAGTCAGTTTTGAGGGAGAATATGTTTGGTTTTGGTTTTGTTGGCTGTGAAGTGAAATTGGGGATTCAAGTGAAGTTATTTTAAGCGGCTGCAGTAACTTAGGCAGCTTGTATGGGTTAGACTGGGTGTGGCCTCTTGAAATCATCTGCAAGCAGGTGAACAGAAGCCATTTGACAGAACAAAGTCCACAGGGCAGTGAGAGAGAGAAGCCCAGGGTAAGGATTTGAGGCTCTCCAGGAAGGAATTATGGCTAGAGGAGAAGATAAGTCAGTGTACAGAAAACTAGTTGTTACCAGAGTTCAGTCTTGACACTGGTTTATCTCTCACGCACTAGAACGCGAGTCCCATGAGGGCAACTGTTTACCCACTTCTGTTTCCCCAGCTTTAAATGTTGTTCTTCAAATACTCAAGATCTCTGGACATTGCTTTTACCTTTATTTTTCACTTTAAATGAAGACTGAAACAGGAATTAGGAATCTTTGCTCTAATCTTGACTTGGCATTTAAGTAGATGTTTAGAGTCATGCTTCACCTTTTAATTCCTGGAACTTTAATTTCCTTTTCTAAAAATGTGAAGGTTGGTTTAAGAATTTTTAGGATTCCTTACAGATGAGTAATACTGGGAAAATAACTATATGTCAAAAAGTTGTTCCAAGCTGCAGAAGTAGCGTTGAGTAAATTCAGAAAATAAATGAAAATTTATAGCTAATCCTCTTTGTCACCTCTTTCTTTTTGAAGTTTTTATTAATTTAATATCAGTCAAAATATTGTAACATATATGAAATAAATCAAAGCTTTTTTTTTTTTTTGCAGTTCTCTAGAACTTATTCATCTAGTGTAACTGAAACTTTATATTCTTTCTAATAGTTCTCTGTTGCCTATGGGACACTGGAGGACATATTGAAATTCAAGGCTCTTCATTATCTGGTCTTTAAGTCTCACATTCTTTCTTTTTTTTTATCATCTTTATTGGAGTATAATTGCTTTACAATGGTGTGTTAGTTTCTGCTTTATAACAAAGTGATTCAGTTATACATATACATATGTTCCCATATCTCTTCCTCCCTGTGCTATGTGGCTGCTTCCCACTAGCTATCTGTTTTACGTTTGGCAGTGTATATATGTCCATGCCACTCTCTCACTTTGTCACAGCTTACCCTTTCCCCTCCCCATATCCTCAAGTCCATGCTCTAGTAGGTCTGTATCTTTATTCCCATCTTGCCCCTAGGTTCTTCATGAACTTTTTTTTTTTCTTGCGTTCCATATATATGTGTTAGCATACAGTATTTGTTTTTCTCTTTCTGACTTACTTCACTCTGTATGACAGGCTATAAGTCCATCCACCTCACTGCAAGTAACTCAGTTTTGTTTCTTTTTATGGCTGAGTAATATTCCATGGTATATATGTGCCACATCTTTATCCATTAATCCATTGATGGACACTTAGTTTGCTTCCATGTCCTGGCTATTGTAAATAGAGCTGCAATGGACATTTTGGTACATGACTCTTTTTGAATTATAGTTTTCTCAGGGTATATGCCCAGTAGTGGGATTGCTGGGTCGTATGGTAGTTCTATTTGTAGTTTTTTAAGGAACCTCCATACTGTTCTCCATAGTGGCTGTATCAATTTACATTCCCACCAGCAGTGCAAGAGGGTTCCCTTTTCTCCACACCCTCTCCAGCATTTATTGTTTCTAGAGTTTTTGATGATGGCCAATCTGACCGGTGTGAGATGATATCTCATTGTCGTTTTGATTTGCATTTCTCTAATGATTAATGATGTTGAGCATTCTTTCATGTGTTTGTTGGCGATCTGTATATCTTCTTTGGAGAAATGTCTATTTAGTTCTTCTGCCCATTTTTGGATTGGGTTGTTTGTTTTTTTGTTATTGAGCTGCAAGAGTTGCTTATAAATTTTGGATATTAGTCCTTTGTCAGTTGCTTCGTTTGCAAATATTTTCTCCCATTCTGAGGGTTGTCTTTTGGTCTTGTTTATGGTATCCTTTGCTGTGCAAAAGCTTTTAAGTTTCATTAGGTCCCATTTGTTTTTTTTTGTTTTTATTTGCATTTCTCTAGGAGATGGGTCCAACAGGATCCTGCTGTGATTTATGCCATAGAGTGTTCTGCCTATGTTTTCCTCTAAGAGTTTGATAGTGTCTGGCCTTACATTTAGGTCTTTAACCCATTTTGAGTTTATTCTTGTGTGTGGTGTTAGGGATTGTTCTAATTTCATACTTTTACATGTAGCTGTCCAGTTTTCCCAGCACCACTTATTGAAGAGGCTGTCTTTTCTCCACTGTATATCCTTCCCTCCTTTATCAAAGATAAGGTGACCATATGTGTGTGGGTTTATCTCTGGGCTTTCTATTCTGTTCCATTGATCTATATTTCTGTTTTTGTGCCAGTACCATACTGTCTTGATTACTGCAGCAAGCCTGATTCCTCCAGCCCCGTTTTTCTTTCTCAAGATTGCTTTGGCTACTCGGGGTCTTTTGTGTTTCCATACAAATTGTGAAACTTTTTGTTCTAGTTCTGTGAAAAATGCCATTGGTAGTTTGATAGGGATTGCATTGAATCTGTAGATTGCTTTGGGTAGTAGAGTCATTTTCACAATGTTGATTCTTCCAATCCAAGAACATGGTATATTTCTCCACCTATTTGTATCATCTTTAATTTCTTTCATCAGTGTCTTATAGTTTTCTGCATACAAGTTTTTTGTCTCCTTAGGTAGGTTTATTCCTAGATATTTTATTCTTTTTGTTGCAATGGTAAATGGGAGTGTTTTCTTAATTTCACTCTCAGATTTTTCATCATTAGTGTATAAGAATGCCAGAGATTTCTGTGCATTAATTTTGTATCCTGCTACTTTGCCAAATTCATTGATTAGCTCTAGTAGTTTTCTGGTAGCATCCTTAGGATTCTCTATGTATAATATCATGTCATCTGCAAATAGTGACAGCTTTACTTCTTCTTTTCCTATTTGGATTCCTTTTATTTCTTTTTCTTCTCTGATTGCTGTGGCTAGTACTTCCAAAACTATGTTGAATAAGAGTGGTGAGAGTGGGCAACCTTGTCTTGTTCCTGATCTTAGTGGAAATGGTTTCAGTTTTTCACCATTGAGAACAATGCTGGCTGTGGGTTTGTCATATATGGCCTTTATTATGTTGAGGAAAGTTCCCTCTATGCCTACTTTCTGCAGGGTTTTTATCATAAATGGGTGTTGAATTTTGTCAAAAGCTTTCTCTGCATCTATTGAGATGATCATATGGTTTTTATTCTTCAGTTTGTTAATATGGTGTATCACGTTGATTGATTTGCATATATTGAAGAATCCTTGCATTCCTGGGATAAACCCCACTTGATCATGGTGTATGATCCTTTTAATGTGCTGTTGGATTCTGTTTGCTAGTATTTTGTTGAGGATTTTTGCGTCTATTTTCATCAGCAATATTGGCCTGTAGTTTTCTTTCTTTGTGACATCTTTGTCTGGTTTTGGTATCAGGCTGATGGTGGCCTTGTAGTGTGAGTGTGGGAGTGTTTCTCCCTCTGCTATATTTTGGAAGAGTTTTAGAAGGATAGGTGTTAGCTCTTCTCTAAATGTTTAACAGAATTCACTTGTGATCCATCTCGTCCTGGGCTTTTGTTTGCTGGAAGATTTTTAATCACAGTTTCAATTTCAGTGCTTGTAATTGGACTGTTTATATTTTCTATTTCTTCCTGGTTCAGTCTCGGAAGGTTGTGCATATCTAATAATTTGTCCGTTTCTTCCAGGTTGTCCATTTTATTGGCATAGAGTTGCTTGTAGTAATCTCTCATGATCCTTTGTATTCCTGCAATGTCAGTTGTTACTTCTCCTTTTTCATTTCTAATTCTGTTGATTTGAGTCTCCTCCCTTTTTTTCTTGATTAGTCTGGCTAATGGTTTATCAATTTTGTTTATCTTCTCAGAGAACCAGCTTTTAGTTTTATTGAGCTTTGCTATCGTTTCCTTCATTTCTTTTTCATTTATTTCTGATCTGATCTTTATGATTTCTTTCCTTCTGCTAA
>NC_041218.1:73021563-73021896 GCF_002837175.3 Physeter macrocephalus
GAAGAATGTGTATTCTGTTGTTTTTGGATGGAATGTCCTATAAATATCAATTAAGTCCATCTTGTTTAATGTATCATTTAAAGCTTATGTTTCCTTATTTATTTTCATTTTGAATGATCTGTCCATTTGTGAAGTGGGGTGTTAAAATCCCCTACTATGATGGTGTTACTGTCCATTTCCCCTTTTATGGCTGTTAGTATTTTCCTTATGTATTGAGGGGCTCCTATGTTGGGTGCATAAATGTTTACAATTGTTATATCTTCTTCTTGGATCGATCCTTTGATCATTGTGTAGTGTCCTTCTTTGTCTCTTGTAATAGTCTTTATTTTAAAG
>NC_041218.1:73022417-73022700 GCF_002837175.3 Physeter macrocephalus
TGTGTTATTTGTTGTTTTTCCCTTGCTGCTTTTAATATTTTTTCTTTGTATTTAATTTTTGATAGTTTCATTGGCGTGTGTCTTGGCATGTTTCTCCTTGGATTTATCCTGTATGGGACTCTCTGTGCTTCCTGCACTCGATTAACTACTTCCTTTCCCATATTAGGGAAAATTTCAACTATAATCTCTTCAATATTTTCTCAGTCCCTTTCTTTTTCTCTTCTTCTTCTCGGACCCCTATAATTTGAATGTTGGTGCATTTAATGTTGTCCCAGAGGTCTCT
>NC_041218.1:73022917-73070404 GCF_002837175.3 Physeter macrocephalus
GTTCAGTGGGTTGAGTAGGTTTCCTGGTTGAGGGGACTAGTGCCTGTGTTCTGGTGGATGAGGCTGGATCTTGTCTTTCTGGTGGGCAGGTCCACGTCTGGTGGTGTGTTTTGGGGTGTCTGTAGCCTTATTATGATTTTAGGCAGCCTCTCTGCTAATGGATGGGGCTGTGTTCCTGTCTTGCTATTTGTTTGGCATAGGGTGTCCAGTACTGTAGCTTGCTAGTCATTGAGTGAAGCTGGGTCTTGGCGTTGAGATGGAGATCTCTGGGAGATTTTTGCCATTTGATATTACATGGAGCTGGGAGGTCTCTTGTGGACCAGTGTCCTGAACTTGGCTCTCCCACCTCAGAGGGACAGCCCTGACGCCTGGCTGGAGCACCATGAGCCTTTCATCCACACAGCTCAGAATAAAAGAGAAAAAAAATAGAAAGAAAGAAAGAAGATAAAATAAAATAAAGTAAAATAAAATAAAATAAAGTTATTAACATCAAAAATAATTATTTACAAAAATTTTTTTTAAAGTAATAAAAAACAAACAAAAAAATGCACAGACAGAACTCTAGGACAAATAGTAAAAGTAAAGCTATAAAGACAAAAATCACACACAGAAGCATGCACATACACACTCAGAAAAAGAGAAAAAGGGAAAAAAAAAATATATATCTTTGCTCCCAAAGTCCACCTCCTCAATTTGGGACGATTCGTTGCCTATTCAGGTATTCCACAGATGCAGGGTACGTCAAGTTGATTGTGGAGATTCAATCCTCTGCTTCTGAGGCTGCTGGGAGAAATTTCCCTTTCTCTTCTTTGTTCGCACAGCTTCTGGGTTTCAGCTTTGGATTTGGACCCGCCTCTGCGTGTAGGTCACCTGAGGGCGTCTGCTCTTCGCTCAGACAGGACGGGGTTAAAGGAGCCGCTGATTAGGGGCCTCTGGTTAACTCAGGCCGGGGGAGGGAGAGGTACAGATGCGACGGCAGAGGCCAGCGTGATGCTGCAACAGCCTGAGGCGTGCCGTGTGTCTTCCGGGGAAGTTGTCCGTGAATCACAGGACCCTGGTAGTGGCGGGCTGCACAGCCTCCCAGGAGGGGAGGTGTGGATAGTGACCTCTGCTTGCACATAGGCTTCTTGGTGGCTGCAGCAGCAGCCTTAGTGTCTCATGCCCACCTCTGGGGTCTGCGCTGTTAGCCGCGGCTCACGCCCATCTCTGGAGCTCCTTTAAGCAGCTCTCTTAATCCCCTCTCCTCGTGCACCAGGAAACAAAGAGGCAAGAAATAGTCTCTTGCCTCTTCGGCGCTCCAGAGTTTATCCCGGACTCCCTCCCGGCTGGCTGTGGCGCACTAACCCCTTCAGGCTATGTTCACGCAGGCAACCCCAGTCCTCTCACTGGGATCCGTCTGAAGCCCGAGCCTCAGCTCCCAGCCCCGGCCCGCCCCGGCGGGTGAGCAGACAAGCCTCTTGGGCTGGTGAGTGCTGGTCGGCACCAATCCTCTGTGCGGGAATCTCTCTGCTTTGCCCTCTGCACCTCTGTTGCTCTACTTTCCTCCGTGGCTCCGAAGCTGCGCCCCCGCCACACCCCGTCTCCACCAGTGAAGGGGCTTCCTAGTGTGTGGAAACTTTTCCTCCTTCACAGCTCCTTCCCAGAGTTGCAGGTCCCATCCCTATTGTTTTGTCTCTGTTTTTTCTTTTGCCCTACCCAGGTACGTGGGGGAGTTTCTTGCCTTTTCGGAAGTCTCAGGTCTTCTGCCAGCGTTCAGCAGGCGTTCTGTAGGAGTTGTTCCACATGTAGAGGTACTTCTGATGTATTTGTGGAGAGGAAGGTGATCTCCGCCTCTTACTCTTCCACCATCTTGAAGCTCCTCCATAAATCAAAGCTTTTCTATAACCTTGTCTAAAAGCAACTTTGGACCAAAATAATTTCTTCCTAAATACTAAAGGTGTGATTAAAAAAAAATTTTTTACAGGAGGCCTAATCCTACTTTATATTAAAATTAATAAAGGTGTTAAACAAAAACCCAGGAAAAAAATATAAGCAGCATTTTTCCTTAAATTCCAAATACTGTAAAGAAATTTTAGTTCTTTTGGGACTTCCCTGGTAGTCCAATGGTTAAGACTTTGCCTTCCAATGCAGGGGGTGTGGGTTCCATCCCTGGTGGGGGAGCTAAGATCCCACATGCCTCTTGGCAAAAAACCAAAATATAAAACACAAGCAGTATTGTAACAGATTCAATAAAGACTTTAAAAATGGTCCATATCAAATTAAATCTTTAAAACAAAAGAAATTTTCTTTCTTATGGAGTTTTTGTTCTATTACAAAGACTTTTTACTCTTTTTAAAAATTTTTTATTGGGGTATAGTTGCTTTATAATGTTGTGTTAGTTTCTGTTTTACAGCAGAGTGAATCAGCAATATGTATACATATATCCCCTCCCTCTTGGACCTCCCTCCCACCCCCATCCCACCCATCGAGGTCACCACAGAGCACCAAGCTGAGCTCCCTGCACTATACAGCAGGTTCCCACTAGCTATCTGTTTTACAAATGGCAGTGCACTTACATCAATCCCAGTCTCCCAATTCATCCCACCTGCCCCCCTCTCCCTGTGTCCACATGTCCGTTCTCTACGGCTGCATCTCTATTCCTGCCCTGCAAGACTTTTCACTGTTAAAATTTTCTTTTGCAATCAACTTATGAAATTTTTAAAAAGAGGAATCACTGGTTAAAATGATCTTATGTGTTTACTGTATTTTATTAAAAATTATATTGCACCTCCTCATATGTTTCTTGATCTATATTAACATCAGACAATCTCACAATACCCTTTTTTTTTTTTTTCTTTTGCGGTACGCGGGCTTCTCACTGTTGTGGCCTCTCCCGTTGTGGAGCAAAGGCTCCGGACGCACAGGCTCAGCGGCCATGGCTCACGGGCCCAGCCGCTCCGCGGCATGTGGGATCCTCCCGGACCGGGGCACAAACCCGTGTTCCCTGCATCGGCAGGCGGACTCTCAACCACTGCGCCACCAGGGAAGCCCACAATACCCATTTTTAATTTACTTTGGAAGAATACTTTCTGTCCTGAATGGCACATTCGGATAAGCCATATCCAGTATCAGTTTTAGGTATTTGATCAATGTGTGATATTTAAATTGTAGGCTGTACCCTTTAACAATTTTTTCTGACTGTACAATTTGAAATATGGTGAATTTCTAAAAGTAGTTTGGAAAAAATATGACATCTATTTTTAAAATGTACAACGTGAATGTTGATATATTTCACACAGAAACTATTGAATAGTTAGGGAATAAATGGCATAAACTTTAATCTGAAGACATTAAAAATCAACATTTTCTTTATTAAATGAAACTTCTCGAGTCCCCAGTTTGTGTGTTGTGTGTTAGATATTGTTTATCATTGTAATTGTCTGCCTTCTCACTTTCTGTTATGCAAATACACTGTCTGTGACCAGTCTTGCTCAGTGACCATATACAATGTGCAGCTTCCATCTGGAAATAATCTGTCTTAAACTAACAAAGTGCTGATGTTGTTTTCTAAATGTCTCTTTTATTTGCTTTAAGTCTCCTTAATTAAGGACAATTAACAGTTAAGAATTCTCTCAGAAAATAGACAGTGTCATAACAGTAATCAGATATGTACTTTTCTGATACAGTTCCTGTATCTACAAAGTAAAATCTAGAAATGTTATTTATTTATTAATACTTTAAAATTATTTATTTTTACTTCACACAGATCCCAAATTTCTGGATTTCTTATGAAGGCGAGTAATTTATCCTTGAATTAATTTTACTTTTGTGTCTATTTATATATCCCAGTCATTTAGTCATTCATGTTGGTCAGGTGGCATCTTAGATCGGTTTGTATTGTGTATTACACACGAGGATCTACTTTTACTGTTTGCTCTGCAATCAGATTTATAGGAGATTAAAAAAAATAAAATCTACTTATTCAGTAACTTTAAAAAGCATTAGTAAAACTTTTGTGACATCTTTGCTCCATTTATTAGTCACACTAATGACTGCTTTGCTTCTCAATAATTTTCCATTTGTAACATTTTATACCTGGATACACAAATGTAATGCAATTGAACAAGAAAACAATTCTCTGTCTGGTGGAAATAATGTATTTATCTCATTGAAACAACTGACTTGTTTAAAAATACACAGAAGTTCTAGTTCTGCTCAGATTGTGGTAACCTGTAATTTGTAAGGAATTTCCAGGAAGAATTAAAATCCTCTGGTGTAATGGGATCAGTGGTTGAATCCATTGGTTGTGAGTGATAGATTCCCGTACAGAATCCCTCTCTCATACACACCTCTATTTGGAACCATTTTGGGTTTGAGAGCTTTTTTCAATAATCCAGCTTTTTTGGCTGGATCGCTGGAAAACTGCACTTCAAAGGCTGTATCTTGCAGTGAAAACTTCATGTTGACTTGTGGTTCTATGTCAGTGGAACGTTTTAGCACTTTTTGGCCTGGTTCAAATGTTTCTTGGCGTTTCCTGAGGGGTTTGGCCCATCCCATCTATAGGATCACATTGGATTTGGTATAAACTGTAAAAGCCGTAATTCATCTGCAAGCTAATTTGAGATTTTATTGAGTTTTGGTAATGGACTAACAACATTGGGCAGTTGAGGATTCAGTATTTTTTAAGAATATTTCTAAGGACATATTTACTTTAAAAATAATACAAAAAGAGACGACTTTTCCTTTAGCCTGGCACTTATTCTTCTTGTATCTGATCTTTTCAGCGGTCAATGTCTTATTTTAATTCCTTATTATAATTTTTTCTCCTCAGCAGTTTTTAAAGCTACTGCAGATATACAGCTTTTTCTTCTTTCTTAAAGGGAGATTGCTCTGGCTGTTGGCTGACTTGTGATGTGGGACTTATACAGGTTTTCATTTTTTCCTTTAAAGGTGCTGCTGAAGCTAGTTAATTTTAGTTATAACATCATAGAATGTTGGTGCCTTAGGCGCCCTACAGATAGTTTGGTCCAACCCTCATTTTTTTTTTTTTTTTTTTTTTGTGGTATGCGGGCCTTCCTCTGCTGTGGCCTCTCCCGTTGCAGAGCACAGGCTCCGGACGCGCAGGCTCAGCGGCCATGGCTCACGGGCCCAGCCGCTCTGCGGCATGTGGGATCCTCCCAGACCGGGGCGCGAACCCGGTTCCCCTGCATCGGCAGGCGGACGCGCAACCACTGCGCCACCAGGGAAGCCCCCAACCCTCATTTTAATCATGGGGGACCATGCCCAGTTTCTTAATTGTCACAGGAAGCTATGGCACTGTTAGGCTGGAACTCTTGACCACCACCTTGCAGCAGAGCCAGTCTACAGAAGCCCCCAGGGACTGCTTAAAAATGTGCCCCCATTCCCTGTCTCAGATTTTGTATCTTTAGGTAGTTTTCCTTAATGCTTTTTTTTTTTAACATCTTTATTGGAGTATAATTGCTTTACAATGGTGTGTTAGTTTCTGCTTTACAACAAAGTGAATCAGTTATACATATACATATGTTCCCATATCTCTTCCCTCTTGCGTTCCTTAATGCTTTTTAAATTTAGTTCCCCATACTTCGTATTAATTTGGAAAACCAGCCAAAATTTTTGTTTTGTATTTGGTTGGGATTCCAGAGTATTATGTATTATTCCTTTCTTCTTGTGTTCCAGGCCACAAAGAAACGAATATAGGAAAGAGAATGGGTTCAGAATAACTGCTTAATTACAAATAATGCTGGGTTTTAGAACATATCATGGACCCAAGGCTGAACCTGGCTTCCTTTGCCTCCCCCAAGCTCCTATTGAACTTAGCCACTGGGTCATAGATGGACAAGTGCGGAACTATGTGCCTTTTTTTTTTTTTCTCTTGCTTTACCACCAATGTCTTGACACCACTGTCATTTACACTTTTTCCCCGAAAGATGAGTTATTTTCCCATTATTCTCCTGAATAGAGTCGGAAAAGCAAGGGTAGTGAAGTCATCTTAGGCAATTGATTATTTACAGTTGAGGAAAATAAATGAGAATTAAGCAGCTGGTAATGAGACCTGTACACGTACTCAGAATACTTCACAGTAGTGGGAAATGAATAACTTCTCTACTCTCTCATCACCAGGCCCTTTCTCTTCTTCTGACGTTTTTAAGAAGAGAAAGCTGGGGAAGACATTTACCTCTCTATTTGCCATATTTGTTCAAGCTCTAGACCCCTGCCAGCACCCACCGTTATATTTTAACGGAATATTCAAATAATTTTGTTTGTTTTGCTTTTGTGTTCCTTTGGATCCGAACTAAGTAAAATTTCAGGTAATAGAACTCTCCTGGAATTTTTAGTTGGTTTTTTCATTTTATGTAGGTAGGTTTATACTAGGTTTCACTACTTTATTTTTTTTCAGGATAGTTTTTAATGAGTATCTTGTTTCTTTACCTTCTACACTAGGTCTTTAAGATAGTTACCTATGACACCCCAGAGAACATCTAACAGTTTCCTTCCTAAAAGGGGATTTTTTTCCTTAGGATTTCTTGCCCTGTGAAGCATGTTGCACCTTTGTGCAGATACTTGTTCTTGATTCAGAGGTAAATTAAACGTAATTTAAAATTTGAATATTCTGTATACTCGTGCCTTCTCTCCCAACTGTTATTCTTATGCTTACTAAGCATTTACTTCCTTTTAGTAGGTTCAAGCCCATTTAGATGCAGAAGTGTAAATCTAAGGTTTTATGTTGTAAGATGTTAAAATTTAAGATGTTTCAATACCATTCTTGGAATCAAAATCATGTTTAAGGTGAATTGTTTCTGAAGAAGTGGTGTAGTTGATGTCTCTGGAATCATCACATTGTTTTTTTTAATGGGCATGTCAAGTTTTCTGTTATGGTGGAAACTGGGAGATAACGCACAGGAAATAGCACAGAGAAAGTCATGGTACACAGCAGAAGGTGCCTAGGCAGTAGAGTGCTGTAGAGACCATGGGCTCCGGAGCTGTGTACCTGGGTGGAAACTCAGTTCCAGCACCAACTTTTGTAATCTCTCTTTTTCAGTTTGCTCATCTGCACAATGAGCATACTGACTAATGGTATCTGCCTCAAAAGTTCTTCTAAGGAATTAAATGAATTAATACATGTAAAGCATTTTAGGACAGTGTCTAAAATATCATACGTGCTCTATAAATGTTAGCTCTTAAACAGTCTTCCCATTCCTAATTGGGTTAATGGATCAAGGTTCATCTGTATTTTCAAGTGTTTTTCTCAGTACACTATTATTTAGGAAAACTGGACTTTTCTGAGGTGTTCCTGGCTTGTTTTTTTTTTTTTTTTTTTTTTTTCCGGTACACGGGCCTCTCACTGCTGCGGCCTCTCCCGTTGCGGAGCACAGGCTCCGGACGCGCAGGCCCAGCGGCCATGGCTCACGGGCCCTGCCGCTCCGCGGCATGTGGGATCTTCCCGGACCGGGACATGAACCCGTGTTCCCCGCATCGGCAGGCGGACTCCCAACCACTGCGCCACCAGGGAAGCCCAGGCTTGTATTTTTAAAAGTGAACTGTGCATCAAAAGATTATGAGCCTTAATTTTATATAATTTAATATTAATAATTAACCTGGGCTTTTTGGTTGTGTGAAATTATTTGATGATGTCAGGCAATATATTTCCCACTGTCAAACTATATATGTGTATTGTCTTCATCGTTGGCATTGATTTTGGCACTAAAATTGTCCTATATTCACAGTTGCTCACATTAGAAGGGAAATATTGAGAAAGCAGTTCTCCAATTATTGACAGATCTCAACAGGCATAAAATAGTTGGGTATTTTAGAGGAATGTAGGATAATCTGATACTTGGGGCCATAATACCCTAAGCAGAACATTTCATAATGTAATGTATATGTGTTTGGGGGGGTATTAAGTGGGTATGCCAATTTCAGGAATATTGAAGGAGAAGTTTGGGGGGAACTTGAAGGTTTTACTTTAGTTTTTATGATAATTAACTTGACTATATAAATACTAGGGAAATAATTAGAATCACAGATTATGTTGAATGCCTAAAGAAATATGTTTGACAACTTTTAATTTTTCTTTCCTCCCACACACCACTTCCTAGTTTGTTTCTGGCACACCAGATGTGTCTCAACACAGTGGCTGATCCGGGTAGAGTTGTATGAACACCCGTGATTGTGGCAAAACAAATTTTCTCATTTTGGTTACATTAATGAAACGATATGTAGGAGGAGCACTATTTTGCAGATATTGTTATACAGATATAAGGGGTAGCCTGCCCTTTCTCCAAACCTCTGCATCAATGTTCTTTTTTGTTAAGCTGATATTAAAGTTTGTGTCCACGTGGTGAATGTACACAAAAGCTGATTGTAATCTTGTTTTTCATAGTTAGACACCAAAGGGCTACTTTGAGGCACAGGAATGAAGAGGGATGATTGGTGGGGAAAATTGGAAAAAAAAATAGTCACAGGGAAAGGTTTCTAAATAATATTCCTTTTTCTATTTTCAAGCTTATTTGAATAGGCCAATTAACTTGATGTTTTTTAGCTTAAAATTAGGTTTAATTCTTGATCTCCATGGAGAAAATACTTTCCGTAGGCATTTTAATTTTGTCTTTCATTTATTTACTGTACTAATTTTCTTATTATTCTTAGCCTTTTCTCAATTTAAATGCCAGAGTAAGTATTACACCCCAGAAATTGTAATTTCTTTCAAAGGAAGTAATTTTGTTTTTACCTTTGGCCGCATTTATGATTCTTCTGTATATCCCTAATTTTGAAAGTCTAATAATTTATTTAATAATTTTTTCCTCTCAATTTTTAATTATAAACAATATTACAACTAGAAAGAAACTGTGCCTTAACATACTAACTTGTACAATTTGTCTGTTTCCTTTCAGCTTCAGATCATATTCAGTTTCAATTTATATTGCCCTTTACATATATTATACTCTTTAATGAGTGATTTTTAAAGAGCAGTTGTTTGATCATCTAGTTTACTTAATCATTCCTCTGATATTAAAGATTTAGACTTACAATGTTTGCTACTATAAATTATATCACCACAAAAATCTATTTGAAAATGCCTTTCCTCCCTCCCTCCCTTCCTTCCTTCCTTTTTGGAGTTATTTACTCATTTTAAACTTTCTGGTCTGATATTATTAGGTTAAAGCTTTTGAATTTTTTATGGATCAAAGAATGTGATTTTTAAAACATGGCTTTTGAAGTGATTTGTTAAATTGCTTTCTAATATAAATTGCCAACAATAATGTATGGGTTTATCAGTTTTACTTTCCCAAGAACCTGAACGGTGTTGGATATTGTTTCTTAGAATTTTTGTATTTATTAGTTAAATGAAAAATAGCACTTCAGTGTTTTTTAATTTGCATTGCTTTGATAAATAAAATGTTTGAATGTTTTTTGTTTTTTTTTGCGGTACGCGGGCCTCTCACCGTTGTGGCCTCTCCCGTTGCGGAGCACAGGCTCCGGACGCGCAGGCTCAGCGGCCATGGCTCACGGGCCCAGCCGCCCCGCGGCATGTGGGATCTTCCCGGACCGGGGCACGAACCCGTGTCCGCTGCATCGGCAGGTGGACTCTCAACCACTGCGCCACCAGGGAAGCCGTGAATGTTCTTTTTTTTAATGCGTGCTTAATAATTTGATTTCCCCTTGTACGTGTCCATGTTATCGACTTGTATTTCTTCTGGATTTTATGTTTTCTGTCACATTGGTAACCGCAACCCCCCCCCAATAACATAGAAGACCTTTTATCCCTTATACTCGTTAAACATATTTCTGCAATACACTGTTTTCCTTTTACCATGACTACTACTTTATTAGTATTAAAGATTAAACCACTACACAAAATTTACATCTTTTTGTTTCTTTTATTCACTCAAAGTTTAGAGAGCTGTCATTCTTTCAGAAATACTCAATTTTATTTCATGCTAATATTTTATCAACTAAATTATATATTATATATATATAGAGAGAGAGAATGAGAACAGATTAGTATTATAATTATATTGTATGGTGTAAATTTTGAGTCATTTTCTCCTCAAATTACCAACCATTTATCTCAATATTATTTATTAAATAGCTTTCTTCCCCTACCCCCATTGTTTTGACCTTCCTTTTCTGTCATATTATTGCATTCTTACATATAGATTTCTTCCTGGACTTTCTATTCATATTCATTGAACTATTTCAAATTAGATATCAAAACCACATTATTTAAATTATTGTTTTGCAATGTGTTTTAAAATCTAATAGATTCAGCTGTTCTCAAAAATCATTGAGCTTCTCCTGTGTTTCAGAAAAAGTGTGGACATAAGAAATTAAAATTACTCAGTTTCTCCACTCCTGATAATCAAATTCCTTCCAGGAAAACAGACATGTAAAAAGGTATTTGTACTATAATGTGATCAAAACCATGAAAGAGAGGTGAATACAGAATTGTGGTAGCACAGAGAATAGTATATTTTCATATGTTTATATTTTCTAGTTCTAGAGACAGTTCTATTTTAATTATAATTGCTACTTTATTATGTCTACAAAATAACTTTAAAAAAAAATTTTGTAATCTTCTCAGGATTAATGTCTGTGTTATTTATTTCCCAATTAAGATAGTTTTCTTTTTTTTTTTTTTTTTTTTTTTTTGTGGTATGCGGGCCTCCCTCTGTTATGGCCTCTCCCGTTGCGGAGCACAGGCTCCGGACGCGCAGGCCCAGCGGCCATGGCTCACGGGCCCAGCCGCTCCGTGGCATGTGGGATCCTCCCAGACCGGGGCGCGAACCCGGTTCCCCTGCATCGGCAGGCGGGCGCGCAACCCCTGCGCCACCAGGGAAGCCCCAAGATAGTTTTCTTTAATGTGAAATTCTTGTTAGAAAAATTTTAAGTTAAACATGTACATGTTATGAATATTGTCTGTGACAGTCTCTAGGTAATTCTGTATTTGATTTATTTCTTTTAAAAAAAGCCTTTATTTTGGATTTAGCACTCTCACTGAAAATTGGAGCACATGCTTCATCTTTCTTTTTTTTATTGGGAAGCCCTCACACATTCACTGATAATACTCCTGGGACTTGAAAGGGTTTAGCATATACATAAGACACAAGCATAGAAGTGTCATTGATGTTTACTAATAATTAATTTTTGAAACCAACAGTAGGCCAATGAGAAATTCTTATGCCAAGAAAACCATATTCTTATGAAAACCCGATTGAAATTGTGGGAAACAATCTGTATTCTATTGCCATGGAAACTTCAGATTTCTCATCTTTGGCATGTGAATTATAGTTTCTATCATTGCAGCTGTTAATTGGTGACAAGGAGGGGATAAAAGGTGTTAAGGAGTTTTGGAAAATAAACACACATCAAATGGTAATCATTTCTGGAATTCTGTTTATATCAGTTGTTTAAATCCTACTTTTCAGATGCAGAGTAAAGTTTATTTCATTATTTCAGTTTGCTAATCTGTGCTTTATTTAAAAATAGTTTGTATTTGCAAATTAGGTTAGGAGTAAGCAGGACCTCAGTGACGTAAATAAACAAATCCCAGTAGAAGCCTGTCGTAGGACTTTCTCTGTATGTAATTCTTTTTATATGCAAGGACACTTCTCTTGGCCAGAATCCCATTATAAAAAAGAAAAGAAAGGTGGGCATGTGGGGGGCTGAATATTCCCAGAGAGACTCCTCGAATATCAGCCTTTCAATTCCTTGATTATTCTTGTGGCTGTGGGAGCTGAAAGAATAATGAGAAGTTCATTTCCTATATGAATCGTTTAAAACAATATAGGTATACACAGGGCCATTGACTTGACTAAATCGATGGCCTTTAAATAGTTCTCTTTTGGGGGAGCACAGTTTGCGGGGGGAGCATGGTGAAATTGTTTTCGTGGTTCAAATTCTGTGACTTCAGAGTAAGTTCACGTGCAGGGATTAGAGTGGCAGGCATTTGGTAATAAATTTAAGTCCAGGTGTTTATTTTATTTAATATATGCACTGCCTCGTTCAAAAAAAAATCATTTAAGACATCTTATAAGAACATACTCAACTTAATAATGAGCAAAAGTATAGAGAAGAAAAGACTCATCAGGAAAACATAAATAAGTAGGAAGTCCTAATTACAAAATAGAAAATAAGTATTTTTAAAATTTATTACATGTCATGTCTCTTACCACACACATACATTTATTTATTACAGTTATTTGTTTTATGTATATTAAATCTTTATGTTTGTGTTATTTTTAAAAAAAAACAAATTGCATTCATGAGCCTTGGGAGAAACTCTACTATGTGAATCTCTAATTTCTAAAAGATATTCCTATACAGACCTTTATAAAGTGTGTACCAAGTGATGTACTTAGTAGTAAAGTTAAATGATTCCATTTAAAAGAACTGGTTTACCTGTGGGTGATTTCAGATCAATCTATTAGGTACCTAATTTAAGAGTAGAGGCATAAGAAATGTTTGGGAGAGAAGAGCAGACATGATAAACATGATGTAGAAAAGTTACTGAATCTTCTATTGACAGATAACTTCAAATGTTTCTTATCAGTTACCCAGATCACAACCTTTCACTTTTTCTGTCTCAATATCTAGCTCCCTCTTCTACCGAAACATTAGCTGCAGCACACAAAACAAAAATAACTCCCCCAATCTGAAACCATTTTTAACTTGTGGGTTGGGCTTAGTCACTTGTATCCAAAGTGTTCTGATGCCCATTCTAAACTGCAACAGTCATCATTGGTAGCATAGCATATAGGAAGAAAATTTAACCAAAAGAAAGTTGATCTAGCTGTCAGTGAGAAGGGAAAGAAAGCTGAATAATAAATTAAACTAGCATGAGGAAGTGAAAAACAATGAGAGACTGGAAGATACCATATAAATTATGTGGCATGTAAATCCTGAGTAAGAGTCTTGAAATGATATTTATTGAGTCAGAAAAGGACCCCTGCCTTACTCAGATGTGCGTTTTCTGCATTTTTAAAAATAAATTTATTTATTTGTTTTATTTTTGGCTGCGTTGGGTCTTTGTTGCTGCGCACAGGTTCTCTCTGGTTGCAGTGAGCGGGGCCCACTCCTCGTGGCTGTACGCGGGCCTCTCACTGCAATAGCCTCTCCTGCTGCGGAGCACAGGCTCTAGGCACGCCGGCCTCAGTAGCTGTGTTTCGCGGGCTCCAGAGCGCAGGCTCAGCAGCTGTGGCGCAGGGGCTTAGCTGCTCCACTGCATGCGGGATCCTCCCGGACGAGGGCTCAAACCTGTGTCCCCTGCACTGGCAGGCGGACTCTTAGCCACTGTGCCACCAGGGAACCCTGCATTTGGTTTTTATTACATACCACTTAATTGCCTATTGGTTAAGTTCTAATCCACTGTATAAAGAAAAGTAACTGTCAACATACCTTATTTAGCAGCTTTCCCTTTCCTTAAATCTTATTTTCTTTATTATGTCATTATTGCTGAGCTCTTTTAGTTCTTTTGGTCTGTTACCACCCCAATACTATTGTAGGCATGGATATTTTAATGGAAAGGGCTAGTAATTTTTCTGGTTTTGTGACCTTTTACATTCTGATTGAACAAAACTTTATTGATCAGCTACTTATGTAACAGCACAATGCTAGGAGCTTTTTCATATCTTATCATACATTACTTCCCATAATACCTCCATAAGGTAAGTACTTTATGGGCAGCATTTAATATGGGAGACTGCTAATTTTGGAGAGAGATTAGCTCAAGGTCACATTACTAATAAGTGCTAAATTTTGGCTCAAACCTAAGTCTTTCACCTTGAAATACCATAGCCATGTCTCTTGCTAAGCACTTATGACTTTTACTTAAGGTACACTTTGCTCTCTGTTTATTCATTGTGTTTGTGTTAAATGTAATCACTTAAGTAAGCTGAATCTAAGGCTGCTATTATTCTCTGGGTCAGATTGTGGAACTGAAACATTGAGATGCAGATCTGATTGTTGTTGACTGTACAGCAATCAGAAGAGTGGGATCAAATTTCCCTTGGTTGAAATCAGAGGGGTTGGAGCTTAAGGAAAAAGAGTATGTAATTTTTTGACATTGATGTTAGTGCTCGGTTTGACTATTAAGGGCCACTAGTACAAACAATATATACCATAAACTTTTTATCTGATATAATGAGGAAACTGAGACACATAATAGGAATTTTTTCATATCTAGTTGTGTTCATCAGAAATTTATTGAGCCCCTAGTATAATGCAGATAGTCTGCTGCATTCAGTGATACAACCTTAAATAACAGTTAGATCTGACTCTCAGGGAACTTACAGTCTAGTGGAGAATCTTTGAATTTATAGTAAGATTGCTAGATTAAAAAAATTCAAATTCAGTAAATTGCTTACTAGAATCATCAGCTTTGGGAATTTATCACTTATCTAATAAAGAATGTAAGTTTCAGCTAAGAGAGTTTCTTATTTTAGACAATGTAAGGTAAATCAGCTTGTACCATGATTTTAAGCCTTTTGCAGAAATGTCACATTTTAGCTTTGGAACTAAAGGATGTTGAAAAGAGTTCTTTATCATGTAATTGAGTCACTTACCAGGCCTATTTTAAACCAGTGGCTTCCTTTTCTTTCTTTGCACCCTGTGACACACAGACTCCCAGAATCAGGGAAGTATTGTTTTTGTTTTTAGGGAGTTGCTACATTATGTGGAACCAAAACTAAGTTAATATGAGTAACGTTCAGCTCATGGTAGTGAATTATATTGAAATTTTCTTCTTTGCCCTTCTAAATTTGGGCATGAAGTAGTTTCTCATGTTATAAATTGACAATTTTTCTTTATTTGTAATGAAATAATCCTTTTTTATTTATAGCCAAGTTCATCATTTTAACACTTAATCCCCCATGACAGTCTGGAGGAGAGGAAACTTGGCAACCATTCATTATTATCTGTTTTTACCATCAGAAGGTATTTATTTGTGACGAGTGTGGCAATGACATCAAGGATAGGAATGAAATACTCCCTGACATTTTTATACAGGGTGGCCTTTCCTTTGGAGTCGTGAAGGTAAATATGACCATAATTACTTAAAATGCATGCAGGGTCCCCTGGAAACGCAGTAGTGTGTAATTATAGCTGTGGAAGGAGAATGTCTAATGATGAAAGGAGAAAACGTCAGTCTTGGATTAGTGATTTGGGAATCCCATCAGTGACCATCTACTCAACAGCATTTCATCTACCTTCTAAAGCAGCTTACAAAGCTCTTGTTAGGCTGTGCTTCCACGTCTTCATGCTTGTGTAAAAATCCACTCACTGGAGTAGCCCACTAAGTCACAGTCCCAACATTTTTAGTCTAAGAGCTTTAAAAAAAATTAGAATTTCAGACCCTGATACAATATCTTACATGTAAATATAGCATTAAGTGAGTCTCTGATGTTTTGAGCCTGACAGCATGGTGGTGTATTGAGGGAAGTCCAATATCAGGTCATCTGAAATGATTTGACATTTGCCCTTGCTTGTGAGAATAATGAACTTCTATGAAAGTGCTGATATTCTCTTGATTTTTTTCTGATTTGGTCATAGTATTCTATGGCTGTTGTTTGACTTGGTCCTTATGACAAAGTTATGTATGTGTTAACTGGTGTCTCCTAAATTGGTGATGAACAGGAAGAAAGCTGTAATCTGGAGAGAACTGGGGAGACTTGGTATTCTAAATCTGTACCTGGAAAGAATAACTTCTGTGGTCATGAATTTAGCAAACACTTCTGAGTGCTGGTTATTATGTGCTAAGCTCTGGGGATGAAAAATGTGCAGTGAAGACCTGGCCCCTGTAATGGTAGACATTGCAGTCTAGCTGGAAAAATATAAATAATGTTTAAAGTAATACATAGCATAGATTTGTTAATGTAAATTATGGCCATTGTGATTTTTTTCTACTATGTTGAGTACAGTATTGTGTAAGTATATAATGGGGAAGGAGTGAGAAAAGTGAGGAGAGCTCACTGACCTGAGGACGAGGAGGAGACTTGGAAGAGTTTAAGGAACTATGGAGCGAAGGGGAAGAGTGGGTGTTTGAGGGACAAAATTCCCTTGGGAGAGAATTCCTTAGTTACTAAAGGATCAAGCTGTTCACTGGGATCAGTGGTTCATTGACTGTTTTTCTCTGGGCAGAGGTTTATAACAGTTAGATTGCCCCTGTCTTTTAATACTCTGTGTTTTGCGTGTTTCTATCTAGCTCCCAAGTCTGACTTCATCTTAATTTGATGAGTAAGATGATGATGAATAGGATGATAAGTAATACCACTGTGGAGATTTAAATTAGAAGAAAAAAACCTTCTTTATTATTGTACGATTCAGATCTAGAGTGTTCTGTTTCTTCCATCAAAATTTATGATTACTTCTTTGAACGATATTATTAAATTTTATTATGATAAAGTTAATTATTAAAGTTCATTATTTACCCCGTCAATGGTAAGAAATCATAATTTTGTGGTTAAGAGCTCAGGCTTTAGAGCCAGAAGATAAGGATGTGAATCCTGGTTGCATCATTCACTGCCCTTTTCACATTGAGCATGTTATTTAGCCTCTCTGCACCGTTGTTACCTCATCTGCATAATGGGATAATAATTGTGCTAGCCTCCTAGGATGGATAAAATAATACAGTCAAGTTTCTTGCTGAGCTGTCTTCTTTTGATTATTTCATAAGACATAGGAGGCGTCTTTTCTGTGTCCCTCCTTTGGAACACTGAAACATTTAGAGAGGGGCAGGTTCTCAAAATCAGGTTTCAGACTGTCGTATTCAACGCGCAGTCCATCTTGTACCACTGAAGACCAAACTACAGTTTCACATAAACCTTTTCCTAATCCAAGGTAGTTGTTCACTTATTAATGCAAATGCCTTGCGCCTTGGATGTGTGAGCCCTAAAAATACACTTCCAGGGATAAAAATAGATCTCTTCAGAGTTTTGAGATGCTGCTTAATCAGAACCAGCTGCAAGCTGTCTAGAAAATGCAAGTTATATGAGCCAGATGCCTTTTGCCCTCTTTGCTTTAGACAGCATATAATTTGGATAACTACAGCAACAGTAATACATTTTGCCAGTCACAGTGTTTGATAAACATATTTGTTGAGAACAGCCACTTCCAATTAGAGACCCAGTAAAATGTTAATTTATTTTAATAATTTTTCCCTCTAGGGTGAGACAAAGAATACTTTTAACAGGCTACAGAAATATCTGTTCACCGGAGTTATTGTATGCCAGTGGTTAACTTTTAGTTTTGGCGTTTAAATAATGATGAGGAGTATTCATGACCTACCCCACCTACTTTCCTTATTAAAATCTAGTTGCTGATCGAGAGACCATGATTTTCCATATTTTATAATTATGTTTGCTTTAACTGTAGAAAGATAGTTTGATTAGTTTTCAACTTTCTTCTACACATATCTAATTACTATAAACTCTGATAATAATTATTGAATTATTGCTTGTCCACAGACCATTATTAATGTGGTATTTCTGGGGATTTTACTTTTATTACCATGTTCTTTGAGAAGGAATTTTATTTATTAGCTGGATGTAACCATGCCTGATTTTCATCTACTGAAGATGATTGCAAACATAGTCATTGATATTAGCTTTTTAGTTTCATCCAGCTCTCAATCAGCTCAGATAAAACAGCACAGTTAAGTGTTTGGGGCTGTTCACACTCTTAAGACCTAAGCTTGGATTCAGCCTGCTTTTAAGACTTGTGAAGCTAGCAGTTCTATTTTCACTGGTGACACCACTTCTTGGAAAAGCATTTTGAAGCCCTCCTCTCCCATTACATGTGATGAAGTATTCTCTACTTTATTTCTTGAGACATCTACCAGGCAGCAAATAATAGACTGTTAAGTACCTCTGAAAGGTCTCTGTGTCATAAATTTTCCATAGTTCCAAGCCTACCAGCATTGTCATTTAGCAGTCTCACAGCAGTGGGTTTTTTTTTGCCTTCTTACCCAGTTTAAAGAAGAGAGAATATTTCATGTATGGGATTAGTGGTGTTAGAACATAAACTTCGCTATAATAATAGCTACAGGTTTATTTACTCTTCCTGTAGTTTCTGGAACTCTGCTAATCACTTTATACATTACCTCACAACAATATAACGTTACAGGGTGCATATTTTTATCCTGTTTTACAGATAAGGAAGCAGTGGCTCTGGAGTATAATTATTCAACATCATACAGAAAGTGTCAGAGTCAGGATTTGAAGCTACTGTTGTTTCAATGGTCTGTCTGACTCATGCTCTTTAATTCCACCCATTTAGCTATGAAAAGTGGCATTTGACTTAGCCAGACCTGTTTTTTCTCAGAGATAAACACATGCCTTTGCCCATCCTTGTATCACGGTGATGCTTCTTGGAATTTATTTTAAGCCCCGATTAATATGTGAAAGGGTCTAATCTCTCTCACTCCACCTCATTAGATACACTATAACTGATGCACTTTAAAAGTCATACCAATGAGGAAAATCTCATTTTGGTGCTTTTCCAATATGTACATAAGGATTATACTGATATGTAGTACTTGGAGAAACTTGTAAACACTTGTGTGACATGAAACAGCATAGGAGGTGAGTGTTTGTGAAATTTACCAAAGCTAAATCCTACTTTTATGACTTTATCTAACAAAGTAATAAGATAAAGAAATTCAGTAATGAATGCAGCAGGTCGTACCTATACACCGTGTCACATGCAGCAGGAAATAAAGCAAAACATTATTTTTAAAAACATCTTAGTTGTGGCTCTGTCCACGCAAAGCAAACTGATGGGTCATGGAAAAGATTTTATTATTCCTGACTGTTTGGGGAGATTATATTGTTGTGATTATTTACATATGGAACTTCTTGAAAGATAATATGCTACTTCTTGAAAGATAATACAAAATAGTAGAAAAGCTTGTACTTAAGTCACTATGGTTTAATAATGGGCATATGCTGTTTCTTAGTGACTAGTTGATGTTATTTGTTTTTGCCTGGAAATGAAAGGGAGAAATGGATCAAAAATATTATTTTCTAATAAAATAATTATTTCTATTCTATTTATTATACAAAATTATATTTAAATAATTACTTAGCCCCTTTTTTCATATCTCACACAGTTGTAGTCAATTAAGATACGGATTTAAATATGAAATCTGATACTTGTTTGGCCCAATTGAAAAAGCTTTTTAACATCATTAGATGAGAGACATTATAAATGGCCAGGAGAAAGTCTCAGCTCTTTCTTTACGTGGAGAGGTGTAGCTTGGAATGACACAACAAGGCTGATTGAGTCAACATATATCAGTTTTCTGTTAATGTGTGCGGTGCTGTCGTTGGTGCAGTGGAAGGAAAAGGATAATCATTCACTGCCAAATGCATCCACATTTATGCTAACGTGTGTGGATTGTTCCTTTTTCACTATAAGAAGGTTTAGTAGCTTAAGAATTAGTACGCTTTGTTTAAATGATTTAATAAGGAAGTACTGAGCATCTAATGAAGTGACTGTGTCCTTGTCCTCAAAGAGCTTTTGGCATTTGGCAACAAAAGGAAGCTTTGTTTCTATGTGACTTAAAATATGGTCCCAGAATATTGTGACTTTTGGAGGTTAGTGACTCCAAAGAAAATAAGGTAGATGAAGGGAAACCTTTTATTTTCTTCATCGTATGGGAGACTTGTTGCCTTTGTCTTCCTGAAGAAAAGACAAGTATTGGCCTGAAAATGTATGTTACATACCCTTGGGCTCCATTGGTGTATTCCAAGCTGTTATTGTCAATCATATACATACACATTTAGGCAATTTCAGAAACACTTCCTGTTCTTTGAAAAGAGAGGTGTCACTCATCTTGGTACATCAGATTAATATATAAAGTGGCTTTCCAGAGTTGTGTCATTTCTTCACCATGACTTCTTTTGTTCTGCACTTCTTCCAAAGGCCTATTCCCCCTTTCTTTTTTCATTAGATGACCATAATTCTATTTCTAGGTGTGTAGCAGTATGAGATGTATGAGTGAGTGTGTGTGTGTGTATGTGTGTAGAGGGAGAGAAAAAGAGAAGAGGAGAAAGAAAGAAGATTGAATGATTGAATGGTTGGTTGGTTGTATGTGAATGGGGCTTTTTCCTGAAAACTTTACAGCTGTGGTTGGCATATTGAAAAGGTTACCCAAATCTCATTACTTTTCATGGATTTCAGTTAAATCTCTTGTTTTTTTAAAGATAAGCAGCAATATTATATGCACATATAATCTGCCATTCCAATATTTATAAATCTTAGTGTTGTGTTGGTAAGATTTTTCTGTTGTGTTGGTAAGATTGTCAGAATTTCATCCTAATGTTAGTGAAGGGCATATGTACATCTGGCTTTACTGAAAATGACTTTGCTAAATGTTTAATAGCATACTGACTCTAGGTTAAAGACAGGGAGTCTTTATTATATTATTGAACTATTCTGGCTTACTAGTGTATGGACATGTAACCAGATGACTACATATTTTTTTTGAGGAGGTGGTTCTGTTTTAATTGCTCTTGACCTATTGATGTCATAAGTTTATTAGTAGATTTCCCAATAGTAAATCATTCAGGGGTTACTGAAATAAATTCAACTGGATGTGTTTTATTATTATTATAATATGCTGCTGGGTTTGATGTGTAATTTCATCTACCTCTTTGCCTCTGTGTTCATAAATAATACTGACCTGTAGTCTTCTGTTTTCTCAGCTTTTTTTCAGGTTTTAGTGTAAGGGTTATTACTAGGCCCATCACTTCTGATTGTACAGCTTGCACACTGTCACCTACTGTATCGTAATTTGTACAGCTATGACAGTTTTCCTGATGAAGGCAGTAAAGCATCTTGAGGAAGGGACTTTTTCTAACATAGACTTACCATAGCAGCTTGCAGAAGAGTGAGGGTTACTTTAACATCCTAAAATAGATTTTTAAAAAATATCTCCATATTTCTCTATTCATTCAGTGTTTAAAAGAACTAACATAAAATCATTGTGGTCTGGAAACTTTATTTGGCAATAGTTCCTTACTTCAGTTTCTTCAAAACTTTTGGTCTGTTTAGGTATATGTTCTACTCTTCTGGGAGAATCTTTTAAGTTCATTGAAATTAAAATTTTTTTTTTTTACCAACCAAGTATACATAGCACTCTTTAAAATTTTTTTTAATCTCTTCTGTGTTAGTGATTTTATCTATTTCTAATTTTCTTATTTTACTTTTTGGTCTTTTTCTTGAGTATGGAGGTTTGCCTTTTCTTTTCTTCTTTCACTCTCCAAATACCTTTGGCTTTTTTACTAGAATATACATGTTTTACTATTTTAAAAAATTAATATTTTTTTTATCTTTGGTAATTCTTCCTGCTTTTTTTAGATACAGTTTAATCTATTTTTTAAAAAAGAAAACTATTTGCATATCTGCATTGACTATTTAGTTAATTTATTTTTATTCTTTATTTGCAAATGACCATTCCAGGTACTTTTTAGGCTTTCTAATTTACTGTAACTGAAGAATTTAATTGTTAACATAGGGCCTCTCCGCTGCTGGATTAGCACATGTATGTTACCTGTGTTAGAATTCTTTGGAAGAATTTAGCTTGAAAAATTGACAGTGGATTTAATCTTAAAAGTCTGCATCAGGATTACACTGACAAACAATGTTTAGTGTTTTAAAATGATATTTTGTTCTCTCTGTAATTTTAAAAGCAGTACAGATTATCCATAGAAATTTGCAATATATAGAGAAACATACTTTATTAGTTGTCATGGCTGTGTAACAAATTGCCCTTAAATTTAGTAACTTAAAACAACAAACATTTATTTTTGTACACAGCTCCTGAAAGTTAGGAATCTGGCAGTGGCTTTGCTGGGCTCTTCTGCCTCTGTGTCTCATTAAGTTGCATTCAGGCTGTTGGCTGCGGCTGTTGTAATCTGAAGGCTTGAGCAGGGCTGGAGGACCCATTTCCAATACAGTCCACTCATAGCTATTGGTTGGAAGCCTCAGTTCCTCACTGGCTGTTGGCAGAAGGTCTCAGATTCTTGCCATGTAGCCCTCTTCAGGGGCTGCTTGCTTCCTCCAGAGTGAGTGATCCAAGAGAGAGTGAGGTAGAATGTGTGGCAGAGAGTGTCTTTCATGAACTACCCTCAGAAGTGACATATTATCCCTTGTCCTGTATTCTATTGATCCCACTTACCAACGTTGACACAATGTAGGAGGTTATGATTCATAAGAATGAATGCCAGAAAGTGGGGATCACTGATTCACCTTGAAGGCTGGTTACCACACATACCTAAGGATATTAAATTACCTTATGGAACTCTTTAGAGAAACTACCATTCATAGATGGTGGTGTAGGAAAATCCTGAACTCATCTGCTCCCATGGACACAACACATCTACAGCTGCATATGAAATAATTCTCTTTGAAAACTGGATGAACAGAGTCTCCACAACAAAGGATAAAAGGACAGCATCGAGACAGGTAAAAGAAACAGATAGAACTTGCCAGGGGAAAACCACACCCCATCTACAGTAATCCACATCAGGAAGGATCATGAAGGCATGGTTATTTTCCATGCAGATTGAGGAATTCAAGCTCCACATCATGCACCCCAGTTCTTAGATCCTGCACAGGAGAGATGAGCCCCCAAAATATCTGGCTTTGAAAACCAACAGGGAATATATCCAGGAAAACTACAGAACTACAGGGAACAGAAAATCTGCTCTTAAAGGGCTCAAGTGCAGGCTTATTCAACATGAAAACCAGCACAAGAACATCAGATTGAAAAGTGCATGGGCCTTAGGTGAAGAGGACTCACTAATCTTGAAGTGTCTGTTGGAGATACTGGAGCCAGTTCGGATGAGGTCTGAGACACTGGTGGGAGCCATTTTTGTGATCTCAGGCTATCCTGCTAATACCAGCAGTGGTGGGCATCATTTTGGAATTCTCTGTCTAACCTGTTAATGCCAGTAGGCACACCCCACTAAGAGCCGTGCCCACCCCTGTGCCTTGGCAGGGCCTGCAAGGCCTTAAGCCCACCCACCAGCACCTGGCAGCAGCAGCTGCAGACCCACCCCACAGCCGTTCTGCGGGCAAGCCCCATGCATCAACACCCAGCAGTCGCCATGGCTGGACCCTGCAACTATTTCTGGGGGCCAGCTTCACCCACCAGTGCTTGGCAGCAGACATGCCTCACCACAACAGGAGGGCTCACATAGTCCACATAGAAGACACCCCTTGAATGCCTGGCTCTGGTGGCCAAGCGAGATTGAGCTTTTAAGCTCCATAGGACATCTCCTACATAAATCGCTCCTTCAATACTGGGACGGGTAGCTGATTTACCTAATATATAGACACAAACACAGAGAATTAGGCAAAATGAAGAGGTAGAGTAATATGTTCCAGTCAAAAGAATAAGGCAAAGGATATTATATGTGAACCTCACAGTAACCACAAGGAAAACACTTCTAATAAATGCACAAAAGAAAATGAGAAAGGAATCTAAACATAACACTAAAGAAAATCACCAAAATGCAAAGGAAGAGAGAAAGAGAAAAAGAAAGGAACAGAGAGGAACCACAAAATAGCCAGAAAACAATGAACAAAATGGCAGTTAAGTACATACCTATCAATAATTAATTTAAATGTAAATGGTCAAAATTCACCAATCAAAAGAGATAAAGTAGCTGAAGGTATAAAAAAACAAGAGCCAACAAACAAAAGCCAGATGGCTTCACTGGCAAATTCTACAAAACATTAAAAAAAGATTTATTATCTGTTTTTCTCAACCTCTTCCAAAAATTTGAAGAGGAAGGAAATCTTCCAAATGCATTTTACAAAGCCAGCATTACCCTGATACCAAAATCAGAGAAGAACACTGCAAAAAAAGAAAATTACAGGCCATTACCCCTGAGGAGAATAGATGCAAAAATCCTCAACAAGATATTAACAAACCAAATCTAACAATATATAAAAGGATTGTACACCATTATCAAGTGGGATTTATTCAAATGATGCAAAGATGGTTCAACATCTGCAAATCAATTAATGTGATACATCACATTAAGAGAATGAAGGATAAAAATCATATGGTCATCTCAATAGATGCAGAAAAAGTATTTGGCAAAATTCAACATCAATTTATGATAAAAACTCAAAGTTGGTATGGAGAGAACATACCTCAACATAACAAAGGCTATATATGACAAACTCATAGCTAACATCATACTCAGTGATGAAGAGCTGAAAGCTTTTCCTCCAAGATCAGGAACGAGACAGGATGCCTACCCTCGCTGCTTTTATCCAACATAGTATTAAAAGTTCTAGCCACAGCAATTAGATTAAGGAAAATAAATAAAAGACATCTAAATCAGAAATGAAGAAGTAAAACAGTCATTATTTGCAAATGACATGACACTGTATATGGAAAACTCTAAAGACGCCACCAAAAAACTATTAGGACTAATAAATGAATTTAACAAAGTTGCAGGGTACAAAATCAGTATACAGAAATCTGTTGCATTTCTATACACTCATAATGAAGCATCAGAAAGATAAATTAAGAAAACAACCCCATTTGTAATTGCATCAAAAAAGAAGAAAATACCTAGGAATAAATTTAACCAAGGAGGTGAAAGACCTTTACACTGAAAACTCTGGCACTGGTGAAAAAAATTGAAGAAGACACCAGAAAGTGGAACAATATTTCAAACTCATGAATTGGAATATTAATGTTGTTAAAAGATCCATTCTAGGGATTTCCCTGGTGGTCCAACGGTTAGGACTCTGTGCTTCTGATGTAGTGGGACCGGGTTCAATCCCTGGTCAGGGAACTAAGATCCCACATGCCATGTGGCACAGCCAAAAATATTTTTTAAATAAAATTTAAAAATTGCTGTTAAAAAAAAATAATTAAAAAAGGGCTTCCCTGGTGGCGCAGTGGTTGAGAGTCCGGCTGCCAATGCAGGGGACATGGGTTCGTGCCCCGGTCTGGGAAGATTCCACATGCCGCGGAGTGGCTGGGCCCGTGAGCCATGGCCGCTGAGCCTGTGCGTCCAGAGCCTGTGCTCCGCAACGGGAGAGGCCACAACAGTGAGAGGCCCGCGTACCGCAAAGAAAAAAAAAAAGATCCATTCTAACCCAAAGCCATCTACAGATTCAATGCAAGCCCTATCAAAATGCCAATGGCATATTTCACAGAACTAGAACAAATAATTGTAAAATTTGTATGGAATCACAAAAGACCCCAAATAGCCAAAACAATCTTGGGAAAAAATAAAGCTGGAGGTATCACACTCCCTGATTTCAAATTATACTACAAAGCTGTAGTAATCAAAACAATACAGTACTGGCACAAAAACACACATGGATCGATGGAACATAATTAAGAGCCCAGAAATAAACCCATACATATATGGACAATATATGGACAATTAATCTAGGACAAAGGATCAAAGAACATACAATGGAGAAAAGACAGTCTTTTCAATAAATGGAATAATAAATGTTGGAGAGGATGTGGAGAAAAGGGAACCCTTGTACAATGTTGGTGGGACTGTATATTAGTGTAGCTATAATGGGAAACAGTATGGAGATTTCTCAAAAAATTAAGATTAGAACTACCATATTACCCAGCTATTCCTTCTGGGTATTTATCCAAAGAACCCCAAAACACTAATTAGAAAAGATCTGTTCACCCCTGTATTCACTGTAGCATTATTTAGAATAGCCAAGATATGGAAACAACCTAAGTGCCTCCATGGATATATGGATAAAGAAGATGTGATACACACACGCACACGCGCACACACACACACACACACACACACACACACAGGGATACTACTAAGTTACAAAAAAGAATGAAATCCTGCCATTTGTGACACTGTGGATGGACCTTGAGGATATTATGCTAAGTGAAATAAGTCAGAAGGAGAAGGACAAATACTGTATGTCTTCACTCATATGCAGAATCTAAAAAACAAAGCAAAGAAGCAAGCAAAATATAACAAAAAACTCATGAAACAGAGAACAGATTAGTGGTTACCAGAGGAGAAGGGAGTTGGAGGTGGGCAAGATTGTTAATGGGGGCCAACTGTGTGATGATGTATGGTAACGAGACTTGTGGTGGTGATCACTCTGCATGTGTACAGATGTTAAACTACAGTGCTACACTTGAAACTTATATATTAATAAAAAAAAATTACCTTAAGTCCAGCATCCACGTACAGTGGATCTTCCAGGTTTTTCTTCCCCCTTCCAATGCAGATATGATCTTGAACATTAAAAAAAAAAAAAAAATTAGGGCATATAATCTTTTCTCACAAGACAGCAGATCAGGGCTTCCCTGGTGGCGCAGTGGTTGGAAGTCCGCCTGCCGATGCAGGGGGCACGAGTTCGTGCCCCGGTCCGGGAGGATCCCACGTGCTGGGGAGCGGCTGGGCCCGGGGGCCGTGGCCACTGGGCCTGCGCGTCCGGAGCCTGTGCTCCGCGACGGGAGAGGCCACAACAGTGAGAGGCCCGCATACCGCAAAAAAAAAAAAAAAAAAAAGCAGATCATAAACATTTTTTATGTTATGAAATAGTGTTCTAAAATAAGATTTTATCTGTTTGCTTAGCATCCATTGTGTGGGCATGCCATAATTTATTTTTACTAATCTACTAATGTTGTTTTATAGTTAGGTTTTTTTTGAGTATTTGACTATTATAAATTATTTATTAAATGTTTTTGCCCATAAATCCTTGAACACATCTTCTACTATTTACCTAAAATAAACTGTTAGAAATATTACTGCTGGGTCAAGGCATATAAATGTTTTAAGACTTTATACATATACTGCCAAAATATTCTCTGGAAATTTGTACCAAATTTATGTTCCCATTGATATAATAAAGAGTACATGGCTACCTGTATGTTTATTAATACTAGGTATTATATTTGAAAAATAATAGGAGCCTGATAGGGAACATAGTGTCTAACTGCGGTTATAATTTTTATTTTTGGATTACTAATAAGGTAGAGGAATCATTTGTTTGTTTGTTTTGTTTTTTGTTTTTTTTGCGGTACGCGGGTCTCTCACTGTTGTGGCCTCTCCCATTGCGGAGCACAGGCTCCGGACGGACAGGCCCAGTGGCCACGGTTCACGGGCCCAGCCACTCCGCGGCATGCGGGATCTTCCCGGACCAGGGCACGAACCCGTGTCCCCTGCATCGGCAGGTGGACTCCCAACCACTGCGCCACCAGGCAAGCCCTGGGAATCATTTTAAAAGTCTTATTCCTGAACCTATATTGTATTTTTTCTTGGTTTTTAAAAGTATGTCATCCTCATAATTACTTTCAAAGGTGTAAATAGTTCTCTTTGAAAAATGTTGTGTTTTTTTTTCTTTGAAAGTATATATCATTGGACTTTTCCATTAGGCCTACACTATAAGAGTGTTCTGCAGTGAACCTGGAAATATTGGAAAATAATTGGATAACTGAGGCACTTTCAAAGTGCTCATCAGTTTGATGGTTAGTAAATTTTCCCAAACTTATATTTTATTGTTTGAACATTTTCTAGAATAATGGGTTAAAAAGTGAGAAGATGCTTTTTTGTTGTTGTAATCATCCATCTGTCAAAATTTGGTGAGTGTTGAAGAGCATTCATCTAGGGCTAAAGCATGACTGAGAGTTGTCTAGTCAGGAAAAAAAAAAAAAAAAAAAGCACTCAGTATTTCCATGTGATAGAATGACTGTTAGTACTTGAAAAAATTTCCTGTCCAGCACTTTCATAATCACTGGTGTTCCCAGTGTTATACCAAAAAAATTAACCTGCTCAACAGTTTTCTGGATCTCAAAAAATGTTAATTTGATATTTTGATAATAACTGATTTTAAAGTTAAATGTCATTACGAGGCTGAGGCACTGAGCAGGGGTGTAATATAAGAACACACTGGCTGGGGGCGGAAGAAAAACAGAGGGACCTTGGAATCTGAAAGTGCTTAGTTGACTGTCAGCACTCGCTTACTTGCTTTGTTGCCTTGGCCCTTTCTGCCTCTGTATTCGGAGTAAAAATGCCTACTTTGCTACATTGTTTTCAAAATTATGTAATATACACATAGTGCCTGGCACACACAAGTGCATGATATGTGTATGAAGCAACAAGAGTAACTACAGAAATATATGCTATTCTTGGAAAGCAATCAAACCTAAACAAAATGAAAAATTCAGGGATTTGTATGTAAGTATTGAATTTATGCCATAATTCTGACCAAGAATTTATGTGATAGGGGAGGGCATGGACAAATATTTTTGTACTAGCGAAGAATTTTGCTATTATTATACTTATTATAAAAGTTTTCTACGTGATTCAGAATAGAATCATAGTTGCCATGATCTCTATTCTGAATTGAGGATGATGCCAGGGAAAGCAAACCATAGACTAAGACTATGAACATAAAAATGAAACTGCTGGATGTGATAAATTCTGTGGCACTGGCTCTAAAGTATAAATACATCTACATTCATGATTTAGCTGAGGGCAAGACAGGTCTTGAACTGGATTTGAAGAATGAATTGGCTTGCACAAGAGTAAGGGAGAAGGAGTGTCCTAAGTGTGGGGATGGTCTGGACACCTGCACAGAAATTGATATCCATGTCTTGTTCTGCCGCAAGTAATTTGACCTAACCTCGAGGAGAGAATCTGTGTTTGGGATTCAGTATGGTTAGGGAAGGTGTAATCAGAATACTGAGAACCTTGATCATCAGGCAGAACAGATTAGGCAGACATAGACCATCACTTGAAACTTCTGGAACAGGAGAAGAAGTGATGATACTAGTGTTTGAGGGACTTGGGGAGAAGTGATGCAGTGTCTCTGTCATAATCCACATATGAAGATGCATGCTGAAAGTCAGCTCAGCAACCCAGGGATACGGTGATCAGATTCCAAACACTGGAACCGTTACTTCTCTTCTGCTCAAGAGGCTTCCAGTGGTGTTCTCTTGTTATTCCCTTATGAATATATTGTTTAAAAGGAAAAAAAAGGAAATTAAAATGTGAGATGGTTGGTTAATGGTTATTTACCTTTGGTTGACTGCACTTTTTTTTTTAGCACTTTATTTTTCAACTAGGCCAGGAAAAAGTATGCTTTGACAATTATGTAATTATACAGTTATAATTCCTGTAATATTTCACAATTTGTTTTCTTTCTTGGTGTGCTCACTATGAATTATCATGACTGCAGACAAGCTGGAAAGGAAGTAGCATTTTTTGAGCCCCTGTGTTGTATTATGCATGTTAGCCTCAGCATCCCATTTAGTCTCCACACACCCTTCTAAAGCAGGTGATATTATTCCCATTTACTGATGTATACACTAACCTTTCTCAAAATCAGACATCTAGTGAGTGTTGGTGCAGAATGCTCTGCTTTGTAACATGATACTTCCTAAGAGACTATTGGAGCTGCACAACTTTTGGCAGGAGGAATGAACCCTAAACTAAGAATGGTTATTGTTCATTTTTTATGCCATAGAGATAAAGAAGTTAGTCTCCCTTGGAGGAGTCCGACTTAATTCTTACTGTGGGGTATAGTATCTGGTCATAGGGCTGTTCCTCTGCTTCCTGAGGAAGCGAAATTCTTCACTAAATTTGGTGGTGGCCTTCCATATTTAAATATAGTAATAGCGTGCTTTAGTAAAAATGTTAAAAACCATGGAAAATGCAAAACATTTGATCTTAAGAAGATTCTAATGCTCTTCATTGACGAAAAAGACTATCAAGTTTTATTTCTACTGTAATAATCATGAATTTTCCACATAACTGTAGTTTCTGAAAGAACAGGTTAGTTTACTATTAATGATAAGAAATGACTCTCCTAAAAATTACGGTGAAAAGTACAGGTTTTGTAAGCTGTAGGAAACTTCTTAGCTTCTAAAGCATAAGAAACGTATTGAAAGTTGAATTAAATTGAACCTATTATTGTTATTAAGATTTCTTTAAATGCTCTGCCTGCTATGGGTTATAATTCTTGGTTTCAAGTACTAATGGAGATGTTACTTGCATATTAAACTCAGAACTGAGAAACATGCTTGTGAATTCCTTTATAAGTGGCTCTTTTAATTGCAGTTCTTTTGAAAAGGAAGTTAACACTTAAGTATATATTAATTCTTGACAAGGACCTTATTGAACCTAAGTAAAAGGTTTCTTAAAAAGGCAGGTAGCTGTTAGCATTATGTGAGAATCTGAAACTAGGAGAGTAATTATTATATGAGTTTCTTAATCTTTTTTTTTCCAGAATGGAAATGTCCCTTTTTATTATTGTAAAAGCAATTCTTAAATGTTAAAAAGTATTCAAACAATACTGAATGGAATAAATTGAAAAGTGAAAGCTTCCTATAATCTTACCCTACCAAGTTGACCACTGATTACAGTTTAATATATATTCTTCCAGAACTTTTTCTTTGCAATCATAAATCTATATTGCTATCTATACATCTTTTAAATAGGATTGATTTACATACTACATATACTATTCTTTAATTTGCTTTTTCTTATTGAATATTGATCTATTGATCTATTTCTTATTGAATATTGATCTACTTCCTGCTTCATTAATTACAGATTTACCTCTTAGGTTATTGATTTGTTTTGCTGTTTTAACAGCAGTGTGAAGAAATACCTGTTTTGTATGTTTTTGCACACTTCTTTATTTCTTTAGGCTAAGTTCATACTGATAGAATTGTTAATGGGAAGGTAACTGCTCCTCTAAAAGGTTTCACCAATTTATTCTTTCATCAGTATTGTATGAGAAAGTTGGGGGTTTTTTTGGTTTTTGTTTTTTTTTTTTGCGGTACGCGGGCCTCTCACTGTTGTGGCCTCTCCCGATTTTTGACTTACTCTTTTACAGTCCTGTGAATAATCAATTTTTGCTAATCACAAGAGAAAAATGTGTTTCTTTGATTATTAGTGAGGTTGAAAAAATGTCACGTTGTGAGCCTTTATAGTTCTCTTGGGAACAGCTTATGACATTTGCCACATTTTTTCTAAGGTACTTATTTTTCATATTGATTTAAGGAACTTTTAATATATTCTTGAAATATGTTGTAAATATGGTTTTGCCTTGGTATCTGTGGTGGACTGGTTCCAGGACTCCTGTGGATACCAAAATCCGTGGATGGATGCTCAAGTCCCTTATGTAAATTGGCCTGCTACAGTGGGCCCTTGGTATCTGGGAATTCTGCATCCACGGATACAGAGGGCCAACTGTATTTACATACTTTTTTCTTATACTTTTATTGTGATATTTTCTGCAAAAAAAATACTTTAAAACTTGACATATGCACACATGTCATTCTTTTTGCTTATGGTTTCTGGCTTTTGTTTCCATGCTAAGAATAAAAATCACAACTAATTTTGTTGGGCACCTAAGCACTTCATGTGCACATTCTCACTGAATCCTCACAGAAACTCTATGAATAGAATACTGTTAATCTTCCTTTTATAGGTGATGGATAAGTAACTTGGGTAAGTAACTTATTCAAGGTTATAGAGTTTTAAACGATAGCACCACAATTCAAATACAGGCAGTCAGATACCTCCCTAAACCCAAGATTAATGAAACAAACAAACAACAAAACTTCCTTTGTGGTTTCTACTTTTGATTTTATTTATAAATTTTAAAATATAATAATTGCTATGGATTAATCTTTTTTAATACTGTGAGGTAAGAATCTGTTTAATTTAATTTTCATCTTATACTAAATTTATATATACACTTTTGTAGACTCTCTTTGTGATTGTAATAATCATATTATTTCTTTGCTAGTATTATACTGTTTAAATTACTCTCATTTTAGAGTAATTTTCATATGTAAAGGAAAGTCTCCATTATCATTTTTCTCTCTAAAACTCCTCTTGACTATTCTTATATACTTTTCTTCCAGAATCAGTATGTTAAATTCAGTTTGCAAATTCTCCCTTTACAATAGTTTGTAATTGTAATAATTCTAATTGAACAATTAGCATCTTTACAATATTGATCATTCTATTCAGGAAAATTGTATATCTTTTAATTAACATTTTTAGTAAAGTTGTATGATTGTCTTCATTTAAGTTTTGGACATTTTATTTTAAGTATATTACTGGGTTAGATCTTGATTGTTCTGGTTCTTGTTCAGATTTATAACTGTTGCCATTTTGACAGTGCGTGTATGTTACTTATCCTTAATGTTCACTAATTTGATTTCCATCTTGTGATTTTTATAGTAGTTCATGTCCTTTTTTGTATGCTCAGTGTGAGAGAGTGAGGAATGGTTTCAGTATCTTGATGGCCAAAGACTCTACTTAATGAGGTACTAGCATCTGAAAATCTAGTTTTCCTGTAGATTGTATGATTCATTCATAGGTTCATAGTTATTGGTTGATTTGGATTCTGCATAGCCATTGAAAATTATATTTGAAAGCACAGTGGTCTTTAGGAACCAAAATTCTTCAAAATCCAACTGAAAGTCACATAGAACCATTAAAATAGTCAGAATTTCACATTTAAATTGTCAGCACAAGTAGTTCTACGTGAACAGGTTTGACTTTTTTTCTCCAAGTTGTGGATGCTTTTGCCATATATGTAGGTTATAGGAAGAATTCAGGATTCCCTTGAGATTGAGGACCACAGTAACATCACACACACATCACACCTAGAAACTCTTTGCTATTCTTTCCATTGCTGCTGTGTCTCAGAAAACCAAGAGAAAGGAGGCCTTAGTTTACATTTTCTTCACAAAGCATTACCAAAGACTGTAGAATTAGAAGTGAATGGAGAGTGTCTTAGAAATTGAATTTCAAAAAGAAATATGAGGCTGGAAAGTAATTATAGTAGTGAAAGAAGGCCAGAGGGACCCAGAAAGAGGAGAAAGGATAATGAAGAAGAAATGAAATGGAAAAAGATGAAGGACATTGAATGCCCCCCCCTCACACCAACCCCCCACAGAATGCTTGAGAGGAAGTTGGAGGGTATGGGGGATAGAAGAGGAAGAGAGGGGCATGACAGTAGGAAAAAACTGCAGCAAAGATGATGAAAATTTAGTAAAACTTACTGACCCTTGCAGATATAGTTGGCTTAAAAAAAAAAACAACTGAAAAACAAAAACCCCACCAACCCTTTCCTTTAAACTGCTCTGTATCTAAATAAAGAAATTGTTGATTTCTCTTTAGCAGGCTATTTTGGTATTGTATTTTGAAGATTTCTTCATGGAACATTAGGATATTTTACTTCCTGACTGAAAGTGAATAAACAGAACTGGAGGATTTCTGCTTTGCACATTTCTGCAGCTTTATTATATCCTTATATAGGTAAAGAGAGAAGTTATACACAGAGTATGCCAAAATGACCACATGCTTCACACTTGCACTACCTCTTTTTATGAAGCTAAATTTGGAGTTTTCAAAACCTCCTGCTTAAAAATACATCCCAAAAGACTTCTGCTTATTGCACATTTTGTTCCTGTCCTGTATGAATTAGATCTTCATTTACAATTCTTTGTGGAATGCTTTTCCTTTTGTCATAAATACAAAAGGAAGATATTGACATATAATCGTTTACTATGTTTTATGCAGTAGCATCATAATTCTGAAATTTTGAGAATATATATACATTTTATTCAAGTGTAGAGACAAATCTTACAAGAATGTTTAATTATGTATTCATGCATATACATGGACTTTTAAATATAATTGAATGAATAAAAATGAAGTTGCCACACATTAGTTTATGCAGGCATTCTCCACTTAAAATAACAAATACTTTACAAGAAAAAACATTTCCTGACAGATATTTTTATTATATGATTTGTATTTTCCTGTTAGATTTCATCATAAAATTATAGATTTATTTTTAATTGAAATATAACTGACTTACAATGTTGTGTTAGTTTCGGGTATACAGTACAGTGATTCAGTTATACATATATATGTATAACTGAATATATATATGTATAACGTGTGATTTTTCTACAGTGAACGAATGGATGAAAATGATCTTCAAATTAGTGAATTTTTAATGTGCTAGCTGATTGGTTTCCAATTTAGGGTTTATTTAAATAGAATGCTATTAATAGGAATTTAAAAAGTATATCAGATTGATTTCAAGAGTCTAAAATTTATTAGATAGAAAATGTTGGATGGGTTTGGAAGTAAGAAATATGTTAAGAGTAGCTACAACTTAATTGGTAGTAATAGCAGTGCCAGAATAGTGGATAATAGGGAAGAATGGCATCTGTTTATTTATTTATTTATTCAATAAACAACAATTTATGGAGCACCTACTACTGGCCAGGCACTTGCTGGGTTATGTAGGACTCTAACAACAAACCAGACATATACTGCTTGTCGTTCTAGAATTTATAGATTATTACCAAAGATAGCACATAATTAATTATAATTTGGGGGGTTGAGTGTTCCCAGTAAAATCATTCACTGTCCCTGCCTGATTTCTAAATGAAGTGAGAAATGAAAGAAGAGAGTATGGAGGGTGAGAAACAAAAATATCACCTTTATACTGATAAAGCTGGTGTTAGCGTGTGCAGCTTGTATCAAGGAGCAAGTGGGCTTTCTAATACTATGAGAGATTTACTCATAGTGTTCCTGGAGGGGTGGGCACCTGCAGACCCCTCTACCAAGAGAAGCCCCTGGCCCCTGTGAGGCATACAGCACTGAGAAGCAAAGCATATGTTCCCTGTAGGTAAAATGGCTCCCAGGAAGAAAAAGGAAAGAGAGTCTGTGTTGCCCCTTTAAAATTCACCAGGTCAGTCTTTCCTCCTTCTTTGGGAAAGAGAGTGTCACGCTGGTAGTGCTCCTTCCATGTGAGAGAAACTTCAGGAGTAGAGAAGAAGCATTTTGCCCACTCCCCCCAACGATAGAACAGTAATCATGTTTGGTATGTTAGGGTTGATGAGAAAGGAAATATGGAGTACTGTGGGAACCTAAGCTAGTCTAGGACTTCAGTGCAAGTGAGATTTAAGCAGAAGGAGAGGGGGGTGGTATTGGGGAAAGATTTTTTTGGACAAGGTGAGAGACATCTGGATACTTCTATGGAATTCAGAGCAATTCAGCTTGGCTGGTCACAGCCTAGACTATGGGACAAGAAGTGGAGAGTGATGCAGCGGGTGTGTAACCTGTGCCCAAATCTCAGAGTTCATTGTGAGCCAAATGCAGGTGAATGAAGGGCAACTGGAAACATTTGGAGAGTTTCAAATAGAGCAGTGACGTAATCAGGTTTGTGTTTGAGGGAAGTTCATTCCGGCTATAGCTTGGAGGGAAGTAAAGGTGGAAAGATGGAGACCTGTTAGTGATATGCATGGAAAGGAGGTTTGTGGCAGGAGGTGTGTAGAAGATTAGGATAATTTTGTACATTTTGCCTTTGAAGGGCCAGGCATTCAAGTAGAGAGAGAGGGTTAGTGGAGCGCATACATATAAATCTGTTATGAATGCTTTATATTCAAAATATCGATCAGTGAATTTATGTTAAGCTAGGGCAGCCGTGAATTTAATTAGACTTCTCACCTTCTGATAGAAACTTTCTAATACTTTTGAATATTTTCTTTGGTTTTCTTTAGAATCCAATTATTTGAATAAAGTTTCTTAAGACAGTTTTTGAACGAATATACACAATTTCACTGTTCTACAAGGTGCTGTTGATGTCTTGTAAGTGTTCTGGTTTATGGGAGAACAACAAAGGAAAGTTTAAGTTTTTGAGAAGGCACATTTCCATTGAAACTGAACGTGCTAAAAGTGCATAATCATACCCGAAATGTGTTGTCCAGCCAGTTTTTCTTAGACGCTACAAAAATACAACTATTTAAAGACTGCACTATTTCAAAAGATGAAAATTTATTATTAGCATTCTTCCTAGGTGCAGATAAAGAGCCCGGAACTACATCTGATAAAACTTCCAAATTTATATGAGAAAGTCCTTTGCAAAGATAATTTTATGCTACCTAGCTAAAGGTCCCTCAGCATCAGCTAAGAATGCAGCCTGCTGCCTGCTGTCATTTTTCCTCTATGAGAATACTATCATATTATTATTTTTACAGCTTTTGTGTCATGTTATAATAGCTTCCAAAGAATTTTTTCCTAGTAGTTTGAGAACTTTGCGCTCTTGATTTGGGACAGTGTGACCTGTTAGTGGTTACCAGATGAATTGTATGCTTTGAAGTGACTTTTTCTAAGCCATTGTGCTAATACATTTTAAAATTTACCTTACCTTGTGTTATAATAATTATATTTAAGTCTCATGGCAGTCTTCTTTAGTCTATACGTGATGAAAAGATTTATTTGTGTGTCTATTCAGAATAAATCAAAATAAATTCTGCTGGACATGGCATCATGTGAATTGAATTTCTTTAACTTGCGGTTCCTAAACACTGTGCTTTATCTGGTGGAAATGTTAACGTTTGATGGCAGAAGAATTACAAGCATCTTTAAACCCACCTTTAGTTACATGAACTTTCATAGAATAAAGGTGGTTGCTGAATGCTCCAAGAATTTACTCTTCCTGTTCTATTTTTGTTATTTTTATTGTTTCCAATTGTTTTTATAAAGAAAAATTATATTTATAAATTTCATCGTTATTTATAGATCACTTCATCATTAAATAAAGCAGATGCGCTTACTAAAAATGATGCTTGAAACAATTTTTGTTATCAGTACGTACTCCTTTGATTAAAAAGCATTTTATTATACCACATCCCCTAAAACACAGTTTCACCTATACAGCAATCCTGTTGTTCTCTGTCACTGTTATAAAGGAAACCTGTGACATTAGAGGGAAATATTTCTAGAGAAGAATAGGCAAATTATACTTCCTTCCCTCCAGGGAGGTTGTCTTGAAAGCTCAAGCAGACTGTGGGGTGGGACCAAGAAGTGAGAAGTTCAAGAGAGGAGCTGCAGTCTAATGACTTTTTCTTTCCCTGCGCGCCTTTTTCTCCTTTTACCCTTTCCCTCTCTTTGGTTCTAGGATCAACATGAAAATGCATGCCTTCCGGCTCTTGTCTTTATGCTTTCAGTAGGAGAAAGGCTAGAATTAGCACTATGACTTCGAGCTCAGGAAGAGTTTAGTCTGAGAAAATTTAGCTGAATATGAAAATGTTTGCAAACTAAAACTAAACTAGTCCTGTTATCTTCATGAGTCCATGAGGTAGTAAAATGGAACTACCATTAGCCTACAGCATACAGCTGTGTGAGCCTGTCATTCTGAAAGGGACTCCATGGGGAGGTCAAAAGTCAGTATGACCCATGCAGAGGAGGACCCAGGTTTTGTAGATTGTGGCTCTTATATAGTTTGGGGGCCCTCTTTAAGAAAAAAATACAAAATTACAAATAAAAAATTAGTGAAAAAGTCTTGGAAGGTGCCTGTGCAAGTAAAGGGCCCTGAACTTAACCGTCATTAATTCACAGTAAATCCACCTCTAACCTCATACATATTAAGTTCTGTTCTGAATTGGTAATAAAACTTCACTTATTAAGTTAAATTCTGAACTGACAATAAAGCTAAATATTTTAAAATAAGTTTTAATGTCACATTCTTAGGGAAACCTTCCCGGATTCCATCCTTTGTAATTCCACTATGTCACATATACACTGTGTAGTGATTGTACACTTGTTTGTCCGTGTTGCCCGTGAGATTCTAAGCTACAGGCAGGCTGAGATGTCTTGCCCAGTGATATATCTCTCGTGCCTAGCACTGTGTTTGGTAGATTGTAGTTGTTTAAACTAGAATGGAGTGTTGCTGGGATCATGGTACCTTCAAGCAAGCTCCAACAGCAGCTCTGGTGTTGTACTTGATGTGCTAACAGAGGCCTCTAGTGCTATTATATGCAGAAACGGGAAACAATCATCAATCATATGGACAGCAGCTGATGAGTTCTGTTTTACTTGATGTGTTATATATGGGAAAGATGTCGTTCAACTATGAACAAAAATTTATAAAGAACAGGCTAGGAGTTCATCCCTCTGGTATGAAGGAGTAACTATAACACACCTGAAGGCGGAGTAAGGTACAAAATGGCCATATTTTACTTCTCTTTGAAAACATTTAAAAATTTATTTCTTAAGACAGTCAGTTCAAGGGAAAAAACATGGAAGGCATTATTCAGAGATCAAATTCTTCAATTGGATGAAGTTGTACTTCATCTAACTGGGTAACTGATTTTAAACCAGAAGTCTATTCACAGATTTTATAGCTAAGACATCTAACTATATCTAAAACATCATAATAAATATGTTATTTCTGATGAAAGGTGTCTTGAGCTTACATACATGAAAGGAGGAAAAATAATGGCTTTTCTTCTTTTCCTAAAATAAAAGAATGCTATTGCTTATGTTTAGCATTTACAGGATTTAAGATTGGCAGGTTTGGTAGGGGGATGTTATATATCCGTGGTGAATTACTTTTTATATTCAGAAAAATGTGGGATAAATTCTGCAGATACTGTAATTTATATTGCCAAAGGAGAAACATCCTAAAACAACAAATTTAAGGGCTGATATAACACCTAGTTGTATGAAAGGTGACAGGACTGGTCATGTAGTTTGCCATGCCCAGTGCAAAATGAAGATGTGGGAACCCTTACTAAAAAATAATTAAGAATTTCAAGACGACAACAGCAGAATGTTAAACCAAGTGTGGGGCTCTTTTAAGCTTGAGGTGCTGTGCTGTGCAGCTGCATGGATTACACACCCATGAAGCTGACCCTGCAAGATGCCTTTGCGCGGTTTGTGAAAGCTGCTGTTAAAGACCTTACTCACTATGTTGCCTGGTCAATTATACAGAAAGGTTCATGTGATAAACTCCTCTTTGATCACAGTACCAGAATAACGTTTGTCACCCTAAATGACCTGTAAGGTTCCTTTGAGTGAAAGAGTTCAGTGTGGTGCTCAAATGGGGTTCCTCAGTTTCGATTTTCTTTTTTTTTTTCTTTTGCTGTACGCGGGCCTCTCACTGTTGCGGTCTCTCCCGTCGCGAAGCACAGGCTCGGGGCGCGCAGGCTCAGCGGCCATGGCTCACGGGCCTAGCCACTCCGTGGCATGTGAGATCTTCCCGGACCGGGGCACGAACCCGTGTCCCCTGCATCGGCAGGCGGACTCCCAACCACTGCGCCACCAGGGAAACCCCCAGTTTCGATTTTCTGATGTCATTTCTTCTTTATTATTTGACTTTGGTTTTGTATGCAGTGTTAATAGGTTTTGGTCTTTTGTGTTGGAAGCCACCTCAAATCCTCTCTTGGAAGTAGGTAAAAAGCATAAATGAACAACACTCTTAAAAGTGGTTTCAAAAGTTGATTTAAAAAGCCTGTCATCATCAGCATTATTTACTGGGTGCAGTAATAGCTCTATTAATGAAATTAATGTTTTCCAACACCATAATTATTTGTTAGAGACTTCACAATCTCAGGTAGAAATAATCTGGGAAGCAGAGGATGCATTTCAGGTAAGTAAGAGTACACATCAGCAATTTTAAATAGCAATAAAAATTTCTTAGTCTTAAGCAAAAGCTTAAGCAGTTAAGGTTAAAGGAGGTAAAGGCTGGGGCTTGGCTTATTCTTGGGCAAGGCAAATCCATTGGGGACAAGCTTAGAGGGAAGGGATCTGCTGACAGACAGCCCTTTGCTGAGGTGATACAGGTTCCCTTTAGATGTAACATATGCTCTTCTCTTCCCTAAAGTTTCCTGCAGCCTCAGCCAGGATCCCAGAAAAGCAAGGAACCAGTTATGGAGACTGTGCTTTGGACCTCCCTTCCTAAGTCATCCCACAAGAATTAAACAGGATTGTCCTTCAAGCAGGGCTGCTATGTTCAATTGTGCAAGGTTTTTCACTGCACAGATCCACTGGGTGATAGGCAAGTGGCATCTGAATTCCTCCCCACTTTATGATGACCAAGCTGTATCCCCTCACATGGGGCTGTGCCCCCTGCAAGAAGGTACACCTTATGGGCTGGTGTTTAGGACAACCTAAGAACCAGCTAAGTAGACATAGCAGAGAATCTAAGTCCTTTAAAGTGAGAAAATGCCTTTTCTTATTGGAAAAAAATTATTTCCAATTAGCTCTAAAAATAAAAACATTTTGAGTAGTGATTCTTCACTTTTTGATAAGATTGTGGTGTGTGAAGAGCCAGAGCCTTTATATGAGTTGGAGGCCAGGGAATGGGAGAAGTGGATGCAGAATGAAGTAGATACAGTGTTTTTTACCACTTTGTCTTTGATTTAGGTAGCATCTTCTAGGGATATTTGTTAATCGAAATATTACTTGTGTGGAATTCCCTGAAGGTCCAGTGGTTAGGACTCCACTGCTGAGGGCCTGGGTTCAGTCCCTGGTCGGGGAACTGGGATTCCACTAGCCATGTGGTACAGCCAAAAAAAATAAAATAAAATAAAAAAGAAATATTACTTGTATATGTTAATTGAAGTACTATTTGATTTGAGAGTAATATTCTCTGAGTTTTTCTTATCCTTTAAGTATCAAAGAAAGTATATTTGTATTTCCTTGTTAAAACTGATAAAAACATGTAAAATCATATATGAACACATGGAAAAATACACACTGATAAATTAGATAACATTTTTGTTATAGCAAAATGAGAACAAGTTAATTTCCATGAAGATAAAATAATGAGCACATTTGTGATTTGTGCTGCTTGCTCATCATAATTATGAGACATGACATTTAAGCACATATAAAATGAGGCTTAGCCTGCACTTTCACATTTAAAACACTACTTATTGTCTAGGTAGAATCTTACGCTTGCATGGCTGTATTAGCTGGAGTATTCTTCCTCCTTGACACTATTGGGCTTGACTGCCTCTCCACAAAATATGTCAAGTGTTTGCTGTGTGCCCAGCATGGTGCTAGAGGATATGCAACCAAAAACCCCCAGGGTTGCAGTATAATTAGTACATGGTATGATTAAAGCCTGTCCTCGATTTTTCTCCCTTTGTTACTCAGTCCTCAATACTTGCCGAGATGCATCTTTCAACCACTGTTGCAAGGCTCCATATCTTGGGAAAATCATGGGCTTCTCTCTTTTGCTATCTTTTCTGTAAAATCTTTGCCCATTCCCCTATTTGGAGCTAATTACTTCATCCCAAGTGTTTTCCAGGGCACTTCATATTTTACTTTTCTATCACAGTTATTTCTATTCATGTGTTTATTCCCCACTAGATTTCAGGTTCCCTGATGTCATGAATTCAAATGAATCCTCAACTCTCTATTCCTCATGATGTTAGCAAAATGCCTTTCTCATAGTTGGTGCTCAAAAAAAGTTTATAACATGAAATCAGATTGGATTAAAATAATGTTTTATCTGAACTGTTCAGGGACACAGATATATCCTGTAGAGCCTAGTTGAATTCTTGTCAGCATTCTTAATTTGTTTTCATTGTGCAGTGGAAAATTTAATGCCCAATCTCCTATTCCTGAACAAATAAACTATTATCATCATTTTCTGTTGCCTTTTCCAGTCTGGTATGTTTATAAACATAATTTCTATGAATCTGTGAGCATAGGCTCATAATATATATTCAGTTTCGAGTTCTGTATTCTTTCAGACATGTAAAAGACTTAATTAAACTAAAGAAAAAAGGACTTTTGTCAATAAGTATAAAAGTTTTGAGATTGTTGCCCCAAATCAGCCTTTTAATTCTAGTAGAAGCATGCATAGAGGCTTATCAAGCTTCAGAAAGTACATCCTTTCAAACCTTTCTAATGGCAGTATCATAAATTATGGCCACATATATCAGGGGATCACCCCAGACTGCACTTTTTCTCCAATGAAACAGCAGTGCCTAATAATTCGAGATGAAATTCTAATTATTTTAATGGGATTATTTTGCTTCTTGGCATATCAAGCAATTTGTTTTACACCTTTACTCATTATTTTTCATCTTTAAAGACTTAAATAGAGGAGACATGACAGAATAGGGGTCCTGTTTCATCTCTTGTACCATTAATTATGTGATGGTAGTTTCACTGCTGATGAGACACTGAGACAAATGAATCTTGTTGGGTCTTAACTCTGGTAGCAGATTTTATTCTTTATACTTCAAACAAGTTTTCTTAGAAAATCATTAATCACTAAACTGCAGATTAAATAGTGACAATAATGGAAATATAACCAACAACCAATTGTTCATGGTTGGCTTCTCCAAGGATTTGACAGCTAATTTATAAAACAAGTTATTTTTGTATAGTAAGACTTCTGTGACTAAAGTAAAATTGCTTTGACAAAAATGCTCAGCATTATTCTGTAGTCTGTGGGGGAATGCATACACAGACCTTCATCCTTCTCTCTTGCACCCCTTTTCTTGCCATTTTTTTACAAGATTTCAGTTGGTCCTGACTCATTGCCAGCATGTGCCCTTGAAACAGTTATGCAGTTTGCTAATATAAAAGACTATGAAATCTATTTTATCTTCTCAACCCAGGGTCCACAGTGGTGAGCTCTCAAGCCATATTGTGGGAAACTTGGCCAATAGGTCCAACAAAATTGCAAGGATTCTGTTGCAGGAGAGTGATGGTATCTTCTCAATTCAGGACAGGCATACATTGGGGAGCAGTTGGAGATGGGGAGAAGGGATTTTGTGACCAGGTGGTAGAGAATTTAAAAGCCAGAATGTGGGGTTTATGTTTCATCAACAGCTCCACATGTCATCTTAAGACCACCTGTTTGGGATGCCCCTAGAGCTTGGAAAAAAAATACCCCTTCAGGATCCTTCCTCAGACTCTTGTTCAGATTCTTAGGGGTAGGGCCCTGAAATCTGCATTTTAAACAAGTGCCCCAGATGATTCTTATCCCACTTTAGGTTGAAAATTTCAGGTAAAGGAGAGAATGTGGTAACACACCGTATTTGTATATATTTTAATATGTTTTGTTTAGATTATAAAATTTTTGTGTGGTATAAAGGAGAAAAGAAAGTATATTTTTATCACTTTATCAAAAACTAACACTGGAAAGATACCTATCAAAGGCCCAGTATGTCCTATAAACAGTGATATGCAGGTAAATGTTTAAGAACTAGCTCTCTGAAAGTAAACAACCCAACCGCACGCAAGTCCAAACATGGAGTTGGAAACAAGAATGTCTATCCGTGGTTGGTTGAATGCACAGATGCAGAGCCCATGGACACAGAGGGTGGACTGAAACATTTTATATACGGGACTTGAGCATCTGCAGATTTTGGTATGGGGAAGAGGGTCCTGGTACCAATCCCATACGGATACCGAGGGATGACTATCCAGTGTTTATAAAGGTAACTGTATAGGCTGATGGGAAGTTATGTACACGATAACAGATATCTTACCTAAATATAACCATTAATTATTTTCAAAGCATGTTCTCAAACATTACCTTTGAGTCCTGAAAATATTCTGTGAGATTGCCATGGAAGGGAAGATAATATCAGCTTTATTCTATAGTTGAGAAAACTGAGAGCTGGTAAATGTAAAGACTTTTCCAAGGTTACATGGCTATTAAAATGCAAAGCCTGATTTAGAAGTTTTGGACTACTGCTCAAATCATTTTCCTATACTCTGCGCTTCTACTACTTAAGCTACAGGATGCATCCAAGGGTGGCTACGTGTAAATGCTGACAGAATGATACTATGGATGTAACAAAAGGATAATTCTGAGATATTAGTTGCAGTACTTCTACAACCCAAAGTGTCCCAAGAATAGACAGGTAAAGCATTCATTCCACCCTCACTAACAATTGTTTTCTAGCCACAAGGAAAGATCAGAAGCTCAAGGAAAACAGTTCAGAGAGTGGAAGAAAACTAATGAGGCACTAAAGTCACCTAGAAGAACTCTAAACATATGCCAGTAGCTCTCAAAGTGTGGTGCCTGAGACCAGCAGCATCAGCATCACCAGGAAACTTGTAGGCAATGCAAATTCTTGGGCCTCCCACCACAGACCTACTGAATCTGAAACTGGGGCTGATGTCAGTGATCTGTAATCAACAAGCCCTCCTGGTGATTCTCATGCTTGCTGAAATTTGACAGGAGCCCTAGGTCTTCCCCCTCCCCAGACCCAGGAGCCCTAGAGAGGTTGGAGGATCTTAAAGAAGGGAAGACCTGGGTGTCTCATTCCAAGCTGACAGAGTTTAAATCAGAAATAACTGAGTAATCACGAATATGATTTCATTTACTTGAAGTTACTCAGTTAAGTTGTCTGCTCTTAGCTGGAATTGGGGATTTAAGATAGAAATTAAGTTTAATTTAAGGGAAATTAAATTAAACTGCATACACACCTGGGTTTGTGGCTTATAAAATCGAGTTTTCTACCTCCACTTCGGATGCTCTTGGAATTTTGTGCTGGAATGAACCAAACTGTTGAAGTGAACATACAGACCTTGGTACATCATATAGTGTCAGATTGCAGTTCATGCTGAATTAAGACTCATTATGTACAGCTGTGGGGTGGGGCGGTAAAGCATATGAAATAGTAAGCCATGGCAAAATACGACCCGTGTCATTTTTCCTTGGCCTTTGCACTGTGACTCTGCCCCCAGCCCTCCGGCTCTGACTTCCCTGACCTGATTGTGCTTTGTGCTTCTCCTTCAACGTGGCATCTCACCACGGTCTTAACTAGAGTGACCAACTCATCCCGGAGTGCGTGAGATTTTCTCAGTTTTGAAATGGAAAGTCCCATGTCCCTGGAACCTCCTAGTCCTGGCCAAACTGGGACAGTTGGTCACCCCAATTTTAACCCTCTTAATTTAAGACCACGACTGGGCATTTCCTTTGCTTTTTTCACTGGTGCAGGTTGATCCCACGTCTCTGACAGGCTGGTGATCCCAGGTTTTGCTGCTCTTGGGGAACTACAGGGCAACTGGCTATTGAGAATCCCTGTGAAACAGTCACTTACTTCTTGAACTCATAACTAATATTTGTAGAGAGCATGAGGTAGTAGTTACTTTTAGTGCCATGTGAAATATCTCTTACTGTTTTGAAGATATCTAGTCATATATTACTGACACAGCCAGGTTACTACTAACAGCAATGTATTAAAGCTTGGAAACATCTTCTTGCTGTTGAGTGACTTCAATTAAGGAAAATCACTAAGACTGGAATTTAAAAACTTGGCCTGGCACTGGGGTATTGATTGTTTGGGTGATACCTGAAAGCGGGATTTTAAGAAAATTAATCCTGCCATTTGTGGAGTAGAATACAGGGGTTCTGAGGTGAAGAGGCATATAAGGAAACAGATCTGTTATGTCAGGACCGACATGATAAAGGCACAATAGGGAGATAATGGTCAGAATAAAAGAAAATAATTATTGAAATATATTTTGAATAAAGAATGCATGAAGTACTAACCTGGGTGATTGAGACATTGATGATGCCATTGATTAAAAAAAATAGGCAAGTCTAAATTTTCACAATTGAATTGAACTCAGTTTTTGTATTGGTAACTGTCAGGAACTCAGATTATTCCAAGCAGTTCGAGGTTTGGGGTTAAGGCCTCAGGGAAGAGTGGGCTGCATATGCCCCTTTGTGTTCATTTATCAAAGGTAATGGTTGAAGCTTTGGAGGTATCATAGTATCAAGAGCAGGCAGCTGAGATGAGTCATGTCAATGGCCGTAAATCTTTTGGTTATTCCTCAATATATTTTGATGCTATGTAATTAACATCTATTCAGGATTTTATTGTTGTTCCTTCAACATTATTTTATTTTATTTTCTGGCCGCACCGTGTTGCATTCGGGATATTATTTCCCCGACCACTGATCAAACCCGTGCCCCCCTGCAGTGGAAGCTTGGATTCTTAACCACTGGACCACTAGAAAAGTCCCCCATCCATGTTATTTAAGGAGCAGAAATTTTTTTTTCCTTTTAACATCTTTACTGGAGTATAATTTCCTTAAAATGGTGTCTTAGTTTCTGCTTTATAACAAAGTGAATCAGCTATACATATACATATATCCCCATATCTTCTCCCTCTTGCATCTCCCTCTCCCCCTCCCTATCCCACCCCTCTAGGTGGTCACAAAGCACTGAGCTGATCTCCCTGTGCCATGCGCCACATCTTCTTTATCCATTCATCTATTGGCGGACACTTAGGTTGCTTCCATGTCCTGGCTATTGTAAATAGAGCTGCAATGAATATGGTGGTATGTGACTCTTCTTGAATTATGGTTTTCTCAGGGTATATGCCCAGTACTGGGATTGCTGGGTCAGAGGGTAGTTCAATTTTTAGTTTTTTAAGGAACCTTCATACTGTTCTCCATAATGGCTGTATCAATTTACATTCCCACCAACAGTGCAAGAGGGTTCCCTTTTCTCCACCACCCTCTGCAGCATTTATGTTTGTAGATTTTTTGATGTTGGCCATTCTGAATGATGTGATATGAAACCTCATTGTAGTTTTGATTTGCATTTCTCTAATGATTAGTGATGTTGAGCTTCCTTTTATGTGTTTGTTGGCAATCTGTATATCTTCTTTGGAGAAATGTCTATTTAGGTCTTCTGCCCATTTTTGGATTGGGTTGTTTATTTTTTCGATATTGAGTTGCATGAGCTGCTTGTAAATTTGGAGACTAATCCTTTGTCAGTTGCTTCATTTGAAAATATTTTCTCCAATTCTGAGGGTTGTCTTTTAATCCTTTTTATGGTTTCCTTTGCTGTGCAAATGCTTCTAAGTTTCATTAGGTCCCATTTGTTTATTTTTGGTTTTACTTCCATTTCTCTAGGAGGTGGGTCAAAAAGTATCCTGCTGTGATTTATGTCATAGAGTGTTCTGCCTATGTTTTCCTCTAAGAGTTTTATAGTGTCCAGTCTTAAATTTAGGTCTTTAATTCATTTTTAGTTTATTTTTGTGTATGGTGTTAGGGAGTGTTCTAATTTCATTCTTTTACATGTAGTTGTCCAGTTTTCCCATCACCACTTATTGAAGAGGCTGTCTTTTCTCCACTGTGTATTCTTGCCTCCTTTATCAAAGATAAGGTGAAGATATGTGTATGCGTTTATCTCTGGGCTTTCTATCCTGTTCCATTGATCTATATTTCTGTTACTGTGCCAGTACCATACTGTCTGGATTACTGTAGCTTTGTTTTGTAATCTGAAGTCCGGGAGCCTGATTCCGCCAGCTCAGTTTTTCTTTCTCAAGATTGCTTTGGCTACTCGGGGTCTTTTGTGTTTCCATACAAATTGTGAAATTTTTTGTTCTAGTTCTGTGAAAAATGCCATTGGTAGTTTGATAGGGATTGCATTGAATCTGTAGATTGCTTTGGGTAGTATAGTCATTTTCACAATGTTGATTCTTCCAATCCAAGAACATGGTCTATCTCTCCATCTGTTTGTATCATCTTTAATTTCTTTCATCAGCGTCTTATAGTTTTCTGCATACAGGTCTTTGTCTCCTTAGGTAGGTTGACTCCTAGGTATTTTATTCCGTTTGTTGCAGTGGTAAATGGGAGTGTTTCCTTAATTTCTCTTTCAGATTTTTCATCATTAGTGTATAGGAATGCAAGAGATTTCTGTGCATTA